>NC_067282.1:56384715-56696657 GCF_020740795.1 Apus apus | reverse complement strand
TTGAGTGAAAAAGTTACAAGACAATGAGCCTGATGCCTCTCTGAAGCATCTTTAATCATTTTACATTTGATTCTGTTCTGTTGACTGACAGATTAGTAACTTTTCAGTAGTTTTATATTGAATCAGCTAAAAAGTTTTCTGACATTTTCAGCTATACATACTCATATCTGTTAAAGGTTATGGGGCTTTTTGTTTAGATTTAAGTAGAATTAACCATAAACATACTGAACTGAAACACTGATATTTTTTTCTTGCATAAAATAACTGAATTTAAACTCTAAAGAATTATTATAATACATATTTTCTTACTATTCAGAGACAACTATAGATTGCTCAGTTAAAGCATTATATGACAATAATGCTCACACCTTACATATGCCTCTCTCACAAAATTGGTTTGTTACAAGATTTTTATGCTCTTAGAAACCTTATCATGTATGAACAGTTAGCCTTTTAGATGATGAAACTCCTGTTAGCAAGGATTTAGCAAGACTGTGGGATGTAGACATTATTTTGTAACAAAAATATTTGCTTAATCTGCTTTAACCATTGGTGAGTACTCCATCACTATGAAAAACTGTAATTTTGACAGTAGTCCCTAGATGCATGTTAAGGTTAAACAGTGATAGAAGGGTGCTAAATGAACGCTTATCAGGTTACCATACATCAGAACTGTGATAAAGCTCCCTCAGGAAACTATCAAATGGAACAAGGGTCTATTCAGAAATGTTTGACAGAAGACACACCATTACAGTGGGACACAACTAATTGACAGCATGGCTTAAGTGTGGAATTTCTGCTTCACGGATTGTGGTGACTGTCTTAACTCCTGCAGTCTGTGCAGGGTCAATTTTGTGAGTTAACCAAACCTAGGGTTCTTTATAAGTGGGCAGGAAATGTTACAACAACAAGTTTCCTTATCTTCTTATAACTATCAGTCTCCATACAAAAAATATGTGAGGTTCATAAATGACAAAGTGCTCTGAACCTCAGTAATATTTTGGTTTGAAAAGTATTTATACTAGACTGACTTAGCAACACTCTTCCTAATTTTGAGGCAGCTACACAGCTCTTTCAGAAGTTCTCAGGATTGCTTCATTTTCAAAGTGGTTCATAGGAGAAGACCCAGGCAGCTGGACAGAGCAGGAGCCTTCTATCTGAATGAGCCTTGATTTTGGTGCTTTCTGTCTAGCTGTCCCACTTCTGACTGTATTTGCCCTTACAGAGTTCTGTTGTCATTGACCAGAATCTTGGGTTTATCAGAAACTGACAAAGAGGTAAATAGGGCAAATTTTAAAATAAATTGCATCATTTATTTTTGCTTAAAAGACTTGACTAAAAGAAAGGTCATTAATATGGAGAATGGCCTATGTCTTCTCTGACATGTTCCTCTGAGAATTTCCATTTAAGGATGGGCAGGAGACTACAATGGGCTGGGAAGAGATGCCACAGCACTGGTTCTGTTGTAGGGTCTTGGGACTGCATCATTTACAGAGAGAACATATTCCCATAGGTCATCCCATAATAATAGTTGTGTAAGAAAATGACTACTAGGAACTTGGAGAGAGCAGGAGAAAAGTAGTGGCTGGAAAGAAATAAATGCAGGACTAGAAAACTAAGGTTTTGACATGTCCAGCCAAAAAAAAATAATAAAAAAAATGCTGGAGCACTGGTTAGTTCTCAGACCTGGTTTTGGTTATCCTAACTTCCCATGTGAACTTGTGATGTTCCTTGAATGACAAATTTGAGATGTTTTAGGCAACAAAATATGCAAAAAAATCTTGAATAGAGTTAGAATAGAAAATTACTTTTCCTCCCGGGCAAGTATTTACTATTTGCTGTAAAAAAAAATCTACAAAGAGTGTTCAGCAGAGCCTGTAACATGCTAGTGACCATGTTGAAAAAAATTATGAACAGCAAAACTTGTTCCATTTCATCAGGTAGCTAACATTAAATCAAGATATTATTTGCCTTAGAGAGTGCAAACTTGTAGTTGAGGAATATTAACTGAAAACAAGTCCCAAAAAACAGTGGGACTTTTCCCATTAGGGAGAAAAATTGGAGACTTTGGCAAAGACACTTAAGCAGTTGTGCTAGCTCAAGAGGTAAGCAAGACTTAACAAGAGAAAAATAAGCCTTCCTTAAATTCATATATACATATATATATGTATATAATATATATATGTGTATATATATGTGTATATATATAGTAGATATACGTATATTTGGTACAGGAGTAAGTGACCTGAGTAGCTGAAAAGGTCCAGATAACAGGAATTATAAGGCTGTGTTGTAATGCAGTTTGTCCTTCTGCACATACCTAGCTATCCAGTAAAACTGAAATTGTGAAACAGCTGTAAAAGGAAAACTAAGATTAATATTTCTGAACTGAACTAGAAAGCCCTTTATGAACTTCATTTGTGAAAAAGACTGGAAAAATGAGAAGAAAACATGTACTGTTGCACAAGTATAGATGTATAGATAATTTGACACAGTATTTGTGCTTAGAATATTCTTTCCATTGCATCATCTCACATATGATAAAATACAGACACAGTTATAAAATGAACCTGGTTAGGAACATTTTTATCACAGAAGGAAAAAAAATATATATTTCAGAGCCCAACTATTCTGTGGGTTTTCTTCAATGGTTTCTCTCTTGTAAATTCCTTAGTCATGCCAGTATTCACAGACTACTACTTTTTGCTTTACAGATACCCTTACACATCATTAGAATTCCTTAGATGGACCTTGAGTTAGAATACCACTGAGAAATGTGTTGTTTTGTATGACATGTTCTTCATTTGTTCAAACAGGCTTTGCTGCTATTAGTACTTTAATTGCATAAAAAAAGATGTAGAAGCATACAGTTCATTAGTTACCATAATTAACTTTGCTTTCCTTTCTGATAAAATGATAAAATGGTTTAATGTTTCATCTTCTGTTGAATTTCTTTTTTTAATTTTTTTCTACATAAGAAGTGGAGTAAATTGTTTGCATCTATTCTTAGGTAAGTGTTGGGCGTGGTTTAGCTCCAACGAAAAGTCTACGTTTATTTCTTTTCAGTTTTAGACAAGTTCTGTTATTGTCTTTGACCATAAATATATATGCATGTTACAAAAGAGTAGTAACTTAAACAGAAGTTCAATATTTATGTTCAGGTTTTGCTTCAGATACTCTTAATAAATCTATTACCTGTGTAGTAATTCAAAGTGAAACAGACTCGAAAGGTAAATTTCTAAATTGCTGCATGGTCTCATTTGTGTGTTAATGTGTATCTTTCTTAGTTTAATTTATTTTAGTTTCTGTCTTGAAATACTAAATCAACTAATGTTTTCTACTGGTAGAAGATTAAGACAGTATAACATGAATATTTTTGTGTTAAGCAGCAAGATTTGAAGAAATTCTATGTCAACCTTGGAGTTTATAGCCAGATATTTCTACACTTTTATTGATTGTAGGACCCAAGTATTTTCAAATGCTTTAAAATTTCACTGACCATCATCTTAAATTGGCTCAATTGGTACAAACGTCTGCCATAAACAAGGAAAGAAAGGAAAGAATAATAGGAACACAATTTAGGAGTTTTCTGCTAAACTTTACTCTGGATTTTAGCACTGGACACAATTTCTTGAAGAAATACAGCTAAGTGTACTAATTATTTACAATATCCACATACGAAGGAGAAAGAAAAATATCCTGTTTTGCCTGTTGTATTTGACATCAGCACTGTTGAAGTAGGAAAAACTCCATCAGCAGAGCTGTAGTGGTAAAAAAAAGAAAAACTGACACTAGTTTCTAGTCAGTTTGGTTAATTCTGGGTATTTCAAGAAAAGCTTGGGTGAAAATATAATCACAGGGATCTTTAACAGGTTTTTTATAAACTTTCATTATTTTTGAAAGTCATAATGTCAGGATAACACTGTTGTTAATAATAGTAAAGCTTTGCCATTCTAATTTTTTTTGCCATACTACCCAAGACATTTGTGCAACTTTAACCTTGTTCAACAGAATTATTGACTCATTCTACTTTCAGAGGATTATCTGTTCCCCACTGATGTCAGCTTTTGAAATGTGCATGTTCTGGAGCCAGAATTTGGTACTTCTTAGTTCTATTATCTCTACAGCAATGGGAGTGACGGATATCTGGAGATCATTTCACCAAATGCCAAAGTGCACCCACCTCTTGGGAAAAAGTTATTCCAATGTAAACAGTTTTGATGTTGCCAACTTGCACAATATTTGATGTTTTCTCAGCAGTGCAGCTGTTCACTAAGCTTTACATATGCAGATACAGCTTTTATTTGGAGAAAGAAAAGGTTTTACTTCTCAGAGGTAGGGGGGGAGTGTAGAATAAAGCTTGAGGAACTGAATTGTTTTAGCCACAAGAAACTGCAACAACTTATTTAAAAATTACATTGTATTTTATTATTATTTAGACTTATAATCTGGAGGAGAGGGAGAACTGCAGGGAAGTAAGGAGAGGGATACTATATCTTTTAAGTCCTTAATATTGACAATACTCTGTTTCATGAAGAATAAGCAAGCGTGGCATGCATTCACACTCCAGAGAAGCTATTGCAAACCTAGATGCATAAAGACAGTCAGGGTTTTTTTTCTACTTCTAGAGAGCAAGGCCATTTTTCTCTCACAAATGAGCAGTGGAAATCTCCATTCCACAGAAAAAAATTCCATATTAGACCATTCCTACAACTTTAATGAACTTTACTTAATGATTAGGATACAGAGGAGGAATCCCCTGTTTTGTTGATGCTGGAACTCTTAACAGGTAAGACATCAGTCTCAGAACAGCATTACAAAATTTACATGAAGTGTGTTCCTTCTTTTTCTAACAATTATAAGGTGGTATACTATATAGACAGAGTTGTATTTTAAAAGTAAGCATATTTTCTTAATTTACTCAAAGGAGAGATCCACAGAGCTAAATTTCCTTGCTAATAATTTGAGGCAGCATGGGTTCAAAACTAGTTATCCCAATCTAAATGGCTTAATGAATGCTTCCAATGGTCATCTCTAAATTCAACTTTGATTTAGCTGAGCAGGTTTTCTGACAGCTCAGTGTGCTTCCAAGGAGAGATGTTAATCCTTAGGAATGTTAGAGAATCACTGGGTAAAACGATAATAGTAGATTTTTATGATTCTGTCAAGTATAACCACAATTAAAAAGTCCCTTTGTGGACTGAATACAAAGGCTTTGCAAGCCGCAAGTGGTCTATGGGCTGTGATACAGAGAGTCTTAAGCTGGTGGATATTGACGTAGCCCTATTAAAGTCAATGGCATTAACACCTCTTTTATACCAGCTAACAATCTGGCCTGTGATCTGCCCCCTACCCTCTCCATTATACACTGTGTTAACAGATTGTCAGAGATCCCCTTGAGAGAAAATGTATATCCTGACAGACAAACCAGTTTTACATCTACACAGAATTTTTAAACAAAAAATCTGATCTGATGTCTAGTAAAATAAAGAGAGACTTATGGAAAAATACTTACTATCCTAATTTTTATCTTTTTTTTTTCTTTCTTTTTTTTTCTTTTTAAAAGAATAAGCTAAGAACAGTACAGCAAGGAAGGCAAAGGCAGCCTCAATAGAGCTATTATTTCCCCTCCTGCACAGGTGGTAGGCTCAGCTTTCACACCCCCCCCAGTGTTACAGACAGTGCAGCTGTATCAGAGCATGTATAATTAATTAATTATACATGCCTTAGTATATAATTAAGTATTGGGGTGTGGGGGGGATATATCAATGATTTTCTACAAGAAGAGAAATAGGAGGCATATTGTTACTCTGATTCACAGTTTGTAGGTTTCTCCACCCCCTGGGGCAGTGCAACTGCCCTCTGTAATTGAACCTGAGATGCCTTTTTTTCTTTTTTTTCTTTTTTTTTTTTTTACATCAGAACAGTACTGTCAATTAAAAAGAGACTCTGATCTGGCGTTCTGCTTCAGCCAAATTACGAGGACGGGAGACCAAGATCTTGAATGTAGCAAAACTGAAGGCGGTGACTGTTGAATCACTGTGGAGTGCAGAGCAAGACAGTGCTGGTGCAAATAGAAGCAGAGACGTGCAGCTCAGCATAGGCATAGAGATCTAGCTGCAGTGCTGGATCACCTGGTTGTGGTGTTTTGCTTCCAAGTGATTAATAACTGAACTTACTAGAATTTTAAAGCCTGTAAAAGAGAAAAAGCACTCTGGAAGAGATATTTGTGTCCTTTTTTTGTGTGTGGCTATGTTGAAGGCTGACATGATTGCAAGCATTCATTTAGATAATAAATTGTAATTCACCTGCTCTAGTTTTGATAGTGTGTACTTGAGAATATAGTGATAACATCAGTCTTACCTTCTCTCTCATATAGACCTCTTGAATATCTCCTCACTGTCACCCTGCAACAGAAACAGCAAATAGGATGATTTTTCATCCTATTTCAGGTGAATGAATGTGTATAGCTTTTCGCTTTATTTCCATTGTGTTGGAAATAATATGTTAGCAAAAACTTAGGTAAAAGCTTCCTTTACCATGCAAATAGGAAGGAAGTAATCTAAACAGATGATGGGATCCCAATCTTCTTGTGAAAATATGACTAATAAGAAGCAAGCAGAGTTTAAATCAAATGACCAACAGTTTTGTTGGATAGTATGTGGCCTTGTTTTTACTACCAGTTGTCGGTCATCCAGCTTTATGTTTATCTTTGAATTTCCATCATTGAAAGTGTAAAGACACCTTTTCACTATTGCTCACATGAGAAAACGTGTGTGGTTTGTTTGTAACTCATGTGTGGCAGTCTTCCGTGTATCAGCAAGACTGCTGAAAAATCATGTAGACTACAGCTTTTGCAATATATTACTTGGTTAGAAAGAGATTTTGTTAAGATTTCAGGGGAAGGTTGTGTGGCTGTGGGCTCTTTGGTTTGTTGTTTTGAGGGTTTTTTAATTGGAAATGGTGTGAATTTGGATGTGTTCATCCCATCAAGTCGTACATTATTTCAGTAAGATTATTTATGGTTTATGCAGCTTCCCAAGTGAGTGTATACATTGAATACCAACAGCCCAGATTCTACTTCCTACATTTTTTCAGTAACTCTGTGATCTAGAAACACCTACACACAGGCACACTGTTTTATCTCCAAACTCATTAAAATATGATATGATCTTTGCCATTTTCATGAGGAAAATACACAGATATGCAGAATCAGATGACTAGTTTCGGTCGTAAAGCTGTTGCAAAGTAATTTGCCAACAAATAGGTGTTGTGGTGGGTTTATTTTTCCTCCTTAAACCACAGTCTATCTAGTAGAAGCTACCTTTA
This sequence comes from Apus apus, assembly GCF_020740795.1. NCBI lineage: Eukaryota > Metazoa > Chordata > Aves > Apodiformes > Apodidae > Apus > Apus apus. The sequence continues at coordinate 56,689,328 of NC_067282.1, read as the reverse complement.
TAGTGTGCATATATATACACACACACTTTTTCTATATTTTTATTTCAGATACTTTTTAGTAGGAGAAGAAACAGCTCGTAGTTTATTATACCTGAAAATCAAGGCAAGACATAGCAAGCCTGTTTGCTTTCTGTGTATTAGCAGTAGTCTGTTCGAACAGTGTCCAAGCAGTGCAGGAGATGCATTGCTGTCCTGGAGTTCCATCACCAGCTTAGTTCTTGAACACTCCCCAACGTCATCAATCTTGGCATTGCTTAAATTATAATGGAACCTGTCTCTTCCCACACTCCATATTATCATCTCACAGTAAATAATATGAGTCCAGTCAAGTGATGTTGAGATATTGTTTAACATTCTCATTCTGTTGCCTTATTGGTTTTGCTTACTCTGCATGAGGACCTTGGGAGAACTGCACCTAAACTGTACAGCTGACTTAAAATTGTAGGGCCTTATCAGCTACTCTCAAGATTAAAATATTTGTCTATCAGCATTTGGGATTTTCTAACTAAAACAAATAGAAATTGAAAACAGTTTTATTGCTTCTCTTTCAAAACTTCTAGACACTCTCTTTTCTTTCCATCAACACCTGCTATGTGTTGTTTTCACAGTGAAGACAGCACTTTTCACAAGAGTAATTAATTTTCTCTTGAGAATCTGTGAATCTACCTCTGAACAGAGAACTGACTATTTATCATGAAATTATTATGTTATAAAAATTTGAGAATTTTTTAGGATGATATTCTAGCTCCTATGGTGCTTCATACTTTAGAATGAAACTCAAAATCCAAAGTCTGTGGATTTTAAAATACTCTTCTCTGTTTCAATTTACTTTTCTGCATCTGTTAGTTTACAAAAGGCTTTCTGCAATGCTGAACCCTCCTCTCTTCAGATAATTATATACTGTGGTACCTACTCTCCCAGTTACTACAAGTGGCTCACAAGTTCTGGAAAGAATTATCACTATGGCAGTGATTTTTAAGAGATTCTTAAGAGAACCGGCTATCTTCGGAGAGAACCAGCTAGTCTGAATTGCTGCAATTCTGTTAAACTACTTGGGGTTATGAGAACTCGTATCAGCACACAGTTAGGATTGTGTGTTTGCATTGTTCCTAAAGGATGAATAGGAGTTTGATAGCATCCTCCTACAGTCTTTTGTTAAGCTTTTTTGCATTTGCCTGGAAGCAATATCAGTTTTTCCTTCACTCATGTAGCTAGTAACATTAGTCCATCTCTTCTCCATTTTCTGCTGGTTCAGCAGCTCTTCAGTTCATAGCATGATCTCAGCAGCTGATGCCACTCATCTGTTCATGCATTTATAAATAATCTCAGAAGGTAACAAGGAGTAGTAAAACAAATATTTATTGTTTGTCCTCCTACCATACATTTTGCAGCGTTTTTCTGGAAGGCTTTCCAAGCTCACAGCAGCAACAAGAGATGTCAGCAAAGACAGATCCTCAGAACAGAAATGGATACTTTGGCAGGTTTGTAGGGAGAAAAAAAAAAAAAAAAGACCCAAAAACAACCCACCCAAAATAAACGAACAAAAAATTCCACCCACAGGACTGAAGGGAAGCTTGAAGGCCCAAGGAGAAGAAAGACTGATGCTATTATTACAGAAGGTTAATTTCATGTTGTTAGCTGTTAAATTTTAATTTATAAAATTTTAAAGCTCCTTACATATTCAGTTGTAACAAACCAAACCAATTTGGCTTTTTTATAGAGAGTTTGGAAATATCTTCCGGGATGTCTTATTATTCCTTTAACTCCCTCCATCTCCTTTCCTTTTGGTCTCCGTGGTGCTTACTTATTTCATTTGGTTTAGAAAGTTTAGTTTGCAATCTCAAATAAGTCTGCTTTTAGAGGGAAAATGTAATACACTGCTCCATCATAGCAATGTTTCTGAAAAAAAAGCTAAGAAATTATATGTGTCTGGAGATTTTGCTTTACTTTTTTTATTAGAATAAAGGTTGACAAGTATATCAAGTGCATGATAAGACAGAGCTCATTCATAGATATGAAACTACAGTGTCTCTGACAATTTGAGGCCTAAACCTTCTTCCTGACATGCCCATGCAAGTCATACTAACTTCTCTGATACTACAGGGACATAACTGAGGCCACAATTTTGCCTGTTGTGTGTAGGGGTTACAACAAAAAGCAATTAACTACAATTTATACTGGTACACGTTGTCCCACATTGTGTTTTTCACTGACATTTTAATCAATGGGGGTATATGATAGAATTATCTATAGTATATTTTTAACAGTCCTAGGGACTAAATTGTCAGTAATTGCCAATAATTATTCTTATTTACAAAAGCTTCACTCACAGCTTCAGGGGAAGTGGATGGTTGTCAGGATCTTTGTTTTTTAAGGAGTTGCAGTTATTGACTGTGTTGATTTTTTTTTTATGTGATTTGTTGTTATTATCTTCCAAAGTCCAGAGCAAACTGCATAGCAAAACCACAACAAAAACTATCCCTGCATTGCTTTGCCAGTAACGATGCACTGAGATAATAATCTAAACTTACTGATTACAGTTTAACAAATAATTGCCATGCAGAAAAATGTTTGAGGTGCCAAGAGAGCTCAATGATCCGTACCAGAGTTACTTCAAAATAGCCTTTTTTACATCCTCATCTGGATCTTACAATTCTCAGCTGTTTAGTAAGCATTATAATTTCATTGTGATGAGTTATGGCTTGATACAAAATTTTCTGGAGTATTGGAAGTGATGCTAATAGAGCAATGTTAGCATCACTTGATTCAAAAGATGCTTTAATAAGGGAGTATGGATAACTGGAATTTTTCACTGGTTTTGGACATTTTTTTTTTTTTTCTTAATCACTATATGTTTCAAGGATTTTGTGTTTTGAGTGTTTCTTTCTGAGTCTAGAATTCACAGTTTCTGAGAATGTGATGTATGCAAGTGAAATAAGGATAACTGTTGTATTTTAAAAAGTCTTTAATTGTTATTCCTCTTTTTATTCATCAATGATCTCAGTAAAACATAAAACTATAAAATAAGGCTCCTCTGCACTTCGAAGTATTTCTTCAGCTGACCCATTCATAATATTTTAACCAGAAGTGTGATGTTAGTTTCATCACATAAGCAGAATTTCAGTTTTCTTACAGACTTCTTCTCAAGGAATTAAATACACAAAGAATACTGAATTAATGACTGATAAAACTGATTCTTGAGTGACTTATGAGAGAAATAATGTATCCTTTTCAGCTCTTGTTGAACACATGCAATCAGGTTTCTGATTTTTAAAATAATATTTCAACAGAAACTGAATGACGTTTTAGACATTGAATCAAAAGCTGAAGAAGTCCGGAAAAACCTGTTTGGTTTTGGTGGGATTTTTTGGAGGGAAGGAGGGGTTTTTTTATACCTCAGTATAAACAAGTAAGCCTCTGCTATGCATTTTTTTAATTGCTTAGTTGCAGTCATGTTTTGGAATGTGTGCCTGTTGGGGCAGAACCTGTCTCCGTTTAAGGCAGACACTCTATTTTGGTGACTTTTGCAGCTTAAACAAGTAATTGTTGCTTGGACCCTCCTTCGGAAAGGCCATTTAACTGTGAAAAAATAACTGTGATATGAGTTGTAGTCCATCTCTCAGGTGAGATATGTTAAACTGTTTGGAAAGCAGAGCTCTTCACATTTAAGGAACTCCATATAACATCTTCATACTCATTAGAGATAGTTCTAAATGTCATTGTTTCTTGCAATACTTACTGTGGCATGTTATCCATTTAGTCCCAACTACCCAAGGAAAGTGAGCTGAGAAAAGAGTGGGTAAAAAGTTATTGTTTTGTTGTATATTAAATACAAATGCAGCAACACCTGAAATGAGCAGACATTCCTTTGGGTGAAAATGTTCTGACTTTTCTTAAGAGAGCAGATGTGTTTTACAAGATACTGAAAGCTACTGATTCCTTTCACAGTGTTCCTTATGGAACAAACTGGTGAAATCAGGGATAATTACAGCTAAAATATTATAAGACAGAGCATCCAATGTGTTTATTGCTCAATTACTGTTTTCATAACACTTGACCTGAGAAAAACTAGTAGAACAGTTTTTGTTATCACCGTTCACATCGTCAGTGGTGCAACAAAGGAATAATTTCTATCTCACAGTTAAGAAAGTAACCATTTCATAGCAGTTGTACCTACAATATCTTCTCCTAGGAAGAATTAAAATAAAGTAATGCAAAACTTTTCATTTTTGAATGAAAACTTGTTCAGTATATTTTGTGTATTGATAAAGCTACAAGTACATTAAAATAACGAAGAATATCGAAGATCCAGTAGCACCACATAGTTAAATATTTGTGATGCATGTGGCCTCATTTTATTAGGCAGACTTTTTCAATTTAGGATGCAACATTTTATACTAATTATCTATATTCTTATGATAACATCTTTTAATGGCAGCATCACTAAAAAAATTTTCAACCCCTTTTACTTCCAAAAAAGGTACAGCATACTCCCAGAGTATGTGCAGTTAATGACAATTTGGAAAAGATCATCCAGTACTCGGGACAGCATGACTATTATGCAGCAGGACCTCCACAAGCTGGAGCAATGGACTGAAAGGAGTATCTGGAAGTTCAACCAAGAATAAAGAAAAGTCTGCACCTGGGCCTATGCAGAATCTCCCAGACAGAGGGGGTTGACTGGATTGAAAGAAGCTTTGGATAAGAAGGCAGGGACAGGGCTGCCCCCTCAAAAAAATCCATATAAGATCCAAATAAGACCCCCAAAACCAAACAAAAAACCACACCAAAAAAAACAAACAAAAAACCCCACAAGCCCATCAGTTTTGACAAGTTGTACTAGTCAATAGTGTTCACCTGCAGTGAAAAAGGACACTTATGTTCTCTCTGTACTAGCGAGAGTTTAGCTAGTCCTCCAGTGGAGGGCCACCAAGGTGATTAATGGGAGTGGCAACATATGATGTACAAGGAGGGGCTGAGTACATTTGTTTGGCTTTAAGAAGGGAGGGCTAAGAGGACACCTTAGTGTTGTCCACAACTGCCTAAATAGGAGAGTATGAAGGAAATGGAGCAAGACTCCCTTTGGTGGTTCTCAGCAATAGGAAAGGAGGCAATCGGCACAAGCTGCAATGTGGAAAGAAATGTCCTCTAATTTTTTTCCATTCTGTGTATTATTTCTAACTAAGTGGAAAAATGTGAGTACATCCCAAAGTGAATGCCCCCGGAAAACCTCAAACATCTCTACATACAATGAATGCTGACAACTATAGATCTTCCTCACAGCCTTCTGAATCAAACAAGAGACTCAATCTTTAAAATTGTAACAAACACATTGTCAGTGCTTAGTATGTAAAGAACAAAATTAAAAATGGGCTTACATATAACTTATGTGTGTCATGACCCAAGTAGGCTAACCCAGGGAGATTCAGATCAGATCCCCTTGCTTTCTAAACTCCTTTCCAGAGAGGAGCCAAGGTGCAGCTGGATCCAACCTTAGTCTCAGACTTGACCCTTCCAGGGAGAGTGATTAAAACATCACGGTCTGAGGAGATGCTCAACTGTCCAATACCCGTGATCAGACTAAGGTGAAATGACACTCAAGGTCTTTATTTGAATATTAGGTTTACTTAAAGCTATAGAAGGAATATGGATACTTCAATTATTACCTTAGGCTGCACAATCATAAAGGCTGACAATTAGATCACAAGAGTACAATACACACATGTTTAAGCTGCACAACCTGAGAAACTATCGTGATTAGGCCTTGCATTACTTAATGATGTTAGGAAGGTAGAGAGAGAGAGAGAGTAGGAGAAGACAAGTTTAGAGATAGATAATAGAAAGACACCAGCCCTGGATCCAGCATTGGGCCAGCCAGTAGGGGAGAGCTGGTGTCAGTGAGGCTCCCAAAGCCCGCCATTGCAGTCCTCTGTTTTATAGGCCTAGTTACCTTGTTTTGCAAGGATGAGCAAGCATGTTTGAGTCATAAGCCTGAGCAGCTGGAGTGGACCTCTGCCCCCTCTGCTCCTCCATCCTTATCTCAATCGCTGTACATGCAGCCTCAGGCTACATGCAGACCATCAGTGCAGTCTCCATCCTCTCAGGCAGACCTTTTGGGATGCAAAAGAGACTTTTTTTAGGGGTTACAATGGGGTTTTGACACCAATTACAGCAAGTACAGGTCCTGAGGGCTGGTTCCTCACAATGTGTACGCAATTTATTGCTACAGGGTGCAATGCTCCAGTCTACTGGAAGTAATGGAAGTATTTCCATCAATGCATTTAGCAGAGTAGGGTCACTTGGGAACATCCAAATTAATAAATTCTGAGCAAGCTGGCTCAAATACTGGAGCCAATGTAACAGTCTCTTAACATAACCTGGGAGAAGAACTGCAGCTACATTGCTTCTGGCACACAAGATAGCTCCATGAGAGCGAGTTTGAGTGTCATGACAAAATGGCTGCTGTGGAGACACGATTTCAGGTTCTGTGTAAGAATACTGTGTCAGCACAGATTATTTAGACTAGTGGAAACCCGGTTAGTTCCAGCAAATGCATGAATGAAGTGTTAAGGCAGGAAACTACTGTGCCTACATAGCACAATTGGAGCGTATTTATTTTGTTAATGTTGTTACCATGAAATAAGGGAAATTTAATCACAAGTTAATTGTTCATCATGTTGTAGAATACATTGTATCTCAAGCTGTCATGGAAAGTAGTTATCATTTCTTTGATCCTTAAATCATACACCCAAAAATTGTTGAGGAAAGATAGAGGGATCACAATATTTGTATGAGAGAGATTAATGAGCTGTCTGAGCTGACTGCTGCTGCAGTAACTCATATTTCATGATATTGCATGAATGCATAACATGCTTTTTAAAGTTTAAATGAAAAAAAATACTTTTATGTTTATCAATACAGATCTAATGTTCTGCATACTAAATCATGATTTTTGCTTTCTATTTATAGAAATTTTGCTTAGTGGCAAAATAGGCAACGTATCCTAAGGACTTCAAAAGTGTATCTGATGTTTATTTGATTTCATAGCATTTTTTCCTAGACACTTGTCATATGATTACATTTTACAGTATAATATGAACTTATTAATGGATAATTCATTTGGTTCTATTCATAGTACACCCTACACAACATAAAGGATTTTACTTTCTATTTACTGCAAAAAGTATTTAACAGTTAAACAATATTTCAGTGTCTTTATTATCTTGTGGGTCAATCATTGGAGGTCTGTCAACATTAATGTAGTAATTTCAATGTGTGATTCAGCCACAGAAAATATTTATATATATTTACACCCAGTTGGAATTTTAGAAATATTTTTTTCATATTCTTGAGTACAGTTATGAAGAAGAAAAAAAATAAACCTGTGCTTTGAAGTTTTTTCTATTTATTCTACTGCAATATATTATAAATGAAGAAAAAATATTAAAAATATTGTGTTTATGTGATCATTTTTATGAACTAGGATATTAGGATAATTCTGAAGGCTTATTTTCTAATATTTGTTAATGTATGGGCAAATAAAAACATAATTATAAAAAATTACTTAAAATATTAATGTGAAAGACCCACTTTTCCATCCTCAAATTTCTCTGTGTAAACAAATAATGGAATACTCAGTTTCATTCTTCAACAGATTCATAAGCAATCCCAGTAAAAATTAAAGGTCATATTGCTAGTTATGAGTAGAGCTCATGGATTCCTCAGAAAAGCAAAGTAAAGTGTATTTTGAAATAATAGAATCATATCATAGAATGGTTTGGTTTGGAGGGGATGTTGAAGACCATCTAGTCCAACCTCCCCTGCATGGCTGGGGACACCTTTCAGTAGATCAGGTTCCTCAAAGCCCCATCCAACCTGCACTTGAACACTCCCAGAGATGGGGCTGCCACAAGTTCCCTGGGCAACCTGTTCTGGTGTCTTGCCACCCTCATAGTGAAAAACTTCCTCCTAATAGCTAACATAAATTCCAGTTTAAAGCCATTACCCCTTGTCCTCTCACTACACACCCTTTTAAAATGTCCCTCCACATCTTTCCTGTAGGGCCTTTCAAATGCTGGAAGGCTGTTTTGAGGTCTCCCTGGAGTCTTCTCTTCTCCAGGCTGAACAACCCCAACTGTCTTAGCCTGTCTTCCTAGGAGAGGTGCTCTAGCCTTGGGACCATCTCTGTGGCCCTTCTCGGAAACTCACTCCAACAATTCCATGTCCTTCTTGTGTTGGGGGCTTCGGAGCTGGATGCAGTACTCCAGATAGGGTCTCATGAGAGCTGAGTAAAGGAGGAGAATCGCCTCCTTGACCTGCTTGCCTTGCTTCTTTTGATGCAGCCCAGGATACAGTTGGCTTTCTGGGCTGCAAGCACACATTGCTGACTCATGTTGAGCTCCTCATTAGTCAGCATCCCTAAATCCTTTTCCTCAGGGCTGTTCATAGAATCCTAGAGTGCCAGGTTAGAAGGGATCCCAAGGATCATCTAGTCCAGCCTTTCCAGATACTACTATAATTTATATGCCAACCTGAGACTTAAAGCTGTCCAGTGTAGGGGAATCTACCACTTCCCTTGGGAGACTAATCCAATGTTAGACTGTCCTCATGATGAAAAATTTACCTCTTGTGTCCAATCAGAATTTCCCCAGGAGCAACTTGTGTTCATTGTCCCTTGCCTTTTCCATGTGACTCATTTTAAATAGGGAGTCTCAATTTTCTTGGCAGCCATACTTTAAGTACTGGAACATGGTAATGAAGACTCCCTGAGCCTTCTCTTCAGCAGCTGGTGGTGTCCCAGGCAGTCTTATGTTAGTATGGCAATAGGAAATTTTTATCCTGGTACTCAAACCAGGACAATTACTTTCCCTCTAACTATGCTGATATGGTTTCCAACTCTTGCTTAATTAATGGATTAGCTAGCTAGAACAAGTCATATATCAGTGATATGAGGTTAGAATTCTGAGTTCAAATCAGTCTAAAAAGAGGTTGTCTATTTGCTGCATAGTCAACAGGACTTTTTTTTCTCCTATATTGACCAGAAATACTATTGTGTCAGAAATCATTTTACTTCCAAGATCCAACAAAAGTTTCTGATTTTATAACCAAATAAAAAATTCCAATAGGAAAAAAAGGTGTTTTTTGCAAATTCCTGGCTATTTCCACTCACTTGTGGCCATATGGAAAAGTATCTCTTTGTATGTATTTACTTTGAGAAGTATAGCTGCAAATCATGGAAGGAATAACAATTGAAAGAAAAAATATTACCTTTTGGTTGTCTTCACAATTATGCAGTTGTTAATGAGGAATTGTAATTATGTGTTTTAAATATGGGATCTTGAATATGAATCCCCAAGACATCATAGATCTTTATTCTCACTTTCAAGATACTTTACTTCTTCTAATTTTTTACATTTTCTGTCACAGACATGGACATGGAATGACATGAACTAGAACTCCTTTATGCCAGCATGGATTTCAGCAAGTAAACTTTTAAAGCATCTGGTGTGTGTAAGTTTATGTACACAAAGCACCCTCTAACATTCATTGACTTGTAGGTGAATTTTTGCTGTAACAAACTTGTGCCCCTAAAACTGCAGCTAATGCAGAATTTGTTACTGTTGTAGACATTTTTAGAATAAGAGGGCTAAAAATAAACAAGTCAGAAATGCCGAATATAATGTGAATTTTAAGTACATCTTTCCTGGCATAAAATCCTCTAAAGCACTGGAGATATTAAGCTAAAATCTGTTGTTGTTTTCCTAAATACGTTCCTGTGTTAAAATTATACTTCTAACCCTTTTGGATATTGACAGCCTATTATTTTTTCACATGTACCATCTTTATCCAGGAAACTGAAAGAACAACTAATTATATCCTTTGCAAATGAGTGTAGCAGAATAGCTTTTGTTCACCAAAATTCTTAAGTCTATTAATCATGAATGCAGAATTCACTAGGATTTTTTGTGTTATTGATTTTAATGTACAGCCACTTTAGTGTCATATAAAGTTTTGTATTTGAAACGAATTGTATACTTTGCTTTGGAGAAAGTAAATTCAGCCATTCAGCTTATCTGCACTGCATTTGTACTTAGGCCTTAATTGATCATTTTGCAGAAGGTTTTTGTGTGTTGTTTTTGAGTGATTGACATTGGCACTATTATTTTTAAAGGTTGTTCATGCAGTTTTCGAAAAGGCTATTGCAGTAAGCAATTTAAATGGAGGTCAGTAAAATAACTATTAACAAAAGCATAATGTTTGAGGGGAAAGTGCTATACCTAAAAATTTACAATTATTTTAGAGAAATAACTGCATATGAAAGCTTCATCAACTCATCTGTGTTACTGAGAAATCAAAAGTAAATTATTTAAGCAGAAAAGCACACATCTGAGCTCAAAGTGAGACACAGGCATGTGCAGAATGAAAGAAATAATGCAAAAATACAGCCGAAATAGTCCCAAAGAATATAAAGACCTATATCTTCAATAGAAATATTTGTCCTGGTTTGAGCCAGGAGGAAACCAATTTTCCTTTTTTCCTTCAGTAAGCTCTCTACCAGCAAGTTTTCCAGTTAGTGGACTCATAACACTGGAATGTTCATGTTACTGGTGAGATGCCAAGGTCACTTTGCTCTACCTAGTCAGTCGGCAGCCAGAGATGCTACCGGGAGCAGAAGGGTAGTATCTGCAGCCCTCCTGTAAGGAGGAGTGGACAGGACAGACCACAAAATTGACCAAAGTATTCCATTCCATATATCTGTGTAAGCTCTGTGTAAGGTCAGAGATCACAGAGGTCAATTTCCTTCCTGCTGCTTCTTCCCTTCTCTACCGTCCATGGCTGGCATCCAGGGAGGGCTCTGTCTGTCCATCACCACTGATCCCTGGATCTGTGCATTTCTGACCCTCATATCTCTCCCTTCAGCTCCTGTCTGCTCTGCCTGTCTCTCCAGCAGTGCTCCGGGACATTATGGGACTACACACAGCTCAGGAGATACCACTGGAGTTGGTGGGGGTGGGGAGAGGCAAGAGGGTTTTGCACATTCCTGAATATTATTGTTTATAATTGTACATATTTTATTTTGTCATTAGTGTTTAATTAAAGCTGTCTAGTTTAGTTTTCAATCCAGAAAGTCTCTCTCCCTTTATAATCTCTCTCCTTTCCTACCTGGGTGGGAGGGGGAAGGGATCAAGAGGACTATTTTTGCTGGTTGAATTGCCAATCCTGAGTCAAACCATGACAATATTAATTACAAATATTGGATTGGTCAGCCTGTTTATCAGTGTATGTATTTTGAATTATCAGATGACAGTAAAGTATTTTTGAAAAATTTAAGTTTCAACATCTTCATTCATCATCTGGAGTGTAGTGTACTCTCAGCACTTTTGTTGATGCTAAAAAACTGGGAGGAACAGAAATGATGATAATGATACTGATAATATGTAGTCCATCTGCTGTTCCTTGTATGCACTTCTAAGAGTTTCATATTTTTTTCATTCTTCCTAAAGCATTCAGAAGAAATTAGTATAGTTTTCTGGTCATCTTTATGTAATCAGTGTGAATCTAAGATTAGTTCTGACTTTAATGAGCAACTTCAGGTGGCTCTTCTCTTTTTTCAGTAAGAAATTGCCACTGTTGAAAGTGTACCTGTGCACTCAGTTACAAAAACAAAAAAGGGATGGTGTCATAGAGCACGATTTGTGGACAAACATATGCTCAGGAAGTACAAGTTTTCTGCCATACTTAAGCCAGAAAAGGAGATTTCTTACAATTTGTCCTATTATTCTAAAACTGTAAAATGTAATGTATCATTACATTTCTTTTGTAATTTTGAATGTTATTTTTTTTCTGACTAAAAAGTTATTCTCAGAGGCTTTCATGTCATTGATGTGCACTAAACTTTGCACTGTGAAAATTGCAAATATATGACTTTATGATAGCTCTTGGAAGATGCCGTACACTGACATTTTGACAGGTTGCTTGCATACAAATTACTAAAATATTACTAGCATTCTTTGTGGTTTTATTTGCTCCCTGCTTTATTTATTTTCTTCTAGTAGTACTGATGTTCTATATGTACTGAGCTGCTTGATTTGAAAACCTGTGAAATGGGAGTACATTAAGTCATTTGTTCTGTGCTGCTATTTCAAGCTCTGTAAATCAAGCTGTTTGCCATCCCTAAAGGCATCAGATCAAAACATGTCAATATCTGTCCTGAAACTAAGGTCAAATGTGTGCTAAAATTGAGCTTTTAAGTAAAAGACAGAGGAAAAGAAGCTATATTTTAAGTATTGCCAATGAGAGTAACACTACCTTGTGATATGCATACTCAAGGTAGATCTACTTCAGAGATTTGTATAGCTCTCTAAAAGTAATGAAATATCTATTAATCTTAATTATCGGGGCCAAGATACCGGAACAGACAGACAGTAGGTCTCAGCCTGTTGACAAAACCCAGTGTTTTTAAGGTGTTAGCTGTACTGCTTCTCCAGTTGATACAGAAGAGAACTGATGCTGACACACTTATCAAGTGGAAGATCTGTTTATTTGCTCAGATGGCTGGCTGAATGAAATAAAAGACAAGTTATAGGTAAAACCAAAACCACTTCCAAGAAAGTCCTTTCAGTTTATTGTCTTTATCACATTTATTGCCACTAGGAGTGAGGCAGTGGCAGCAGTGAGTGCTGTGCCTTTACAAAAGTGCTCTAGATTGAGATGGACAGGGGGCTTCCAGAGCCAGAGAAACCCAAGGGAGAGTGGAGAGACCTGAAAGGAGTCTGGAATTGGCAGCTTTCAGGAGAGAGACTGAGAGGCTGAGGTGGCTGGGGGTGTTGCCAGGGCAACTGAGGAAGATTTGAATGCGGCCATTACAGAGGAGCAGAGGGAGCCAGGTGTGTGGGTGAGCATGAGGGGAGGAACTTCCTGCTCAACAGGTGAGCCCTATTGTTGGTTGTCACCCTCTTGGAAAGACATCTTAGATGTGAGAACCCAGACCGAGAACCTGAGGGAACAGGCAGCTGTGCAGGTCACAGGCTGCAGGGAGTGTCAGAGCCTTTCACTGGCAACCAGTGGCAGTTATGACAGCTGCTGTGTGCACTGTGAGCAGGTGGATGATCTCTTTGGATGAATGGCAGAGTTGCAAGGAGCATCAGGGAGGAAAGAATCTACCTGAAAAGGAGACAGACTGGTGGAGCCAGGCCCTGCCATCTTTGAAGCCGAAATGGGAGCACCCATCAGAAAGTATGGAGGATCAGGGGGCCCCTGTATCCTACCCCTGCCAGGCAGTAGCCTGGATGAGGGGAGTGAATGGAAACAAGTTCATGGTTGTGGCAACAGACAAACTACTTCCTTGCCCACCTCACCCGCCTAAGTACCACTGAGAAACAGATATGAGGGTCTGCTTGAGAAAGACCGACCAAATGAAGAAGTGGATGTTGGACAGCCTACACCAGAGGTATGTCTGCAGTTAGAAAGATCTACTAGCAGCATTACATCAACATCCACCAGGAAGAAAATAAGGGTTATATTTGTAGGTGACTCCCTTCTCAGGGAAACAGAGGGTTTGATATGCCAGGTAGCTCCTCCTCACAGAGAAGTTTGCTGTCTCCCTGCAGCCCAGGTTAAGGACGTCACTAGGAAACTTCCTAGTTTGATACGGTACTCAGACTATTGCCCACTATTGATCTTCCATGTCAGTGGAGAGCAAGCTGAGACTTGCCCCCTAAGAACAATCAAAAGTGGCTTTAGAGCACTGTGATGGGTAGTGAGGGATTCTGGAGCACAGATTATCTTTTCATCTCTTCTTCCAGTTGCAGGCAATGATACTGGAATGAACAGACAAATACAGTCTGTTAAGACATGGATCTGTAGCTGGTGTCACCTCAACAGTTTTGGCTTTTTTGACAATGGAATGGCCTATACAACACCAGGATTGCTGGCACCTCTAGGGAAACACCTTTCTCAAACTGGGGAAGAGGGTCTTTGTGCAAGGGATTGCAGGGCTGATTGATAGGGCTTTAAACTAGGTTTGAAGGGGAAAGGGGATGTAGCTGCCCATGTTAGTGAGGCCCCCAGGTGTAGTAGCCCAGCATTTGTGGGGTAGTGTGCTAGCATTTTTGAGAATCAGAGGGCCTACCACCCCTCAAGAGCGAAAACTAAGTGCTCAACTCCCTCTCTGAAATGCTTATACACCAATGCACCAAGTATGGGGAATAAGCAGGATGAGTTGGAGTGTTAGGTCACAGGGTTATGATGTAATTGCAATAACTGAGAGATGGTGGAACGGTTCCCATGACCCACAAGTTGTTATAGACAGAGTGGAGAACTGGGGAAAGAGGAACCTAATGAGATTCAAAAATAAGTGTAGAGTCCTGCACGTGGGGAGGAATAACAACATGCACCAGTACAGGTTAGGAGCTGACCTGCTAGAAAGCAGCTCCATGAGGAAGGACCTTGGAGGCCTGGTGGACACCAAGTTATCCTTTGAGCAACAATATGCCCTTGTGGCCAAGAAGGCCAATGGTATCCTGAGTTGCATTAAAAAGAGTGTGTCCAGAAAGTCAAGGGAGTTTCTCTTTCCCCTCTACTCTGCCCTGGTGAGACCCCACCTGAAGTACTTTGTCCAATTCTGGGCCCCCAGTTCAAGAGGGAGAGGGATTTACTTGAAAGACACCAACAGAGGGCTATGAGGATGATTAAGGGACTGGAACAACTGTCTCATGAGGAAAGGCTGAGAGACCTGGGGCTGTTTAGTCTACAGAAGAGAAGACTGAGAGGGGATCTTAGTAATGTTTACAAATATCTTGAGGATGGATGTCAAGAAGGAGGGGCCAATGTCTTTTCAGTGGTGCCCTGTGATAGGACAAGAGGCAATTGATGAAAACTAGAACACAGGAAGTACCATTTAAATGTGAGAAAAAAACTGTAAGAGTTACGGAGCACTGGAACAGGCTGGTCAGAGAGGTTGTGGAGTCTCCTTCTCTGGAGAATTTCAAGACCCGTCCAGATGTGTTTCCGTGTGACCTGCCCTAGCTGGTTCTGCTCTGGCAAGCGGGTTGAACTGGATGACCTCCAGAGGTCCCTTCCAACCTCTAACATTCTATGATTCTATGATTCTATCATATTTTAAAAAGTGTATTATCTCCTTTGCACATCTCTTATAGATCTTAATTAATGTGACCTATTTTAGATGAACCACATCCAAATATATTTTGCCTTTCCATGGAGTGAAACAGAAGAACAGAATAACTAATTGACATACAGAGATTTAGACTGTGGCTTTCCTGCTTTATTAAACACATTTCTCACTGGTCTTCCAATACCTATACAGACTCTTATGCTGCAATCCACAAGTAAATTTAGTCTAGCAAGTAAATAAATTCTTGTCAAGGTTCAGTTACCGAAAGTAGCAGAGAATATGTATAGAGGGTACGTATAAGCATTGTAATTTATTTTAATATTGCAGGATACAGCCTTTTAATAGGAAGGTTTTAAATTTTAAAGGACCATACAAAGCGTATAAATAAAAAAAAAAAGTCCCACAAAAACCAGTATCTGTAAGAAAAATTATAGTGCGTTCAATTTAATTCACTTGTTTGTTTTTTCTGGTTTTGTTTGTGGTTTTTTTAGTTGTGTTTTGTTGTGGTTTTTTTTGAAAAATAGTCAAAGTAAATGTAGTTTCATTGCTATATTTTTGAAGAAAAATACATTTATAAAAATAACACCCTTGCATCTTTGGCACTAGGTATCGCTATTGATAGTGTACACTAATAAGTTCTGAGGGACAGAGTGGTAATTAAACTAAGTCTTTTTATCAGCTGGAGAGGCAGCAATTTTTTAGAAAGAAACTGGTGAGAAGATAGTGCTGACTGGTGTACTACAAAAAATTTTAAGAAAAAAATTGCAGTTGTATCATTTATTCTAATCACATTTTCCAGAAAGAGTAACTCACCTGAGTTTTGCCTACAACAAAATTCTGTGAGTTCGTTCAAAAATAGCTGCTAGTGTGGAATTCATCACACTGCGGTATTGGAAGTGACTCAGCTTAAGAGGCTGTGCACCATAAGCAAATACAAATTAAGATACAGAGTTCTGATAGGTTAAAACATTTATTATGTCCTGCCATCCCACTAAATTTTCACTGAAAGTAGGTATGGAAAATATTTCTGATGTACTACATGGGTGAAAGGGGAGGACTTTTATTAAACAAATGAGAGAGTATAAGGAAGATAGCAAAGTTACAGCTAAGGAAGCAAACACAGATTTTCCAAGTCTCTTTCAGACGTGTGTTGTGACATGAGTTTCTGGTAGGACTTTTATGATCCTATGACTAATCTGAAACGCATTAATAAGTTGACACTATCCTTCTGCCAAATGTTCCACTTTGCATTTGCTCTTATATGACCTCTTTTTCCCAACTTGTATATAACATAAAATCTAAATGCTGTTGAAGAGTTTAAACAAAAGAGTTAGCACTTGTGGATGATAAAAAGCCTTTCTTTTTTTTCCTATGAAAGTCGATGTAGTTATCAATTTATGTCTTTAGAAAACTATTACAATCATAATAAATATTTTTTTAGGAAAAATAATTAAAATTTAAAATAATTAAAATAATAAAATAATAAATAACAATACAATAAAATAATTAAATTAATGAAAAGTTAGGAAAAGTATCCGTTTTGGTTTTCACTTGGTAATAATAACAACAATAATGCTTTATCTCAAATGGCCGCTTTGTATTCCACTGCTTTCACAGTTCTTTGCGCCCAGTGTTCTTCAGTTGAACAATGAACAAATGGCTTCTTTTTTTAATGAGCAGAAACTCTTCAAAGGCAATTGAGACTATCAACTAATCACTGTGATAACTGTGACTATGCTTTTCCCCTTCAAAAGTGCAGGATGTAGATCTGTCCTCTGAGGATCTCTGAAAAATACAGGAAATGTATCAGAGAAGAGAGACTCAAACTTCAACACTTGAATGATTTAATAACAAAAGAATATCATTCCTCTCCACTACTCCAAATCAGGATACAAAAGTAGAAAAAAACCCCAGTAGACTGCCCAATATTACGAATTGCTAACACAACTGTGGCATGAAATTTGAGTTTCAAACATACAAAGAATCAATGTAGAGGGTGGAAATTAAAATAAACCTTAGCAGGACACTCAAATAATGATTCTTCTTGTATTTCATTTTTTTCTCCTCTATATTAATGTGAGTTATGTTTTGACTATAAATAATAACAGAACACCACTACTAAGCATCCAGAGGTGTGTTCTGCCTAGACGCTAAAGGATCACTAGTAAATCAGCTGCAATTCCTGCATAAATGTCTGGGCAATTAATGTGGAAAAATAAGCAATGTTTGTTTTCATGTTAGTATACCCTTGGAAAACAGTGGATTTTTGGACAGCACATGCCCACACAAATATTAGTGAAGTCCTGACAAGCCTTTTATCAGAGTACACAGGACCCCTAAACCCTATCTACCAACACCAAATCCAAACGACCCTTAAACATATCCAGGGGTGGTGACTCAACCACCTACCTGGGCAGCCTATTCCAGTGTCTGACCACTCTCTCTGTGAAGGAATTTTTCCTAATGTCCAATCTAAACCTGTTGCAGCTTGAAATCATTCCCTCTTGTTCTGTCACAGATTACCTGTGAAAAGACACCAGCACCAAGCTCTCTACAATGACCTTTCTTTTCCTTTCTCTCCTTCTCTGTGCACTTATCTTCATACATATTCCTGCCTATAAGAAAAAAATAAATAAATCTGGAAGTAGGCAGCATTTGGGCTCTTTTAAGATCATAATGATTCTCCATTAAGAAATGTATAGTTCTATCAAAACTAAAAAAAAAAAACACACCTGATTTTTTTGATTGATTGTTTTTGAAGAAAAAGCAGACATTTGTTTACATCCCTCAATGATTACTATTAAAAAATGTTAGGGATTCAATTCCCTATTAGTAAAGAAAAATTATCAGGGTTTTCCAATTAGTGTTTTGACTTTTGAAATACATTTAATTCCTATTGAATGTATTTTTTTTAATGCTTGTAAGTCTGTTGGGAAAGAGTATGTCAGAAATTGTGTCACGTGATTAGTCAGCTGAAAGGTAAAGGGTGATGAAAAGTGCCTTGGAGAGCACAAGAGCAGTGTTGATACAGGCAGCAATAGGTGTTACCTGTTAAGGAAGGACAAGAGTATGGGCAGAGAATAGAAACTACAGTGGCTTCCTGATTCTTTCCCTCAATTGAAGCAATTGAACTCCTTTTCAAGAGGAGATTAGGATTCATCTACCTTTTTTCCTTTTCATACTCCTTGCAGTGTCATCTTTTTTAGTATTTCAAGGACCTGCACTGCTTTCTTTTCACCATTGCAAGACTGCTGTTGTAAGAGGACTTTATTGATACTTTTTCAATGTTGTTCCATCTAATGAATAACAAGAGGAGGACCTTAATTTTACTCAGAAGTTGGAGAAATCAAGAAATGAATTTTTCTTCTTTCCATACTATTTTTTTTCAGCTGAGTCTTCTCACCTTCACACTGATGTTGCTGAACTCCTGAATAAAGAGGTGCTTCACAAAGCAGCTCAAGACCAGATGGTATTGAATTTTGTCATGGAAACATTTTTAATAAGCTGTCTTTAAAAATATGTCTTAATAAACATGAGAAAAACACGAGACTACTATAACTGAAGCAATTCAAGAGACTGCTAATGTAAAGGTTTTGAATTATTTCTTACTATCAAACTAAATTTTCCTGTGCTCTGTATCTGGTTTGTGGAAGGGAACAGGTTTTGATAACAGCTGATTGAGAACATCTGCATTTATCTCTTGCCTGAACTCGCCTTCTACAAGCAACTCTTTCTCTCTGCTGACAAGAACTGATGTAACTTTGACACCTAACATAGGTGGTATGAATGTTCTGCGAAGGCAAGAAAATATTTAACTTTGTGACCGCTGGACTTCAGTCATGGCCCTGTTCTTGACACAAATATATTAACAGGTTTAAACTTATACCTAGCTTCTTAGGATAATACCTATGAAAGACCAAAGTATAGTTGTAAGGGTAGACTTACAGATACGAATGATTCAGAGATGAAGGGAGAGAGAGGTGAATCCTAGGGTGCTGAGAGAGCTGGCAGAACTGGCTGAGCTGCTCTCCATCAATTAGCACTTCAGCAAGGTCTTTGACACAGTTCTCCCACAGCATCCTCCTGGAAAAGCTGGCAGTACATGGCTTTGACAGGTGCATCTTTTGCTGGGTTAAATACTGTCTGGATGACTGGGCCCAGAGAGTGATGGTGAATGGAGCTGCATCTAGCTGGTGTCTGGTGACCAGTGGTGTCTCCTAGGGATCTGTACAGGCCCAGTACTATTCAACATCTTTATTGATGACCTGGATGAGGTGATTGATATAACTCTCAGTAAATTCACAATGACCCCAAGCTGGGGGGGAATGTTGATCTGCTGAATGGTAGGAAGAACCTGCAGAGGGACCTGGACAGGCTGAGTCGATGGGCTGAGGCCAACAGTATGAGGTTCAACAAGACCAAGTGCTGAGCCCTGCACTTTGGCCACAATAACCCCAGGCAGCACTACAGACTGGGGCAAGAGTGGCTGGAGAGCAGCTCAGCAGAGAGAGAGCTGGGAGTGCTGGTTGACACCAGCTGAACATGAGCCAGCAGTGTGCCCAGACTGGAGATGTATTTTCTGTGCTTCGTTCTCTGTAATGGAAAAAGTCAAGCGGGAATTCTAGTCTGGAGTGAGGGTGTGTACTCCCACACCTGAGCACAGTGAAAGGGATAAAGCACCACACTGAGTACCAGTACCCAGCACCCTGCACTGGTCCCGCTTGTGTGTAGGTGAACATTGAACCCCACAAAAGTGAGCTCTGTGCCAGCTATCAATCACTTTTGATTTCCTTAACCCCTTTTGAGCAGGGCTGCAAAATGACAGTGATTCCACCTCAGAGTGGGCCCTCTGCCCATGCAAAGAGTGAGCTGAATTTTCCCCTAAGTGCACACTATTTTCTTGAACCTGATCCCAATTTTTTGAATAGCAGATCAATTCCTGTAGTAAGAATGTTCAGACATGTTAGTGTTTCCTATAGGGCTTTATTAGTTTTGTCACCATTAATCTGAGACAGATGTTTTATGTAGGTGATATAAACAGATTCTTTTCTTTCTAAAACCACTTGTTAGAAAATATATGTAAGAATATCTAAAACATTAAGAGAAGTATTGGAACAATATTTAGGAACTACTCAGCTAGTGCATTCCAGCTTCTCATTTGACACTGAATCTAATGTTCTACAGAAATAGGGTGTTGATTGTCAAAGGTAAGTTTCTGTTATGAAGAAATATTATTATATTATAATGGATTTGCCAGAAATATTCTAGACTTAGAACACTGTCTACATACATGTAACTTCTTAAACAGTAAGGAGGAGGAATTATTATATATCTATATATTTTTAAAAACTTATTTTTACCTCTTTTAATGATGCTTTTAACTCTTGTATGTATACTAAGGTTTTAATTATCCCTATTCCGTAATATTTCACAGGTCTCAATGATTTTCCTCTGCAAATAATGAAGAGCTTTACCTTTGTGTGAATCGGACCATTTAAAATTTTAAACAAATTGAGTTTTAAACTTTACCATATATTATAATAAAACCCACATTTTTTCTCATGGAAGAATGGACACATTTTTCAAACAGTTCTACTTGATGGACAAAATAATAGATATAATGAACAGTAGGGAAGAAAAGAAAGAGAAGTTTGTGATGTAAAGCAATATAATTATACAAGTACTAAGATATATCTACCTCCTACCAGTTATCTGCATAAAAATAATACCTTATTTTAAAATATTAATTAAAAGACACTATTTGGAAACCATTTGGGACACCCTTTTGTGGAAATTTAATGACACATGTATCTGTCCCTTCTTACAGCTATCCAAGAAGTTGGGCTGTCCTGACGAATTTAAACAAGGAGCCATTAGCTTACTGAGAAGAGTTTAAAGTGTATCATGAAGAAAAAAATCACTGAAGGGAAAGATCTGGAGGCACCACTGAGATAAATGCCTTCGTTTGTTGACATGACTGGTAAAAGAAGGAACAATGAACAGGAGAGTGTAATTTAGGAAACACTGCTAGGATGGCTGTAGTTTATTTTCCACTGCTTTTTCTGTTTCTTCCATTCTGGCACACAATTTTTATTTTTTTTTTCTGTTCAGCAGTGTCATAGGAGTATGCAAAAATACACGGGACTAGAAGAGCTGTCTGTGAAGAGTATGGTATGAAATAGTTGCCACCTGAGATCTGACAGGAAAGAGATGGAAATGTTGCTGACATGAGGGGAAAGGCCACAATATGGACAAGCAGCCTGTGTGCTGAAGAGTATTGCTGCAGCTCTGAGTCAACTGCCTGACTCTTTTATATGTTCATAGGTCATACACATAGGATTCTCTAGTATAACCTTACACGAAAGATCTGCTATTTTGAGGGTTGTGTTTGAAACCCACATGAAGTATAAAACTTTCAGTATTTTGAAAAGGAACATGAAAAAACATTAATATTTATTATGTATTTCAAATATTTGTTTTATTCAGAGAACAGCCAAGTGCAAACTCAAAACCTTCCAGTAAACATAAAATTAAAGACATTAAGTGGCAGTTTAGAAATACTATTGAGAGTCACAGTCACAACACTCCAGTTTTCTTGTTTTATACCATTTTCAACATCACTTACAACTCTGCAGTGTGTCTTACTGACTTCAATAGGATTTTGATGCCTGTAATATTTGTTTTTCATTCAGATGATGCCTTTACTATTGCTTTCATGGAAATAGAATTTGACTACCCTAAACAAGGATGACCAGTGACCAGTCTGGGCCACATAGCACAAGCTATTCTCGACAGGTGTTGCGGTCCGAGTTCAACCTGGGCTAGAAAACTCGAGTTGAATTGCGGATCGCCCCTTCTCTTCTCCTTGATTAGAGGAGGAATAGCCCCAGATTGGCTGGTTTTACTTTCCCAGTGGGTTCGTCCATAGCTTGGGACCAGCTGGCTACACTGGGTATGTCTCTAGAGCACAAAACTCTGCCCAGATGTGCGCACACCAGCACAGACACAGAGATTATGTGTTTAAAATACCGCTTTAATGTAGCAGTTTTCAAAGACTGTGAGGGGGAAGACTGGATATGCAAATGTACCGGGTCAGTAAAATGAAAGAAAGACTACAGTTATAGCTGGGGGTAGAGAAAGCCTGACGCCTTTCCTGTATAGGGTCGACGAGGTACGTGTGTGTGTGTGGCCGATTACTTTTGTCCGGGGAAGAGAATGCAGGAAAAGAAAGGTTTCCTGGTTAGTCTTACAGGTCCTGGCTCAGAAGCACTGACAGGAGTAACTGCGATGGCTGCCTTGGGGGTGCAGCTGTGGCTGCTGGGCCTTTGGGGTTGCTGCAGCGGCTGGAGGCCAGGGGACGGCAGGGACACGGCTGGAGCTGTGGCTGGAGCTCGGGAGCGCGGCTGCAAGGGCTGCTTTAGGAGCGCTGGATGACGGAGGCTTTGGGGAGCGAGCAGTGATCCCAGCTTTTTGGTGTGCTTCAGCTCCCTTTTACCATTTCTTCGGCTCCGTTTGTGCAGCTCCTTGGCGAGCAGGCTCCACGAAAAAAGGCAGGAACAAGCTCCTTTTTCCAGCCACAGAAGGCTCCCTTTTATCTGGCCTCCTATTCCTCTGTCTTCTATCTTCTTTTCTTCTCCCTCCTTTGTTCCAGCAGCCGCGGACAACAGGCAGCAACGACCCATAATGGCCCTTCAGGGCCATTTGATCGGTCTTTTTGTCTGCTCAGCTCCCAGCCCCAAGGTGCGGTTCCTGCAAGGGCTGGGTCCTGGCTGCAAACACAGCAAGGTGGTGTCCTGGTTTGAACCAGGATGAAGCCAGTTTTCCTTTTACTGATTTTTTTTTTCCTTCAGTAATCTTTCTTTTAACTAGCACCAGAGCGTTCCACCTAAGACTGATGAGAGTAGAATGTTTTTCTAACTGCTGGGTCTTCAAGGTTGCACGTTTACTCTGCCGGCTCAGGCACTCTTCACTTTCTCCAGCAGCAGCTCCGGAATTTCTCGGGACTCTTCGCAGGTAAGGAGTGTGCTGTGGGAGTTGCTGGGGGTGGGGGGAGGCGAGAGGCTTTTGCACATATCTGAACATATTTGTATATAATTGTGTATATTTTCTTATATCATTAGTGTTTAAAGCTGTGTAGTTTAGTTTCCAATCCAGTCAAGTCTCTCTTTTTCTCACTTTCCTTCCCTGCTTGGGTGGGAGGGGGAGGGGATCGAGAGCATTTTTGTCGAACCTGAGTCAAATGGTGACAGTGGGGCTGGCTCTCCCTGTCCTTCATTGTGTAAGCCCCCACCCACGGCCCCCTCCCCTCAGTGTTGCCACCGTTTCTCTTTTCATTTTTCTTTTTGTCTTTTTAAGTCTCTCTATCGCAGCCAATTTGGTTGAGAGACATATCTTGTGTGGAGGCCGGTTCTCCACAACAGGGATTGTCAATAACCTGCTGATCAGACTTTGGAATCCTCTGCCTGAGTACCTATAGCAAGTAAATGCTAATTTTGAAAACAGAATAATTTTTTTTCATGAATGCAACTGAAAAGAATCCCCAGCAGAGTTTAATTGAAGAGAGAAGTGATATATCTTAGCAGGGCCTGTGACTACATTATGTCATGTGATGAGTCAAGAAGTTGTACTAAAACACAGATCCTTTTCTTAATCAACATTGTTACTTGCTCTAGGCCTGCTTCCTGGATCACTTCAATAAAATTAAACACAGCTTGGTAAAGACTTCCTTTTTATTAAAGGAAGTAAAAAATAAACAACCCTATATCTCTTGTCCTTTCCAGCAACTATATCAGACAGTCTGAACCTTTCATATGTTAACTGTATTTCATTAAAAAAATCCTGCCTTATGGTGAAGTTTAGATGCTGTAGACTTTTCCATATGGTATAGTAACTATGTAGATAATTAATGTATTTGCACACCCACATATGAATGAAAATTGTCAATAAATAGAAAACTGTTCTTAGTAGAGAAAACAGTAAAACTGTAATTTATATTTTGAGAATTTTCTCTTTTTCAACATATATTACAGAAAATACTGTGCACTGCCTTGAATAGATAATGAAATATGATACATTTCTTTTGCTCCAAAATCTCAAACAAATTTCTGTGGGACATTTCGTCTGATGCAAAAAAAATTAACACAAATCCAACAATTGATAAGTCTTTTATAAGGCAATAGCTTGATTAAATGTTTTTGGTAATTTAAAACTAAATGGTAGAGAGGGACCTGGGGATGCTGGTTGACATCTGACTCAACATGAGCCACCAGTGTGCCCAGGTGGCCAGGAAGGCCAAGAGCATCCTGGCCTGCATCAGGAATAGTGTGGCCAGACAGAGTAGAGAGGTGGTTGTGCCCCTGTACTCAGCACTGGTGAGGCCACACCTTGAGTACAGTGTTCTGTTCTGGGCCCCTCACTACAAGAAGGACGTCAAGTTGCTGGAGCGTGTCCAGAGGAGCTACCAAGCTGGTGAAAGGTCTGGAGAATAAGCCCTATGAGGAGAGGCTGAGGGAACTGGGATTGTTTAGTTTTAAGAAGAGGAGGCTGAGGAGAGACCTCATTGCTGCCTACAACTACCTGAAATGAGGTTGTAGGGAGGTGGGAGTTGGTCTCTTCTCTCAAGTGAAGAAATGGTCTGAGGCTGCGCCAGGGAGGGTTTAGACTGGATGTTAGAAAGAATTTCTTTACCAAAAAGAGTGGTTGGACAGTGGAACAGGCTGCCCAGGGGGGTGGTGGAGTCATCATCCCTGGAAGTATTTAAAA
This sequence comes from Apus apus, assembly GCF_020740795.1. NCBI lineage: Eukaryota > Metazoa > Chordata > Aves > Apodiformes > Apodidae > Apus > Apus apus. Next base: position 56,664,433 of record NC_067282.1, on the reverse strand, counting down.
GAAATGTAGATATAGTGCTCAGGGACATGATTTAAGCACTGAATGGGTAAATTAGGTTATGATAGGAGGATTTAGGTTATGGTTGGACTTGATGATCTTCAAGGTCCCTTCCAAACCGGATGATTCTATGATTCTATAAAATGTCCTGCTATTGTATTTAATGCAAGCACTGCAGTTATATTCAGCATTGTTAATTTAGTGGGGCAGCGATAAGATGAGAAACACCTTTGTTAATGTCAGTAGAAACATGTAAGCAGTCTGTTGCCATTTGTTTTCTTCTGATGTCTGTACTTACTGCAGATGTTAATGTCAAGCTCACTGAAATTATTACAGAATTTCTTCAACAGCAGACACAAATATAGTAGAAAGACCTTTGAAATGCAGAATATGGTTTTACTCTCACAGTGATTTCACTACTAGAAATACTTGAGAAGCTAAAAGTGATAAATATTAATGTACATTAAATATATTCATTTAGTAGAATTATTCATAGTGAGGGAAATTATGTAGTCAGCTTCTTTTGGAATCAGTGGTAAAGTGAACAAAGATTGTATGACTTGGTCTGTGTATTTAACAAGATAAATAGCCTGTGCTCAGCAGAATGTCACTTTCTGGTGCTTCAGTGTTTCCACTTCTCTTTCCCTTGCACACAAAGAATTTGTTTCTTTCACTGAGGTCAGATTACTCCTGTGCTTTTCTTCACAAGAAACATGATTTTAAGGGTCTACACCTGTGTCACAACTGCTCCAGCAGGAGTAAATTTGGGCCAAAAATCATTGACCTCTTCTGAGAGCCTAATTAATTTTTGAAGTAGTTAGAAGTTGGCTATTGTTCGCAATGGTTTTGACTGGAACTGAAAAAAGAGTCCGGATCAGTTTCAGCAACAATTAACTATGGCATTTAGGCTTAAATAGGTGTATATGAAGAAAATGTGTGGAAGCATAAAACAGGAAACATCTTACAGATGCATGCAGTCCCTAGTTACTTTTCTCTGAAACAATATTCACAGAGTCAGACTAATGGCTGCAGGCTTCCAGATACTAAATTACAAAAGGATTTCATTCTTGGCTTCCTCTTTTGTGAAGCAACATGGCTTTTATGTTGAAAAAAAAAAAAATCTAATCCAAAATCCTTTTCTTGTACAGTAAGCATGTTGCAAGTAGTGCAGAGTCATCAAATACAGCATTTGTCAGCCTTTTAACATTAGAGATTGAAAGAAATGTAGTGCACATTGAGTTCAGAGCCAAACAAAATTAGTTTTCAAATTCCCAAACATGTACCATTGTGAGAGACAGGCAGCAGAACTACACTCTACATGGTCTCTATATATTTGCCAACTGCTGCATATTAGGGCTGTGGAACATGCAATAGTTTGGAGGCACAGCTATCTAAAGTCTGTAGGAAATTTAAATTAGCTGTTATATATTCAGGGGAAAATTGTAGATCACAGCTATAAAAAAACAATTAATGTTCCCAAAAGAGTTTTAAATTAGATGTTTACAACTCTTTAGTAATCTGTGCAGTCCACTGAAATTCATATGTGGTAGATATAATGCTGTCTGCTTGCAGATACATGTTTAAAACTAGCAGAAAGCTGTGTCCTGTATTTTGGATGGCATCTGATGGTTTTGTAAGAAGTCACTGGCAATACTAAAACTGTGCAACACAATAAAAATTCACTATTCCATTTTTAAGGACTGCTGCAACACCTAATGTTTTATATTTAGGTTCATATTTGCAATTATGAAAAGTTAATTTCAAACTGAAAAAATCAGTATGGAATTAGGGATTATATATTTTAATAACTTCATTGTCCTCTGTTTAGTATATATTCCAAAGAATAATAATATGACATTTCTTAAAAAAACACACTAAGAAATTTTTTTTTTTTTAATTGACCCTTGACATTTTTCCTTTGAATTTTAGTGCGATTTCCTGGTGTTAACAGCAAGGAACAAGCCAGGGAGAACTCTACAATGGCAAGCATCAGCAGCAGAATGAAAGAGTGCCAGAGGGCCTGTCTTGGGGTCCAATCTGTTCATATGAGAGACAGCAAACTGCTGTTGTCAATTTACATACCTTTGCTTTGCTGCGAGGCACAGGGCACAGAACTGTGTCTGGTGAGAGCTGCATCACATGCATATTTATCTCAATATAGTAAATATAGGGACTTAGAACAAAACACATGCAAAAAAATCCACCCTAACAACAACATCAAGATCAGAAATACAAAAGACTTCTCCACAGAACAATTGATTAAAGACTTGTCATGTAACATGACCTTTTGATGAAGAAGCCAAGCCTAAAGTCAGTCTGGATTCTAAGGCACGGCTATAAAGCTCACATGCTTTGTGCAAGCTTTTGATATTGTTGTTGTTTTGTTGAAGCAGCTGTGGATGAGTCTTGTACAAAAGCTGATACAATAAATACAGGAAACTATCTGCCAACCTTATCAAAGTGCGAGATGATCCCATGTACATTTTTAAAACAGAAGGTAACTGAACAATGATGTTTTAAAGGGCCTGGAGTCTCAATTTTATCCTCTGTACAAAAGGAGGAGACTTTTTCCCTCTTACAATTCTGTTGTTGCTATTTTACATCAGAGAAATGGAGGAATCCAGAAAACCCTATTCACAATATGTTTTTGTCTAGAAAGCATTTGTCACAGGATTATTGGCTAAAACCATGACATCTTACAAAACTCAGAACTCAGTAATAATTCATATAGATGTTGGCAATTCATTTTTTTCCCCCTCACCTCAGAGCTAGTGAATGTTCATTTGCAAGTTTCTTAAACCAAAATGACAAAAGCCTCTTTTCAAGAGGTCGATCAGCTAGGAGAAAATCAGTGTGGCTCTAATTTTCCGTGAATCGGAGTATGCCAGGTATTAAAGAATCAAATTCACTTTTAAGTACTTATTGTATAAATTACTCAACAAGGGTGGAAAGAAGAGTTATTCTCTCTCGTTTTTAGAACCTGTTCCAGCAGCTTGTCTCTGGAGTTAAATAGAGCTGTCTTGATCATTTTTACATATAGACTCCCTTGAACACTAAAAAGAATTATAATCACCTGATTATAAATTCACTGTTAATATAGCCTTAGAGCTGAGAACATTTCACTCCAGTAGTTAATTTAGTCTGTGGTAAATTCTCACTGTTATTTAATGTCATTTATCACCTGCTGTTTTGTCTTACTGTGAACATCCTGCCTGCCCTGTACTGTCTACAGTACATGGACCTTCTGTGACTTTAATGTACTCAGAACAAAGGCTCCAAAGTGCTTCTATCGGGAGGATTTGGCAACTTGCCGTAGATATATTCAAGCCATTTTGCTGCCTGTCACTCAGTGCTTTACAAATTGAACTCTGAGGAGAGGTAAAAAGGGTCTATGAGGCATTTTTTTTCTGGGAAGAATATGCTAATAAAGCGCCATCAGCAGGAAGCAGGTTGTGTCTGAAAGAGTTTTGTCAACTCTGAATTAATTTTGTGTGTTAAGAAACACGGGGGTGCTTCTAGAGCCGGTCTGTGGTAATTAATCCTTCCTGTTTCTGGAAGAGCAAACTGTAATAAATGCAGCCCAGATTTAACAGATGTGTGCACACAATGTCTGCTTTATGAGGAGTAAAACAAAATGATGGGTATAGAACAAAAAATGTTGATTTAAAAAAATTAAAACAGTATGGAAAGTACTAAGATTGGAATTCCCAGTGTTTATGCAAATACTGTATTCCTTTAAATGTTAGCAGACAGTATGGTTTTGGAAACATCTGTCTGAGTGTTTGGATACTGAGAAGAGACTGAAAAGGACAGATGTTGCTTGAGCTTGCAAAAAACCCCAACAAACCCTACCGAAAAGGAGAGTTGCATGAGATCTGAGACACAATCTATATAATCTAGGTGGTTGTGGAAGCTACCCTAACAAGTCAGAGAGTGGTAAAGGACTAGTCTGAGAATCTTTGTAATCACTTCCCAACATACTTTAAAAAACATGTACAATAGTTATTGCAATGCAACAGTACAATTTGAGTACATTTACCTGGTGTGGGGTCAAGATCAGGGCAGGTTGAGGGAAAATGTTAGATGCTGTGCAAAGAATTATAAAATGCATATGTAATATCTTACTAAAATATCTTAGTCATATTTTCCCATAAAATGTACATTTCATGAGGTATATGATTATTCAGAGCAAGCTTCAGATTTCGCAAGATTCCCATTTATTTCTATGGGGCAAGGCTGCCCTTTAGATTCTTGGGACTATGTCACCACTGAACAACTTCACAGTCATATAGCAAACTCCCCAAATTTCATGTCCAGAACATATGCAAGAACTTTTCCTTTAGAACTAATTCCAAGTTTGATGTGGCTGGAGAGACTATTTTGTTTGTGCGTTTAACAAAAAAAAAACCCAACAACACAACAATATTTAGTACCTTACTCTATAAGAATCTCTACAAAGACAAAAGAAACTAAGGAGTTTCAATTAAACTTCGAAGTACAATTTAAAATGGTAGAATCTACAAACTGTGATTCATGCAAATTCAAACTTTTTTCAGCTAATCCTTTCAGCTAATAAAGCTCTAGTCATTGGTTTATTTCAATTACTGTTCAGTAAGAAATATGGCACCTAAAAGATTTTTCCATTGCTTATTTTGGAAGGATTAGGGAAATGTGTTAAGAGAATTAACCTCATAAACATGTATGGTTGCCAGAGTCTTAGCAAAATTTCAGTGCCATCAGTATAGAAAATCCCAGATTTCTGGACTGATATTGAATTCTCTTCAGTTCTTGTTTAGATTGTGTTATCTATTCCTCTTTTCCAACCAGTCATTCGTAATTTTATGGAATTCTGTTTGCCAATAAATCTGTCCGTTCTTGAACAATTGAATTGTTGCCAAGGGAAGTGTTAGTAACATCTAAACACTTAAACAAGAGATAACTTTGATTTAAAACTTTCATGAGAGGTGTAGTTTTGGGTAGATATGAGTGTTTTATACAGTATATAAGTTGCAACTGTATTGGATAGCACAAACAGGATTTCAGTTATGTGAATTTGCATATGAAAAAAATGTATTAGGAAAAATGGAGAAATTCTATATTGGGAAATATCTGAAAAGGAAAATTATTCACAGTGCCAAATTTTGGACTTTTTAACTTCAATATTCTTGATCATTCTCTGGAGACATTTCTTGGTTTATTGGGGTTTGTTTTGTTTTCCTAACTACAAATACTCTGACCTGTGCTAGATGCCTAAAATAGCCCCAAACAGAAAGTGTAAAATCCTGTTCAGTAGCCAAATTCACACATGGTGTATATCCATTAAAGCCAGAAGGCCACCATAGTAACATGCCCTTGTGGTCAAGAAGGTCAGTGGTGTCCTGGGGGTGCATGAAGAAAAGTGTGACTAGCAGATGATCCTTCCCCTCTGTCCTACTGAGGCCATCTGGAGTACTGTGTCCAGTTCTGGGCTCCTCAATTCCAGAAAGACAAGGAACTACTGGAGAGAGTGCAACGGAGACCAACAAAGGTGATTAGGGGCCTGGAGCATTTGTCTTATGAGGAAAGGTCTGGATCTGTTTAGCATACAGAGGAAAAGACTGAGAAAGGATCTTACTGATGTTTATAAGTATCTAAAGGGTGGGTGTCAGGAGAATGGGGTCAGGTTTGTTTCAGTGGTGTCCAGCAAGGATACAACAGACAAGGAACAGGCACCAACTGTGTGAGAAACGTTTGTTGCGCCAATGAGCAGGCCCACACAGATCCTTCAGCGAAGCACAGTTTATTTACATCCTTGCAAGAATGGGTGACCTAAGCAAGTAGGCACACCTATAGCAAGGTGAATAGCGGTTTATATTGCCTATTCCCGACGCAAAATTCCCTCCCCTGTTTCCCCACTGGCTGAGTACTCCAGGGTTTACAGCCTATCCGACGCTTCAAATTATCCTATAAGTTTCCCGCCCCTGTTTACACACTCCATTTTAGCAGTTTACTTTTTACCTTTTAAGGTAAAATTTTGACCTTTCTTGCCCCCTTGGCTGTCTTCCCAATTAACAATCTACTGGTGTCATCCTGCCCTGAAGAGCAGCATAGAAGTAGCTTTGTTCGGCCTTATCTTGGGCCATAAATCCTTCTCCATGTTCAGATCCCCCAGATGGAGCCCAACCAAGTCCCTCAGTCTCTTGGCCCACAAACCACTCCAGGCGTCACTGGAATGTGTAGATATCTCTCAAACAAACAACTACATTCCCAACACTAAAATATATCCCAAACAAACTACATATTCCTATATGTGGTCCTAATATAAATGTGATAAATGTGGTCAAACAAACTATATGTTCCTAACACTAAAATATATATATGTGAACCAAACCAAACACTACATTTCTAACACTAGAATGCAAAATCAACACTACCATTCATTTCTAACAACTGGAACACAGGGACTTCCATCTGAACATGATGAAAACTGTAAGGGTCACAAATCACTAGCACAGGCTGCCCAGAGAAATTTTGGATTCTCCTTCCCTGGAGATATTAAACACCCACCTGCATGTAGTCCTGTGCTTTAGTCAATCCTCCTTTAGCCAGGGAGGCGGGGGTGGAGTTGGAAGGGACCTCCAAAGATCATCGAATTCAAGCCCCCTGCCAGAGCAGGACCAAAAATGAGGGCAGATTACTCAGAAAAGCATGTAGACAGGTCTTGAAAGACTCCAGAGAAGGAGACTTCACAACCTATCTGGGGAACCTGTTCCTGTGCTCTGTAACCATCACAGTAAAGAAGTTCTTCCTCATGTTGTGGTGGAACTTCCTGTGCTTGAGCTTGAATCCGTTGTCCCTCGTCCTGTTACAGGACGCAAAAGAAGTTGTTCCTGCCTTCTTGACACCCAGACCTCATGTATTTATAAACATTAATTAAATCCCCCCTCAGTCTTCTCTTCTCTAGACTGAAAAGCCTCAGGTCTCTTAGCCTTTCCTCATAAGGCAGGCATTCCAGTCTTAGATTAACTCCGGAGGTTCTTTCCAAACCCTAACATTCTGTGAACATGGCAGAGTGGCTAATATCTAGTCACCCACTTCTGGTAAAGATTGTGCTAGAAGCTGCAATGAGGCAATCTGACTTCCTTCTCCCCCTGATGTTTTGCCCTGATTTGGCAGAAACTGCACTTATCTGCACTTGGTTGATTATATTCTCTTTGAAACAAATCATTACTATTTTTTTTAATATTTTTTTTTCTTTTGTTTTGTTAGAATACAATTAGATACATCATTGGCATTTCCAAAGTACTTCTAGTATTACCCCCATATTTGTTTCAGATAATAATAATAAAAAAAATGTATAGGACTGCTTTTACTCACCCAGAATTACTTTCCAAGGAGACCCTGCAAGCACACTCTCACATGAAATCCAATCCTTGCTGTTGGTACCTCGACCTTTTTCTATTTGAGATTAGATAGTACAGAATGTTTTCAATGACCAGTATTTTACAAGCTCGGAGTAAATTCTGAAAAATCTACAGTAATGTTCTTGATTAAGAAAAAAAGTTTCATTATTAATAACATTATTAAGTCATATTTACAGAATCATAGAATCATTAAAGTTGAAAGGGACCTTAAAGATCATCTAGTTTCAACCCCCCCGCCATGAGCAGGGAACCCTACCACTAGACCAGGTTGCACAAAACCTCACCCAGCCTGGCCTTAAAAACCTCCAGGGAGGGGGCATCAACAACCTCCTTGGGCAACCCATTCCAGTTCCTCACCACCCTTATAGTGAATAATTTCTTCCTAATATCTAACCTAAATCTCCCTTCTCTCTGTTTAAAACTGTTTCTCCTTGTCCCATCACTATCTTCTTTGATGAAAAGCCCCTCCCCAGCTTTCCTGTAGGCCCCCTTCAAGTACTGGAAGGCTGCTATAAGGTCTCCCCAGAGCCTTCTCTTCTGTAGGCTGAACAGCCCCAATTCTCTTAGCCTATCTTTGTAGCAGAGGTGCTCCAGGCCTCTGGTCATCTTCGTGGCCCTTCTCTGGACCCTTTCCAACAGGTTTATATCCCTGTGCTGAGGGCACCTGCACTGTGCGCAGTACTCCAGGTAAGGTCTCACCAGAGCAGAGCAGAGGGGCAGAATCTCCTCCCTGGCCCTGCTGGCCACACGTCTTTTGATGCAGCCCAGGATGCAGATGCCCCTCTGGGCTCCAGCGGACACTGACAGCTCATGTTGAGCTGCTTATTTACTACCACCCCCAAGTCCTCTTCCTCAGGACTGCTCACCATCCATTCTCCCCTCAGCCTGTACTTGTTCCTGGGGTTGTGCCAGCCCAGGTGCAGAACCTTGCACTTGGCCTTGTTGAACTTAATGAGATTGGCATTGGCTTACCTCTCAAGCCTGTCAAGGTCCCTCTGGATGGCATCCTTTCCCTCTACTGTGTGTCAACTACTCCGCAGAGCTTGGTATCATCGGCAGACTTGCTGAGGATACACTCAATCTCACTGTCCATGTCTCCAACAAAGATGTTAAACGGAACTGGTCCCAATACTGACCCCTGAGGGACACCACTCGTCACCTGCCTCCATTTGGACATTGAGCCATTGACCACAACCCTCAGGGTGTGACCATCCAGCCAATCTCTTACGCGCCCAGTAGTCCATCTGTCAAATCCATGCCTTGTCAGTTTGGAGACCAGGATGTCATGTGGGACAGTGTCAAACACCTTGCCCAAATCCAGGTAGATGTCGTCAGTTTCTCTGCCATGACTTGCAGTAGTTGCCTGTTATTTTTGATTGGATGCTTGCTGGCATAGATTAATCTTGTTTGAAAGATTTCATGGAACTCTGTGCTACAAAGCAGTTTTGTGGAGGTGACTGCATTTTCCTGGGTATCAAGACAATTTAATCGTAAGCATGGTAACAGGAATTGTTGTTTCAGAACTGTTAAAGAACATTTCAGAACAACTAATAAAAGGGGTGGGGTTAGGGTATACAATATATTTGAGATATCAGTAAAATGGAAATCCATTTATTTGATTTGGATACTGTTTGTCATGTTTGAATATGAATATTTGAGGGGAGCATGCTGCTGTTTTGAATTCATACAGACTTCTGCACTGTGGTTATACTGACAAGCATACCTGAAACAAAGAATAGGTGTTCTTATACTTTTGTGTCTTTAAACCTAAGTAAATAAATGTGACAATCAAATTGAGTTTCCACACTGCATATAATAAAAGTTGACATTGCCATTGAAACAGCTTGCTCCAAGCAATTTCTGAAACATTGTGAACTTCCTCCCTCTACAAGTAACAATAATGAACAATGCTGTATGAGCTACCTCTGAATGTTTAAAGGAGGGGACAAGGTGACCACTTCAAATTGTTATTGACAAATGCAATAACAATATTGCTATTAAAAGCACACAATGCATCAGATAATAAATCTCAGATGCTTAGTAGAACTGTCGAACATACATTATTCAGGACTTCTACTTAGAAATGTTCTTTGATCCTAACTCAGCACTGCTGTGTGTAACATCCCTGGGGTTATTTCATAAAGCAATATTGTTAATGAGGTATGCAGAACTGTGCTTTTTTCTTTCCACCTACAACAGTGTAACAAACATCACATTAAACAAAAGAAGATAGATTCTTCAGGGGAAAAAAAATAAAACCCAATAGGTTTATTAAAAAATAACAAAAATACCCACAACAAACAAGCAAGCAAACAAAAAAAACAAACACTCAAACCCACAAACAAACAAACAAAACCCAAACAAAACCCAAACAAAATTCTATAACCAAAATCCTGATTTTTCTCTGTTGGGAAAGGCATTCACTTTCTTTCCCTTTCCATGACTCAAGTTGAATACAAGGCAATTTGTCAGAGCAGTTGAGCACCTATGAAGTGCTACATTAGCAATAATTAAGGATTGTAACTGCAGCTGGTTTGGGGGGTATGTTATGGTTTTGGTTTTTTGGTTTCTCTTTTAGTCTTGGCTTTTAACCTTATGTGAGTTGTGAAGTCTACCCTTAAAACATCTGGGCTTCTTACTGAAACAATGGCATAGTTTCTGCAGTAATCTTGTATAATTTCTGCTGAATGGTAGGGTACATTTAAGCAGTTCTAATGGGGTGAGCAATATTATTTTAAAGGGCTTTGATCATTACTTATCTGCCAGCTGATTATAGGAATCTTGTTGGAAGCTTTCAAAGGATTTTTAATTTTGAACCTCTTTATGTCTTCAGCTTAGTGATGACATTAATTTCCCCTATTGCTTGTGAAAGGAAGCATAGTTTTGTTTCAGACGTTTTTTATTCCGTGTGTCATGTCTTTTGTGCATGCAGATGGGACTGATTAATTCCATGGCCTTACTTTAAAAAAAAAAAAAAAAAAAACAGAAAAAAAAAACAGAAAAAAAAAACATGGAGCGGTAAGCATAACTACTTCTGCTAAAATCTGTCAATAATGGAAGAAATGTGTCTTTTACTTCAGAAACAAATCCATTAACGTGGCTCATGTACATGAGCTCTGAATGATTTTTTTCACAGTTCAGAGAGTACTCCAGATCTTTTGCAACAATTGAGCTTTTGCTAAGGGGAAATTCATTTCTCTGCAGAGATATGGCACAGACCACTTCATCTCTTGAATCCTACTTAAACCTTCAAAATAAGGTTTAAGTGGTATATAAATAAGGCATTAGCCTCCACCTTAAGATGAAGGTCAGCCTTTCTGAATTAGTAATTTTCTTTCCATTTTACAATGACTGAAGAACACGTAAGGTTAAAAATTAAAGGTAAAGGAGGGATCATGCATAAATTATGTCATTTAGAATAATTATTGACATTGCTCTATGTTTAAATATGGAAAGGCTAACACCTAATTTGTGTTAGATTCATTTATTAGGACTTCTGAATTAAGCATTGCTATGCATATATGCATTTCCGTTCTGAAGTAATTTATTGCATGCCATAACATAAATTTGATCCTCTATGGTTAGATCTACATATTTTAATTTATTTTTTTTTAGTAAATATTGTTTTCTGAAGCCAATCAACAAATATGACTAGGACAGGCACTTTTTCATTCTGTTCTTGCTGAGATAGGCTCTGAATCTTCATTTCATTCCCTGTAATGCCCTGCAAAACATTCCAGTGCTGATTAAAAAAATCACATTCTTCACAGATTAAGGTTAGAGAGCAAATTTTAAAATTTACTGAATGCTATATTTTAATTTTATCAAGACAAAAATAGATTTAACTGACTCAAGCTTTTAGTACTTTTTTTAGTCATAGATGAAGAACTTCAACTTTTTCTTTGTATTAAGTAAAGTCAAATCATTAGCGGTTTCAGACCTCTTTTTTAATTATTTTTTTTAAATTATTTTTTTTAAAAAAGAAATTATGTTAAAAGGTGCCTGGCCACAACAAAAAACAACAACAACAAAAACAAACAAACAAACAAACCCACTTGAATAAATGGCTGAAAAAATGTTTTATATTTTCAGACAAGAAAAAGCTTCCTGTCTGGTTAAAGAAGTGTAATCTCCATATTTTTATTAGTAATAAAGGTAGGGTGTGGATGTTTCATGCCTTTAAATCAGTTTCCTGATTAAAAATAAGCTAAAAGTTTCCCAGGTGCATTAGAAACAAGGAGTGGGCTGAAAACCATAATACATAGTATTTTAAAAGCAGAGGAGAAACTGTAGTTGAAATCTCATGGAATAATGTACTTTGTTGTCTTTGTTATCTTTCTGTGGGTTTGAATATTGAATAATGAAATAATTTTTTTGTTCATTGGAAGGCTTGGAGTCTATGTATGACATAAAATGGTTATTTTAAAATGACACATTTATAGGAATATATTTATTTTTAAAAGAAGCGTAGAATACCTCTAATTCAGGACATTAATTTCATGCTTCTGCTTCAGCATGTTTCGAAAGTACCTAAAATGGAAGATTTAGGGTGGACTGCAATTTGTTTGCTCTCACTATATGTATTTTAAATAATCTATTTCTAAAGTACAGCCACATTGAAATTACACAATAGATTAAGACAGAAGTTATATTGCAACTGCAGGGTGTTGAATACGAAAAAGTCATGGAAACAGCCTGTTGTGGATATATTTGGACCCAGCATTGAAAAGTTACAAAGGTAGTTTTGGTGGTCAATTACCTTCAGAGGTTGGAATTCAGTCACCACTTATTCACTAAGCTGTTCACTACAACTTTTGCTGCATTTTACCATGTTTTCTGTCCTCTGTAAAGAAAGTAATGTAATTTATTTTATGTTCTGTTTTTTAAGCTCCCTTAGCTGCAGATTGGGATGTGTCACAGATGCTTGCTGCACTACTACCCACAGGGCTTCATAATTCTCCCAAACACACTTCATGTAACTTCCTTTGCTGCTTCCACGAAACAAACATTTTTTCTCATTAGACCAAAGCATGATGACTTTTATGGTTACAAACTGGTGATTTATATGCCTGACATACACTGGTTCTCTGCTTTTATCAGCTTTTAAATAGTTTCTTTACTTCATCAATTCTGTGAGCTTTTTCAGTGCCTTTGTTCTTCACAGGTTCTCTGGCAATGACCATGAATTAAAATACGCCCTTGGACAGATTTAGCCATTCTTAAAGCTAAGTAATAGTGAAAGAAGGAGAGGAATGTGATAGTATCAGCAAATGTAGCACCAAAATAATTTTTGCATAAGCTAAACTCAATTGAATGTCAACCTTGTAAAAATGTATGAGTTCACCCAAGTTGACCTACTGTCAATATCATTCAAAACAGACAAATATACTTCTGGTCTGTATATGTTTCCCTTGAAGGCCCTCAGCATTTTCATGTTGCCTGTTTTGTTTCCTTGTCCTTTTTTGTGTTTAGTTATCAAACCCTGAAAGTAATAAACCTAGATAATTTCTTTCACCTGCATTCCTCAATGTACCATATAATCAAATCTCGTAAGTTCTGATTTTGCAGAGAAATCACTGTAAATATTTCATATCCCTACATAAATTAGAATTGAAGTGCTAAGAAAACAGCAGAATAAATACTTCAGAAGTCAGTATCTCACAAATAATATATATCCATTCATTGTATAGTACTAGTGATTGCAAGCCACAATAGAAACTGGGAATGCCACATATTATGTCTACATGTGATCTCATTCCTGAAGGATGGTAAGTAAAATAATCAAGACAAGAGATAGTGGAGTATTATTAAACTGCTAGCACTCATACAGTATCAGCAAATCGAATTGTAAAGCTTTTTTACCTTAAACCACAACAAGTTACAGCAGAGATTGTATTACAGGATTTCTATTAAAATTACGTATTAGTTTGATAATATTGTAAGTGAAACGTATTAATGTGAAGTAACTAAGTGTGATATCAGAAGGCATCCCTGAGTCTCTCTAATAATTAAAAAAAGACAGTGACTACTCTGTGGCCCAAAAAAGGCCAGCTGTGGTGGTACAACCTGTGCTTAAATAGGTAAATTCTCTTACCCACAGACACAAGCAGTAGTATTCACACTTTTCATTTGGAATTGCCTGATCTTGAAGCATGCCTGAATATTGTTTCTGAGCACACTGCACAGCTAAGTCAGACTAGGTCAGGAACCATGCCAACTGTTTAGGAGTGCAGGGTATTTCATGCCAGTGCTTGTGAAGGTAATCAATCTCTGTCCACTGAACAGAAAAGAAATGTAAGGAAATAATAATGGAGCTTCAGCATTTCAGTAAACCCATTTAAAATTAGGAAGGTTGAACTCAAAGTAATTAACTACACATAATATATAGTGACATTAATCGTTTTTTTTTGTGTGTGTGTTTGTGCATGTGCATGCAGATGTGTCTGTGCCAAATATCATTGTACCATACAGTAACTAAATGCACATGGTGGTAAAAATATTTCATTTGAGTATAGTCTCTGATTTCTAACACCACAGTGCATTCAAAATATAACACTCTACAATATGAGTAAATCCATTACTTTTATTCCTTAAGTGTTAAAATATGAGATTTATTTTTTTTTCTGCTCACCGGCAGGTACTAGAAGCTGTTTAGCTACCCATTTGTAAGAAGTGCTTACATTGCACCTTTTTACATTAAGTATCTTTTTATGAACTATCCAAAGAAAAATGTCAAGGTCATAAAATCATTGCATTTTTTATGTTATAAATTCTGCTTGATTTATCATTCTGTTCCTGATTATAATACTTGTCATTCTCTTTATCTCATTGAGCTTTGTGATTGATTTTCCTTTCTTTTTTTCTGTCTTTAATACTACTAGTCTTTTATTGTGTGAAGTTTTACAGAAAATGTTGATCTGCTATAGCTACTTGGAAATAAGTACAAAATAGACCTTCATCATAAGAACAGTAAAAATTTAGGTATGTGCTCATATGAGATAATATAATAGAATTATAAGTTTGGAATTAAAGTTGCTATCAATGCCCTCACATATTCCACAACTGCATGCTAATGTTAGATATTGAACTATTCGGGGCGGGGGGAAGAAGAACAAAAGAAACACTGTTCCTAACAGATTTGTCACATTTCCTTTGTATCAAAACAACTTCTGCTACTGTTGTAACTTAAGTATTTATAATACCCATATTAAAGTTGTTTTAATTTCATTATAATTAAGAATAATTCTATACTTTTACACGGTAGTAGGACTAAAAGCTTCATTCTTCCAAATTCTGAGTAACTTTATTTTCCTTGAATGGGACAATAAATAAACTAACCTATGTCCAGTCTTATGTTCAGAGCACATAAGAACATAAACAAAGAAGAACACACTAAGACATGTTACTTCAAGCTATTTTATCAAATCATTTCTTCCCGTGCCACGTTGACATATGAACTGCATTTAAAATAATAGCTATAACTGTATCTGAAAGGTAGTTGTGATTGCATAAGAGTCTACAAATAATTTTAATTTGGTAGCCATAGCAATTTTTAGTATTTTTTCCAATTTTAAAGTTTTAAATAACTATGACAATTTTATTTTTTCTTACAGACATTCCACCTGTTTTTAGGGCATTCACTTTGAACTAGCTCAGAGCAGTCAGCTATAGTGCTCAAACTATGTTAAGAATATTAGCACAGACAAATTAATGGAAAATTAATCCAGTGAAACTTTCTTAAGAATACTTTTCTCATCTAAGGGGAAAAGTGCTCATTTATTTATTTATGTACATTCAAAATGGCTGCTGAACTAATACTAATTCTCTATATATTAGATCTGTATTTTCCTGAAGCTTCTTGGTTCCAAAGCAGATTGCACTGCAGTGAAACCCATATTTCACTGTGGAACTACTTTCCTATTTAAGATTTAGTAAATTTTGTTGGAATGACCTTTGACTATCACATGTTACAATTTATCTCCCTTGAAGACAATGAAACAGGCTAACTCATGGGTCCAAATGTTAAAGAAAACAAGAAAATATAGTCATTATTAAGCCTGCTAACTTCAAATGTATGGACAGTAGAGAAAATAAATAAATATACATATTGTAAACCACTGGTAATATATTGTAAAATGCTACCTGGTGATAAAAGAACAGCAAAAGTACTTAAAGCATCAGCATGTGTACTGGGAGCCACTGAAAATATCTCTATAGATCTCTATAGAGATCAAGAGGAAGTCTGTAACTGCTTAGTGATCTCAAGTGCATTTCACTTTTTCATTTATTATTTTTTTGTGATTAGTTGTAAAATTAATCATACAACTTTATTTCTCTAAGTAATGTATATGAAATTAATCTACCAATACTCTCAAACATAGTGCTAACAAATTGTTCTGGCTGTATTAACACTTACTGAATTTTGCTATTTCTCAAACTGTAACAATACTAGTGAGTTTTTTCAGAACAAGTGAGATAAATTAACAAGGTATAAAGGGATGAATTTTTTTTTTTTTAGATCTATGTTATATCTGCCACTACTTTACATGACCACATGATATTCCATGGTGGGGACTAGAGTCATCCTGAGCCACCAAGATGGTGAAAGGCCTAGAGAACAAGTCATACAAGGAGCAGCTGAGGGAACTAGGGATGTTTAGTTTGGAGAAGAGGAGGCTGAGGGGAGACCTCATTGCTGTCTACAACTACCTGAAAGGAGGTTGTAGGGAGGTGGGAGTTGGCCTCTTCTCCAAAGTAAATAATGACAGGACCAGAGGAAATGGTCTGATGTTATAACAGGGGAGATTTATATTGGATATTAGGATTAATTTCTTTACGGAAAGTTACCAGGCACTGGAACAGGCTGCCTGGGGAGGTGGTTGAGTCATCATCCTGGGATGTATTCAAGAAATGTGTAGACAGAGTTTTGAGTGGGTTTTTTGGGTTTGTTTTTGGGTTTTGTGGGTTTTTTTGTTGTTGGTTTGGTTTGGTTTTTATTGGATTTGGTGATCTCAGAGGTCCTTCCCAACTATAACTATTCTGTGATTCCGTGTTTCTGTGACTGATACAGCAAAGGGCAAGGAGCAAGGTTTCTCAGTGCTAGGAATTACACTGATTCCCCCAGCACAGGAAGCAACAACACAAATTTCCAGAAGAACATTTGATATTGACAACATACTTTCAGGTCACTATAAGAAACATTGTGGGGGTAGGAGGGCATTAAATGGCATTCTGTCTCCTCCTGCCCTCCTGCTAAAGGAAACACTGCAAAGGTAGTGTGCATTGTACAAAGCTGGGTGAGTCATCTCACCTGAATCTATTTGAAATTTAGATTAGTTGTCTTGTCTTTACTCAGACCAGTGGAGATTTTACTGAGATGTGCTGTGGCCTGTCCCAAAGTCTCAGCATCTCTAGTATCTGCACTTGCACCCCAGTGCAAGTATTTCATTCATCAAATTTCCACTATGCTTTCTTTGAAAAATTAGACTTAAAAATAAGTATATAAAAAAAAAAAATCATTTTAAGAGTTAAGGATAAATTAAACACTACTGTTTATGCTGATCCTTTTTTTTTTTTTTTAAGTTCTCCCCTCAAGGCTGATTTTATCAATTAAACTTGTTATCTTATTAACACTTAAGACAGATTTCCCAGAAACCATTATGAAAGTATTCTTGCTAAAGCTCACAGATGTTCTGCTAAAAGTAACACACTCTTGCTCACTGTTAATAGAGTTCTATACAGTTATTACATTTGTGTCATTTGCATTAGATGTTACAGTAACACAAATTTTATCTGGTTGTTACTGTTTACCTAACTACTTTTAACACAACCAGATATTTACTTTGATGTTCAGGCATATATTTAGTTTCTTCAGTGACATTTTTTTTTTGTTTCAACTTCTGAGTCAGCTCACTGGTGTAATGCAATGCATGACAGACTCCAGATGGAAGCATTTGTATAAATATATATTATATCATTACTTTTGAGATTATTTTGTTGTTGTTTTGTGAGCTTTCAATCACATCATTAGTTAGTTACCAGATAGCTCATGGAGACAGACTGTTGTCTCATCACACAGGACAGAGAGGCAATATTTTGTAAAAATCAGTATGTTGAGATTCTTTACTAGAAAAGAAGCTGTATTCATGTCCTCGATAAAGAATGAAATAATAATTAATTTTTCAGTCTACCATCTGATACTCAGCAATTGTCGAAAAGCTTATTTCTTATTCAAGTGGAAGTGTCAGATTGCCCATATCTTGTCATGTTTCAGCCTCAGCTATAGAAAACTATACAAGTTCAAGGCTGTTCTCTTTCCACTGCTTTGCATGGTGTAAAATAAAATAATGTCTGATGCAACGGAAGAAAATTGATAGCCTAGAGCTTGAAGGAAATATGTGTCTCCTGTCATCTTCCTTCTCTGTACATGTGCAGCGTATTCTCAGAGGCTGGCAGAAGACCCTCTCTACGTTATTCTAGGCTACTGACTGACTTGAAATTTAGGACCTTTAAGAAGTCATGAGCTTGTGTTATACATTAACTAAAGTTATACCTATCAGCTTAGTAAATACTCAGGAATATTGAAGAACATTAATTTGAGGCTGATGATCTCACATGTGAGGCAAGCAATTTTGAGAACTTCAGATCTTTATAAATGCGTAAGTCTATGTCTATCATCATTAGTTGTATAGTAATACAGTACAGGCAGGTGAGATGAAGGTAGAAGGAATTCCAGACCTGACTGAGGATAATTGCACATTTTTGGCCAGCTAATAATAGGGAAATTAATCCAGTCATAAAAGACCATAATCAGCAATTTTATTGCATATATCTGGGAGGAAAATTTCTTGACATTCAGGTGGTTATTCTTGTATGTTAACTGCATACCTGAAAGTGATGACAAAAGGCTATCTAGTGAAATGTATCCTGAACCTGCAAGAAAAAAATTAAAAAATACCTATATCTATATTACTATGATATATAAACTACATATTTCTTATTAGGAAACACCATAAGGCCCCCAACAATCTGATTATATTAAAAAATAATAATTTGTATTTTATTTTCTGTTATTAGAGAAGCATATCGTATGAAAGATTCTTACCACGTAACACATTGCCATATTCTCTTAACACTGAACAATTATATCTTCTATGTGGAAGGTAACCAGTAAACTTGAAGCTAACATCCACAGTTGTATACCTGAATCTTAGAACCAATGGAAAAAGATAGAACTGATGGAAAAAGACTAGCAATCTACTCTGCCCTTTTAAATCTGTCTGCAAAGAAAATACTTTCTATCCCAGTTGTGCCAGCTATCAGAAAGGGCAACTGGAAAAATAAAAAATACCCAGCATTACATAAATCTACAGTCCTTCACTAAATCTAAGGGCTGTTAATCTGATGATGAACACTAGTCTGAAGGGCATTTTAGTCAGTTGAGCTGTGAGGGCACTCCAAGCTATGAATTATCAGAGAGCAATGAAGAGTAGTTAAGAGTTAGTGGGAGCATCTGACCATACATCTGTTTAAAGGAAGGCTGACTGTGATCTAATAGTTATTATACCTTAGATCAATCCCAGTGGGCTAAAGTATGGGTTTTATGTCAGTCTTAATTATGAGGAGAAAATGTGAAGAAGATACAATAAGCATATCTAAATTACTATGTCAAGTTTTTGGATATGAATTAATTGTAACTAAAAGGCAAATGGAATTAGTATCCTGTTCTTTCATGGGTTGCATGGTTATATTAAAGAGCATTGATTTATTTGGGTGAAAAAGTCTTGGTTGGTGTGACACTCCCTTTCCTCACTTGAGTCACTGGAAATTCATCAGTTTGCACATCTGAATACTTGGCCCAATGTTTATGGAAATGTAGATATTATGACAATTTCCTCCAGTGATACCTTGTAAATTTCATCAAACTCCTTTGTTCCAAAGCCATCAGCAACATGAGTTAAGTATTAATGGATTAAAGTATTGCAGCAATGAAATGTATTCAGGTATATCAGTTGTCGATCTGTCTCCTTTATTTCTTCTGACAAAGATCATTGTGTTGCTCTTCCTTTACCATGTCCTTCCCCCTCTCCCTCTGAGTTGGACTATGGCCATGCAGAGTGAATAATGACACATAAGCACATTGTTTATTTAAATAGATTTGTGTAGTTAAGTACATGACCTGTGATCTAGAGCTGAGAAACAAAGAATTAAACACTGATTTCTAAGTGCTCTGTGAGATAAATCAGCCATCACTCCAGGACTCAGCCAACAGATACTTTTATTTGTACTTATCACTTCAGTTTGTTTGAGTATTGTGTTAATAGTTTATATTAGTTTTTGATGTGTGTGTACTGTTACCGTTTTCACAAAATGAGAAATGACGAAGTTATGCACTCTGTGTTACATTGCTACAGTTTTCACTTAAAAGAATGAAGTGCTGCTTACCATAAGAGATAAACAATAAGGATCTGATTCTCCTGTCACATACAACAGGTTTCACTCCAAGGTAAATTCTCTGCCTTCACAGGGTTCCTCAATAGTTTATATTACTGTTACAATTCAGTCCGCCTGGTGCTTCTGAACACAAGTATGTTTATACAAAATGTTCTCAAAGATTTCATCAGGGCTACCTTAATCTGTAAAGGTATTCATGGGGAAAAATTATTTGCAGAATATTTTATTTTATTCTATGATTTTATTTTTTTCATTAAATGTATTTATGGGGAGCATGGTCAGAACCTGGAAATGTGCTATATACTTGATTATAACTTTTTGCTTTTCCTGTAGACATTTTTAACTCACAGATGCTTAGAGTCTTTTATGATTTTCAATCTAATTTTGGTAACTTTATAGTTATTTAGCCATCTATTTACTGTTTAGAGTATTTTCATACAGAAATGCAGACATAATAGGTAAACTAAGCTAAATAGGAAGCTGTTGTTTGTTATTTATGTTGCATATACCACATTGTCTTCCATCTTCTCAATAAGTGAACTGTTGTGATAATAATAATCTAAGAAGAATTATCAGCATGCTGACAATACTGTTTTTAATAAATTGTTATTAATTTTAAATAAACATTATTAGAAAAATTACAAATATTTCAGGTTTGTTTTTCTTGGAAAGCTTGTGTTATGATATAAAAGTGGGCATTGTCTTTTAAAATAGAGTGGTTTGTAACACTTAACAAATATCTTGCTAATTCAAAAACATGCTTGTAACTTTATTTTTATCACTATTAATTTAATATTTTTTTTTTTTATTTCTGTATTTAATTATATATTTATTTATTTTTCCTGTTTCCTTTGCTATCTCTGTTTAAGTCTGTGAAAACACCATACCTAAAAGAGAGGAAAACTCCACTTTCATGTTATTCATGCTCTGGGAATTTCCATTGTAAATACAGAAGTACCTCTTCATGCTGATTTGCACAATTGTAAACTAATCCTCATTTTGAACATCTTTCACCAGGATTGAAGGTAAAATTAACCACATGGTGGTGGTGGTTTTAGCGAACACTTTTTCTAATTTTATAGTCTATATTTGTGCATTTAAGTCAGTGGTACCTATGTGGTAGAATGTGTCTAACAGTAGTGCTTATGTATTGCTGCCTAATAGTTTGGCTGGGATTAAGCACTGACAGAAGGCTTGGAGTTGGTGACCTCCTAAAGTCCTTTCCAACCTGAGTAATGCTGATTCTGCAATGCATTTTCCTGCTGCTTGGCCTGAGAGCTAGTGGAACAGCACATGTGGTTTAACTCCTATTTTCCTTAAGATGTGTTTGACCCACAGAGCAAAGGGTCTCTGACTCATACTGCAGCCTATTCTGTGCCTGAGCTTTGTTTTCCAAAGGATAAAGCCTTGCCTAGCCATATGCTACTCTGTAAGCAGTACGGACAGTTTCATGTTGGGGCCAGTGCTAGAGACTTTGTCTTACTGCCTCAGATTTTTTTTGGTACTGATGTCACCTTGGCTGTCAGGGCCATATAACTACAGGCAGAAAAATGTGAGGAATGGAGGACAAGACTGCTTGGACAGTAAAAAATGTAACAGACATCTGAAATATCAAATAAATATGTGAAGAACAGGCAAACCCAAAAATAAAGGAGTGTCCTGGTTTGAGCCAAGATGAAGCCAATTTTCTTTTTACTGATGTTTTTTTCTTCAGTCAGTTCTTCCCTAAGCAGCACACATGCTGAAACTAACCGCAAGTTTACCAGCCAGTGGACTGATAATGCCTGAATGTTTGTAGTTACTGCTGAGAAAGACCAAGGCCACTGCTTCACTTGTTGAATCTGCTGCTTCGGACACTAAAAGAGCAGAAGAGTCATATTTACAACCCTCCCGTATGGGGGAGCGGACTAGATGGATGGCAAAATTGGCCAGTTTATTCCATTCTCATGGAATTCTCATGGAATTCCATGTCACACTCAGTATAAATTCAGGGATCACGGAAAATAAGCTCTCCTCCTTTTTTCATTCCATGGCCAGTGACCAGGGAGGACTCCATCTAGCCATCTCCTTTGATCCCTAGGCACAAGTGCTCCTGTCCCCTTGTATCTCTACCCTCAGCTTCTCTTTGCTCTGCTGCCAACTCCAGAAGCAGTCCAGAAGTTTTTTGAGACTAACTTACAGATCAGGGGAATACACTGAGAGTTGCTGGGTGTGGGAGGAGACGATAGGGGGTTTGCACATTCCTGCACATATTTGTATATATTTGTACGTATTTTATCTAGTATTTCAGTGAAGCTATTTAGTTTACTTTTCAATCTGGAAGACTTAATCTCTCTCTCCATTCCCTATCTGGGGGGGGGGGGGGGGGGGGGGGGGTAGAGAGCATTATTGTAGTTTGTTTAATTGCTGATCCTGTGTTAAACTGAGACAGCTGCCATCATCCTAGATAGGAGCATTGAGTGGCATAGTTACCTAGTCTGTCTTGGTAAAAGGAACAGCTATTCACTCATCCTTGGAAATAAATCAATAAATAAAAATATAATAAGATTCTCTATGGTATTTAAACTGGAATTTCAAATCTAGATTAATTGCATTGAAAATGGTCATCTTGCCCTTAATAAGAACTAGTAACATTGAAAATAAATAACTATAAAGCCTTATATATTTAAGGGCTTTTTAAAAAATAATAAAAAAATATAATTTTTAAATCTAAAATTGAAGTGTGTCTCTCATATGTGTGTTGAAAACCAACAACAGAGAACATTAAAGTGCAAAAATAGAGTAAAGTCAATATTAAAATTTTGAAAGCTTTTTTTCTTCTTTTATTAAATACTAAATATGGTAACTTAGTTACCTCGGTTCCAGCAAGAGGGACTTTTACCATCAAATACTTTGAGACCTTTACTTTGACACATCAAATTAACTTCATTTTTGAAGCTCTAACTGACTCCACAAAATTAGTTACAATATTCCCGAAAGAGAGATGGCAGAAAGAAATGGAAGACACTATAATATCTGTAGTTTTCATTATCCAAACAATTGTTATTATCTTTCTGTGTTTGTACTTCAGAGATAAACAGATCCTCTTAATGAAGAAAGCTGGAAAACTGGAATTCCACAAAGGAATAACTTTAACAGTTACATACACATTTTTTTTATTATTATTTTTTTTTTAATTTCTGTTTCTTGCCAGTAAAGATGAAAGCCATTCAGCAGTAGCACAATAATTTGAGAGAAAAACAGGCCTGACCTTTAAAGAGCAATGCATGACTTCTTTGATAATTACAATTAAATACAGGCAAACCCTTGTTAATGTTAACTGTCTATCTGGGGGCAAATCTATCTGTGGTCTGCAGAACCGTTGTCATTCTGAGGAGGGCTGGCTGCACTCATAAGGTCTTGGCTGGCTTCTGCAATCTGCCACTAAATCATATCAGAGCAATCTATGGATCAATTAAGGACTTGCCAAATTCTTGTCCTCCTAGAGGCAGTGGTTGCTGCTGCTATGAATGTCTTATGTGCTTATAACCAAGACAAAGCAGGGCATATTGTCACTAAAAGTTGGGCAGAAATAATTGTTTCTGCAATGATTCCAGAAGTAATCAGTATACATTAGGATAAAGCTTTCTCACCACATCCATAGTAGCATGTATGCACACAGAATAGCAGACATTGACAAAACTGAGAAAGTATTGATTTCTAGATGGAGCATCTGATTTTGGGGATGATTATGCAATCACTAGTACTCTGTAAAATGTGTGTGCATAAAATATATATGCCAAGCAGGTTTCAGTTTCTCTGGTGATACCTTTTAGAAGTTATATAATTTTTATAATATTTTTGAGATATATTAAAACTGTATTAAAATGCTATTTTTTTCTAAAGCAAAATATTGGATCCACCATTTTAGCACTGGAGTTTTAAAAATGACAACTATAAGCAAAAACAAAACCCCAAAAACCAGAAACCAACTTGAAGATGTTTTGACATTAAGTGTTCCAAGATAAAAATGTGGATTTTCACCCCATTTTTTATGTAACCAGTGCATCCAGACTTCTTGCAAGTATTTTGCTTTAGAAATAACTTTTACTTTCCTAGTCACTTGCATTTTCTGGTCCATCAACAGTTATCCAAACTGCTGCATCCATATGCAGTCCATTTGATACTGTTTCAGCATTTAAAAGATGACTTCATGAGCTTTTAAGCTGCTATCAACATGTTTATGAGGCATGTTTTTGGACAGATTATCTGACTGGCACTAGTGTTTTGACAGCTTTTTCACTAGAGGGACTGATGAGCCCATGCTGATTTGTTTACTGTTGGTTCAGTTTGTCTGCAAGGAAGCTCTTTTTTGGCTAAATATTCTCTTGGGCAAATAAAATCCTTACCACTTGGTAGCCACCTAGAATGTATTATCACTGAAAAAGTAATATTTTGGAATCTAAAGGAATATAACTTCAGCCACAGGACACTTCAGCCATGAGGTTTTTGTTTACAGATGGTGTGGAACATCTGTGCCTCAGTTTCTGAGTGGGTATTTTAGATTCTGTAAAAATCCCAAACATTCTATATTAGTATAATTCCATGTTAATGTCAGGAATTTGGCCCTAAGATAGGGTCAGATGGAAAGATCATCCTCAGGCATTGGAATAAAAGTTGGTGGATAACAAATAGGCAGAACAAGTCGTTGTGGTGGAGTCTTTTAATTTTTGGTTTTATGGGTTTCTTTTTTTATTTGTTTTTCCTATAAGAGATATTAAAATTATTGTACATTAAGAAAAAAAAATCTTATATTCTATTTGCAAAATATTTCTCCATTGTTTGTTTGAGTCTAGTTAGTAGGGATGAATCATGCCACTTATCTTTAGCCATCTGAAGAGTTAAACATCTAAACTTGCCACAATATAGTTGTAAACTTGTCTAAAACTATCTAACCGGTTGTAATTAAGTTGTAATTCATATACATCTGTTGCATTAAGAGCATTTTCATAGATGGCACTGAAAGTTCTGTTCTTGACTGACTGGATAGAATAAATAACATGAAAGCAGATAACCTTAGCTAGTGTATTTATTGTTTAGTGGTATTATCATATTTCCATTTAGTTTTCTCTTGCTGTGTCTCAAATAAAATAAATAAATAAATGAGTAAGTAAAATAAAAGCAAAAATATTCCTATAAGATTCATGTGGTTTGTTTTACAGCCCTCAGTTTCCTTACCGACATGAATCCTACTGACATTTGAAATAGTCTGATATTTGGCGGAATCAGAGTAATCCTAGACATAACGATTCAGGTAATAAGAAAGTAAAGCTGAGATGTCAAAAAAATTCCCAAATGAACTTTTTTCCTGAAAAATAAATATGTAATGATTTAACTTTTTTTTTTTTTTTTTTTTTTTTTTTTAAGACAGAAATGAAAAAGGCTATTTTGGAATATAATCTTTTTATTCTAGTACAGGATGAATGGACATTTCAGAGATGTTTTGTACAGATGTGGAGTACACATAAACCAGTTTTCATGTCACTTTATTCATTAAATGTGCAATGCCTACTCATGCCGTTAATTGATTTTTTTATTTAATTTCCAAATATTTTAGTGATTTCTTTCTTCCGTTACTACTCATCGGTTTCAAATATGAGAAGCATTTCTCTGCATTCTGCCAATATTCCTGCTCTCCAAGTTACTTTCTTGCAGAAAAGTAATAGCAACATTGAGTCTTTTAAAACTTATATATGTATTAGCGATAGAAGTCAGATGAAAGCAAAAGTTGTGTATGAACAGCTTTACAGGCCTGAAGTTTGCATCTTCAATTTAAAAGTTGCTCTACTAAAATAAACAAAGTATTAATTTATCTCAAAACAAAGAGGTAGTTTACAAGGTAAGAAAGAAAAAGCTGCAAGACTAAGATGAGAAGCACCACCCAGTGCTTCCTCTCCTGAAGAATGCAAGAATACCATGACATGGATCCTTTTTTTAGTAATATTCAAAAGCTGGTGTTGCAAAGTGAGAAGCAACCATAGGAGGTGTGTGTGAGTCAGTGCACACATAAGCATTTGTATGTGAAAATAGATACAGAAGACATGATCCCACTGCACATCAAAGACACTTCTTCATATTTCCAGATGTTGATTATCAGCCCAGAGGAGAAGGATTTGGGGGTGACGGTGTATGAGAAACATAATATGAACTGGCTGAAGCAGCCCAGAAAGCCAGCTGTGTCCTGGGCTGCATCTAAAGCAACATAGCCAGTAGGTCAAGGGAGGTGATTCTTCCCCTTTACTCAGCTTATGAGACCCCACCTAGAGTACTGGGTCCACTTCTGGAGCCCCCAAAATAAGAAGGACATGGAGCTCCTGGGGAAAGTCCAGAGGAGGGCCATGAAGATGATCAGAGGGCTGGAGCACCTCTCCTATGAAGGCAGGCTAAGAGAGTTGGGGTTGTTCAGCCTGGAGAAAAGGCGACTCTGGGGAAACCTTGGAGTGGCCTTCCAGTACCTGAAGGGTGACTACAGGAAAGCTGGGGAGGGACTTTTTACAAGGGCTTGTAGTGAGAGGTCAAGGGATAATGGACAAAAACTGGAAGAGGGGAGATTAAGCTAGACATTAGGAGGAAATTCTTTAGTGTGAAGGTGCTGAGACAGTGGCACAAGTTGCCCAAGGGATTTGTGGAAGCCCCATCCCTGGAAGTGTTCAAGGCCAGGTTGGATGGGGCTCTGAGCAGCCTGATCTAGTGGGAGCTACCCCTGCCCGTGCAGGGGGGTTGCAACTAAATGATCCTTAAGGTCCCTTCCAACTCAAACCATTCTAGGATTCTATGACTGTCTACATTATTGCAGAGCCTAGAATCCCATGCCATGATCAAGACATTAGTCTCTAAAACACACTTGTGAAGTTTCTGGCCAGTGTGATTTAAAATGGCTGTAAATCTATATATGGTGCAGAAAATTAGATTCATAATGGAATCATACAGAAATACGCTGCTGTTTGGAAATGCTAAACATGGTTATATGCAATGAAGTGCAGGGTAAGTTAATATAATGGATTATTTAAGGTGAAAGGCAACAGAAACTTTTCTAAAGCATAGACAAATGCTGACAGGACTTTAAGCTTCTCCTTAGTTACTTCATATTATTAGATCCATTCTTAATAATAGATATCATTCATATAACCTGAGGTCTGTGATTTCACAGTGGAGACCAGAAGGATATCACTTTCACAGTCTCCGTCCATGCCTCATGGTTAGTTAGGGGCAGCTAATTCTGTTATTTCCCAGATGCATGTTTCCACTGGAATTCTTGAGATATTTCTCTGCATTAATGAAAACATCATCACTTTACTACCAATAAATAAACCAACTTATACAATTTCTTCTTATATCCATACAGTCTTTTACACAGAACTTTACGGACATAATTAAAACATCATATACCTGAAGTTTTCCTCTTCATTTCCACTTCATCATCTTCCAAAAATACTGGACCAAGGTTAAGATGCATGAAATGAGAAGTGGGTGTTTCCTTGCTTTTTCTGTTCCTGTTTTCATTAGAATCTTTAATGTTGTAATTAATTCACATGCGTATTATTACTGTTCATCTTTCCTTTAACTTCAGATTTCATGAACTATTATTTTGATGAGCAATTTCTCTCTTAGAAGAAATCCTCCCACAAAAATTCTGAAAGAAACAGGCAGTTTTAAGCTTTCTTGGATGCAATCTTGATACATGTTTATTTAAGCAATTTTATATTTTACCATCAAAATAAATTAAAATAAAAAAAAAGAATTGATAATACCACACACCCTCTCTAAACTGCTTGCTCTAATACGTTGTCTGCATCTTCTTGTAAATACAGTTTATCTGAATTTGAATTTCTGATTTTTAAATAGAGACATCACTTATTAGACTCCAAACGTTAAATTTAATTTACTTCTTTAGGCGTGTCATGCCATGTGCAGTTTAATGAGGTATTTTCTGTTCTTCCAAAATGCTACATGCTTTTTTTTACTTTAATTCAAGTGACAGTTTATACAGGAAAATCATACATAGTATATCTACTGGAAAAATACTAGTGCTTTCTGAAATAGGTTTTTTCATAAATAGCTAGTGTGTATTTTTGTTATTGAGGATAATGTGAAAAAAACAACTATTCAGGGTCTGGATTTAGACCAGGGATTAATTTGTCTTACTATGTCTGATATGTCCACTTGTAAAAGTTTAAACAATTTAAGCAGATGAAAAGTAGAAAGGGAGTATTAGTAAACAGAGTTTTGTCACTTCCAGAAATATGCAATAAAGGTTTCCTCAGAGTGAAGATTTTATTCCCAATGAACTATTTAAACATTTATACTTCTTTGTTGTCATGCAGAGTCTGTGAATTCCACAACTGCACATGGCATGAAAAAGAATATTATTATGTGTGTAGTAAACATAGCATTTTAATATTTTATTTGGTTTCCTTTTTGGTCCTTTGTTGTCAGAAGTTGTTAGCAAATATTCCTTACTTACTCTTTTAAATCTTTAATGATTTTACATTCATTTTTCATATCCCACCTTTGATCATTCATGTCATGATTCTCTCTACCTTTTTTCTTGCTCTAAGATACTCTGTTAGACAGGTGCTGATCAGAACTACAGATGATACTCAAGACAGAAGCAAATTATAGCATAGATAGAAACAGTTTGTTGATGGTTTTATTTTCAGTTTCTTTCCAAACCATGCCTAACATCTCTTTACCCTTTCACTGCTTTAGGCGTGGCAACTGATGTATTTATAGACTCCACACTAACTCCAGCATCTTTTTCTTGAGCAGTGATCAGTAATTCAGAGTTCCTTATCTATTTTCCTGATTTAGTTCTGATTACAAGTACTAAATTTAGTATATCTTTTCCTTCCTATATTTTCTCTAGACTAGGAGAGAAATGCACCGACACTTAAATTTATGCAGTGTCACAGAGGGTCAGATTTCTTTGTTGGCTCAATCCAGTTGGTAAATGTCTTCTGTTAACTTTTAATAACCTTTTAATTGAATTTGTTTAACTTTTGATGGACCTTAAATCAGAGTATGCTTTGTTTGGAAAATACATAGCATTGTAAATATTTCTATCTGTTTTCCTCCATGTTTGCCTAAAATAATCTTCACACATTTAGGGTAAAGTAGCTGTGAGGTATACCAAATGCATACTAATGCAAGAGCAGAACTCATACTGTATTCGAATTTAAAAGTGAAATATATACATATATAATTTGTGTGCATACATATATCTGTATGTATATACATATATCATAGCTATACTACATTAAATTAATTGTGCTTTTATTTACATAATTTGCTGATAAGTCTGTATTAATTTCTGAAGATAAAGTCATCTGTAAGCAAGAGTAACATGCATAGCAGAAAAATTAGAAGGGCAGAATTTTCTTCAGTTCGAATTACATGTTCAAATACCATATTTTATTCATATCAGGATGTAACAAAATTTGTTTCTTTTTATCAAACACAGGGCCTGGAGGTTACACTAGGAGTTTTAAGAACAAAAACTTCTTTTGTTGTGTCTGATATTCACAATATTGTCCACAGATGTCTTGAAATTGTCACTGTCTGAACTATGATTTAGCACAGTTACACCAAATGTATCATGCATTTGTTACTGAGCAGTTCTATTTATTTTCTCAGTATAATTTATAATGGACTAAATTCTAAATGAGTGTAAACTGTGGAAAGTGATGCATAAGAACAGGATATGAGGTGTGAAAAGAAGATATGAAGAGTACACAGTCTTTTATTTGTGTTTCAGGACAGCAAAATATTGCATTAAAAATTAAACATTAAAAAAATACATAAGGTCAGGATGTTTTCTGACTGCATTTGTGGCTATATCACTGTTTCTTTAAAATTTGGAGTTATACCACACAGTTTTAGTCATTAACATGGACAAGTATTTGCCCTGGATACTGTCTTATTCACATATCTGAAGACTATGTTATCTAGGTGGTATTTTTAAGAACTTTGTAAAACTTATGACAAGTGATTGAATAGACCTTTATAGAAAAACTTGTGTTAAGATATGTAAGTCCACTGAATGTTTAGCAAAATCAGATTGAAATTACTGTAGGAAAATGACACAATTTAAGGAAAATATCCAGTAAATAATCTGAGATAAAAATTATATTTTTAATTTGTTCTTAATATTTTCTCTACTGAAGTACATTGTTTATAGTCAAAAGCAAATGTGGTATTTCAACATTTTAAAATCATAAAGCTCAATAGATCTTAATATAATTCAGTGAGAATTCTCTTAACTGAATTTAAAATTCATTCTTTGACTCTTTTTTGACTTTTAAAAACCAAAATTCTTTACAAATCAGAATCATATGTTGTAGCTTTTATTTAGATAAATGGTCCTCTAATGGACCTCTATGGAATATACAGAGGGAAATAAAATAGATCATGACTGGTTTTTATCTGTCCCAGAGGTTAAATTGTATGGCATAGATTGCATTCATATGGCCAAAATGGCTTCAGAAGACAATGTCTTGTCTGCCCTGAGCCATGCCTGGGTATGTTCTACTCTGTTTTGGTCTAAAACTCTGTGAGGGATCACGCTAATGTTTTAAATGGCATGGATGTTATGTTATTGATTAGTTCAATTCACTGGTGTAGCTATAGCTGCAATGTCCTCACAAGGTGTCAGCATATCAGTTACAGATTAAAATATGCAGATGCCAAAAGTAAGAAAATCTAGTCTCACTGAAAAATCCTGGAAGTTTGCTATGAGCTGAACTTTGGCCAGAGTTTGCCTTAATGAGACATTAATATATACTGATTTTATATTTCTCTCTCTCTCTCTTTCTCTTTATTTATTTATATATAATAGAATCACAGAATCATTAAGGTTGGAAAGGACCTTGAAGATCATCTAGTTTCAAACCCCTGCCATGAACAGGGAACCCTACCACTATACCAGGTTGCACAAAACCTTGTCCAAACTGGCCTTAAAAACCTCCAGGGGTGGGGCAACAACCTCCCTTGGCAACCCATTCCAGTTCCTCACCACCCTTATAGTGAAGAATTTCTTCCTAATATCTAACCTAAATCTCCCCTCTCTCTGTTTAAAACTGTTACGCCTTGTCCCATCACTATCTTCTCTGATGAAAAGCCCCTCCCCAGCTTTCCTGTAGGTCTGGGAGGCTGCTACAAGGTCTGCCCAGAGCCTTCCCTTCCGTAGGCTAAACAGCCCCAATTCTCTTAGCCTGTCTTCATAGCAGAGGTGCTCCAGGCCTTTGGTTATCTTAGTGACACTTCTCTGGACCCTTTCCAACAGGTCTGTATCCTTCTTGTGCTGAGGGCACCAGAACTGTATGCAGTATTCCAGGTAGGGTCTCACCAGAGCAGAGCAGAGGGGCAGAATCTCCTCCCTGGCCCTGCTGGCCACACTTCTTTTGAAGCAGCCCAGGATGCAGTTGGCTCTCTGGGCTGCAAGTGCACATTGGCAGCTCATGTTGAGCTGCTTATTTACTACCACCCAAGTCCTCTTCCTCAGGACTGCTCACCATCCATTCTCCCCCCAGCCTGTATTTGTTCCTGGGGTTGTGCCAGCCCAGGTGCAGGACCTTGCACTTGGCCTTGTTGAACTTCATGAGGTTGGCATTAGCCCACCTCTCAAGCCTATATATAAATATACATATTTGTATATATATTTGTATATATATATATATATATACACGCACACATTTTATTTATTTATATATAAATGCAGTATATTTTCCCACAGATATTTCATCAGGGCAAACAGTAGAGGAAGGAGATTATAACTTCTTGTCAACGTAAAGATGGGCACGTTCTCCGCTTCCCTTTTGCATGAGTGTGACAATCTTTTCAATTTACAAAATATAAACATTTTGCAAAGTCCTGATCACAGGACAAATCATAAAGCTACAGAGGAGGGGCGACATCCAGAAGAACACCTTGCCCGTTGCTTCCATAAAATATACTTCTAAATAGAAAATTAAATGTAATTATGAATGTATTTCACATCTAGGCACCTTCTTTATAAAGAGTACCTGTTTTTTATTTTAACTCAGAGAAGAAGAAAACAGCATTTGCTCACACTTAAGGAGATGTGTAACTTAATTGCATACCGAATGTTTATTAACAATGAGGAATACATGTTTCTGGTTTCTGTCATGGTCCTGGGCAAAATAAATAATTTATAAATATTCTTCAGCACCTTCCAATTTAAAAATACTGGATAAAAGGAAAGTGGAGTAACTTGAGTTGGGACTTTGATGTTATGCTGAGTTTGAATTGCAGGCAGAAAGTCGTGAATTAGTTGAAAAATCCTTCTGTCACCCTTGATGCTAGGTATGAGGGTTTTGGGTTAACCCGAGATCGCTTTGCAACCCTTACATAGGATGCATTGTGTTGCTTCACAGCCAGACGACGCCAGAGCCACACACCCTGACATGCTGATAACAGCCTTTCAAACAGCCACACACACACACAAAGAGAGCTTAAAAGCTTCTCCCCCTTTTTGCTCTGACACGGAATAATTTTCCGAAAACAGTCCTAGAGCGGCCATAACTTTGGTCAGTGACTTTAACATGAAGAAGTAAGAACATAAAAAATGTGTTGACAGAAGTATGACTTCCCCTTATGCCACAGTACAGGTTTAACTGGGTACTGGCACCCCCAACCAAGGTGTCTATTTCAGTTAGTCTCGCTGATAAAAGAACACATATTTTAATTGGTTTAGATTTTTTTCCCTCTTTCCTGATAGATACTGAAGTGGAAGTTGGGTTATGTTAAAATTACTTGAATTGCTTAAGCCTTCCCACTATTGTAATGCTGTGACTCCAGGAATTCTGATTGTTTTCACAAACTGATAACAATTGACTGCTGCCTGAAGGGCCTGATGTATTTTGGTTGTAACACAAAGGCAGGTATAATGTTTCTTCCACACATCACAGAGAAAGAATGCAGAAGTTAATTTCTCACAACAATAACGCCCAAAGGAAGAAGATTTAAAAAAAAAAAAAAAAAAAAAAAAAAGCAGAGAGGTATTTTTGTAGCATGCATCATTGAAAACCTGTGATTTATTTCCATGTAACCTGTGAGGTCAAAATACAGAACCACAGAAGAAGTCAGAAGCTGACTTTTGCAGCTGTTCCCACAGTGTCAATCTAGTAGTATATACAGCCACAGAATTAAAACCTTTCCTTGGCTACATAGAGAGTCATGCAGCACAACCCAGCACAACATTAACCACAAACCCTGCTTGCAAGTGGGAGGTAGTGTAGGAAAGGAAGCATTCAGCATCAAATCCACTTCTGCCACTTTTATTTTATGCCAGGTGAGCTTTGCCGAGCCTTTTGTCCACCCAAGAATCATTTATTGATGATCCAATATCGGCCCAATCCCAAACTTGGGATCAGATTACTTTCCTGTGGCAATTTGCAGCTGTTGGTACCAGCCCACGCCAGGAGTCTTTAAAAGCAAGAAGTCTTTACCATTTCCCTTTTCAGGTTACCTCGACAGCTGTTTTACAAACCTTTGGAGACAAATCAGGCATAGTCATCTTATGGGTTGGATCCAGACAGCATGCTGCCAGTTGGATTTGCTGAAATCCTACTTGCATAAAGTAAAGGAAATGACTAACTGCTCCCAGTTTGAATGTTTTCTGCGTGCCATTGAAATCCACACAGAACAGTAGGGAAAAATGCACTACTTGGTTTGGGGTGAGAGGAATAAATTCACATTTTTCAACCTTAATGTTAACATACCTGTGTACGCTTGGAACTTAAGGGACCATGTACAGAGAATGTCTAGACTACATAGTCCAGTTACAATATTAGTAACAATAAGTACATTTATGAGGGATGGTATCATTGTAACAATATTTAGTTGCTGTGTAGATATAAAATAAATTGAGTTAAAACAAATATATAATTTACACATATATGTGATATAAATATAAATTATTACAAAAAGTTGTCATAATTCTCTATGATTTTCTCTCATTGCCTGTTCCATAGTGAGATCAAATTCCAGAAAAAATATGAACAATGTGTGTAAAAAAGTAAATTATTGTATTTCAGAAGAAAATACCATAGTGCAGGAGATACCATAGTGGGAGTCTGCTACAGGCCACTAGACAAGGACGACCAGGCAGATTTGAGAAGCTTCATGCTCACAGGACCTGCTCCTCATGGAGGATTTCAAGCACCCCGATATCTGCTGGAGGGACAATACAGCAAAGCACCAGCAGTCCAGGAAGTTCCTGGAGTGTATTGATGACAGCTTCCTCCTCCAAATGGTAGAGGAACCAACAAGAAAAGATGCTATGCTGGACCCTGTTCTCACCAACAGAGATGGGCTGATGGACTTAATGGAAGACTAAACTGCAGTGACCATGACGTGGTCGAATTCAGGATCCTCAGGGCAGTGAGGAAGGAGCAAAGCAACCTTGCTACTCTTGATTTCAAGGGAGCACATTTTGGTCTCTTCAAGGATCTACTTGGTAGGGTGCTGTGGGTCAAAACCCTGGAGGGGAGGGGAACCCAGGAAAGCTGGTCCACGTTCAAGGATCACTTCCTCCATGCCCAGGAGCTATGTGACCCAATGAAGAGGAAGGTAGACACGAGAGCCATGAGGCCTGTATGGGTGAGCAAAGAGCTTCTGGACACAGTTAAATGTCAAAACAAAGTATACAGAGAGTGGAAATAGGGACAGATATCCTGGCTGGAGTACAGACAAGCAAGGGATCGGGTAAGGAAGGCCAACAGGGCTTCACCAAGGGCAAATCCAGCCTGTTTAGTATGGTGGCCTTCTATAATGGGGTCATAGCATCAGTGGACAAAGGAAGAGCAACCCAAACCACCTACCAGGACCTGTGCAAGGTTTTTGACACTGTCCTACACAATATCCTGGTATCAAAACTGAAACAGTATGGACCACTCATTGGGTAAGGAACTGGTTGGATGGTTGCACTCAAAGAGTAGTGATCAGTGGCCCAATGTCCAGATGGAGAACTGTGACGAGTGGGGTTCCTCACGGTTGGTACAGGGCCCAGTGCTATTTAACATCTTTGTCAGCAACATGGACAGTGGCATTGAGTGCACCCTCAGCATGTTTGCTGACAACACCAAACTGAGTGGTAGGGTTGAAACATGGCAGGGAGGGGATGCCATCCATAGGGACCTTGTCAGGCTTGAGGGGTGGGCTTGTGCAAACTGCATGAAGTTCAGCAAGGCCAAGAGCCACTTTCTGCACCTGGGTGGGGCAATCCCAAGCACAAATACAGGCTGGTAGGAAAATTAATCAAAAAAAATCTGGAGGAGAAGGACTAAGGTGTGATGATGGACTAGATGCTCAACATGAGCTGGCAATGAGCACTTGCAGTCCAGAAAGCCAATCATGTCCTGGGTTGCATTTAAAGAAGCGTAGCCAGTAGGTCAAGGGAGGTGATTCTTCCCCTTTACTCAGCTTGTGAGACCCCACCTAGAGTACTGGGTCCACTTCTGGAGCCCTCAAAATATGAAGGACATGGAGCTCCTGGGGAAAGTCCAGAGGAGGGCCATGAAGATGATCAGAGGGCTGGAGCACCTCTCCTATGAAGGCAGGCTAAGAGAGTTGGGGTTGTTCAGCCTGGAGAAAAGGCGACTCTGGGGAAACCTTAGAGTGGCCTTCCAGTACCTGAAGGGTGACTACAGGAAAGCTGGGGAGGGACTTTTTACAAGGGCTTGTAGTGAGAAGTCAGGGGATAATGGACAAAACCTGGAAGAGGGGAGATTTAGGCTAGACATTAGGAGGAAATTCTTTAGTGTGAAGGTGCTGAGACAGTGGCACAAGTTGCCCAAGGGATTTGTGGAAGCCCCATCCCTGGAAGTGTTCAAGGCCAGGTTGGATGGGGCTCTGAGCAGCCTGATCTAGTGGGGGCTGCCCCTGCCCTTGCAGGGGGGTTGCAACTAAATGATCCTTAAGGTCCCTTCCAACTCAAACCATTATATTATTCTGTGATTTGATGATTTCATACAATAAAATAAAATTTAAAAAGTGTTTAATTAGAAGTTATGTTTAAGATTTTAAATGCACTTTTGCCTCAGCCATCTTGAATTCTGTGCACCCTCATAGTAGGTCTAAGATTTACTATATTATCTGAAATTTTACATTTTCTGGTTTAAATTATTATTTTGAGCTATATTATAGAACAAAAACTTAAATTATAATCGTGACTTTGGTACCTGTTTTTTTACATTTTATTTCTTAGGTTTGTGCTCTCATAATTTCCTTTTCCTCCCTTCTCAATTGAAATCTGCTAAAATGACTTGTTTCTGCTAAAAAAATTGCTTCTTTAATTAGTGTCTAATTATTTCGTTTCAGAGTTGGCATTATCTAAGCAATGGAGTATGGGATGTGAGAATTTGATTCCTGTTGTGTACACCGGCATTGAACTGTGCAGTGTTGTGTTGATGTCTGAGCTACTCTGACACAACCTGAGCAATGTAACGATGTCAGTGTTTCTGTGCCAAGGCTAATTAGCTTCACTGCTTGTAAGGATCAGGTACAACAGCTGTGTAGTGTATGCAATTTCTTTTAATACATGGAAATTGATACCACCCTTTTTTTAGGCTAGCACTTCATTCAAAATGTCATATTCTGCAGTGATTTTTCAAGAATGAACATTTCTGTCTTAGTAAATACAGGGTTTATTTTTTGTGGCTCTTCTATCACAAGATGAGGGAATAGGGAACAAATTTAGCCAAGAGAAAGTAACAGACTAACATCACCACACAAACATGAATTATTAATTGCACCTGTATCCAGCAAAGCAGGACTAGCCTAGTTATCACAAATACAGAATGAGGTTTCACAGTATAAACATATGTTGCAAGACTCTCTGTTAACACCCAAAAGGAGAAAATGGATGCATCTTCTCAGCGTGGGGTAGCAAGTTTATGTTGGAGGTGGGAGGAGCCTGGCTCCTGAGCTGACACTGATTCTGTGTCTCAGATGAAACACACTACTCATTTTCAAAACATCTAAAACCAAAATAAACAGCTGTGGAAGATTACTGATTACATTCTTTTTACCCAGATGGCTTAAGTATCCTCCTCTCCCTTCTGCTGCAAGTGGTACTTAGAATAACAACCATATTTATTAAGAAACAATTTGTTATTCCTGAAAAATCATTACAGTAGATGTTTAACATCTACTGTATATTAATTTACTTGCCATTCTGATATCTTTTTTTCTTTGTGTTTCTTTGCTTTTTGCGAATAGAAGACTCATCTTGTTTTCTTCGTGTTAGAAGCTAGAGTTCAAAATAATTTATAGTGTTTGACAGCATTTTTTACAGGAATGTCAGAATGAATAATCATCGATTAATGTGAAAAGTGACTTTGGAATGGGACTTTGATTTTAGAAACATAAAATATTCATATTTACTTCTTATCAAGGTAGATGGAAAGAGAGCTTCAAAGTGAAATGACAATTAAATGCCTGCAGAAAGAGACCAGTAATACTCCAGTCTAAAAGAATGTTAGTAGATCATACATTTTGTGCTCCTTGCACATATGTAGTAGTTTTCTTTCTCAGCTAGTATTCCACCATAAATTGTATACATTTGTACCCTTTAAGAGATGTGAATTCTATATTCATTTTGCCTCAAAGTCAAAGACCTAACTGAACAGTACGCCTGAGTATTACATCATGGTTGTCCTTGGTTTATGACCATGAATAAAACCAAATGAATTTTTTTTATTTCTTCAACCACCTAGTTTCACCTCATAACAGTCGGGAAGTGGGGTAAATATAGGGAAGATAGAGAAGGATAAAAAATGGACAGAGGGGAAAAACAGTAAATATTTAAGATCAATATTGTGTTGTAAAAAAATACTGTAAACAAATCAGCAATCGGCTTTGATGCCTTGAAATATGTGGGATGCAGGTAAGCCCTATATTGTCCACTTCAGAAGTAGATGAAATCTGGTTAGTGCTTTCAGCCAGTCTCTCTATGCGCTTTCTCCTGCTCATGTATGAGTGTACAAATGGGAGCAGCTGCCTTTTTGTGACTATTTTTTTTTCATCAACACCTTCAAGAAAGGACTGGATGATCTTGCAGGTCTTTTTCAACCTGAAAAATCCTATGATTGTATAATTCTATAATACTTACACAGAGAAAGAAAGTACTTTCACTCTC
The DNA here is from genome assembly GCF_020740795.1 of Apus apus. Taxonomy (NCBI): domain Eukaryota; kingdom Metazoa; phylum Chordata; class Aves; order Apodiformes; family Apodidae; genus Apus; species Apus apus. The sequence continues at coordinate 56,626,384 of NC_067282.1, read as the reverse complement.
CTTTCTCTCTGGATAGCAGAAATAAAATTCAAATTAGTCCAGATAGAAGCACCGAGTTCTAAGATTATATCAGTCTCCTATTTCTTCACCAAATACCATGGGTTCTGTATTATGACAAGAGTCTGGTTTATGTTGGCTCCTCATTGCATTCATAAATTAGATTTTTCCACTTGCATTATGTAGAAGTGCTATACTATGATTTCGTGCAGAGGCCTATACAAGTGTGATACAAAAAAAAGCCATAACAAGTATTTCTAGGAATGTTTGTGTGACTATAAGCCACACTTTGTTTTCATCCCATTATTTTCTTTAAAGGAAATTAAAAAAAATAATTTTATGTGTTTATGTTAATGACAATTTATTATTGGTAGCTAGTTAAAGATGGGGAAATCTGTAACAAAGATTCTGTCATTCATCCACATCTGGGTGTACAACCAGACATCACCTACACAAATGCAAAATGTAAATATATAAAATTAAGTTAGAAAATACTGAATTGCCTCAGTTAGTATCATCTATGGATTCACAATACAGATTCACACAGATATATCATCCAAAGAAGATAAAATGTATCACTTCATACCTCCTTTTCTAGTAGGTTTTTCAGAAGATTCACTAATTTATTTTAGTCTGTTGGAGGGGTTTTTTGGTGTGTTTTTTGTTTATTTGTTTGTTTTGTTTTAAATGGGAAAGTCTATCTTAGTTTATGCTATACAGGTACTATAAAAAATATTCAAATTTTTCTCTACTGTCATTACTCCGTGCTCGGAGGCATATTGACTTTTTTGTTCTCAGGAAAAGTGGGACTTGACCTAGCATATTTAAGATTTGTGGCATTACATGCTTTTCCATAATACTTGTACTGTAATATTTTTTTTCCCTATTACAAAGCCTGCTCAATTATTCCATTAAATGAATTCTTATGAATAAGTTTTGAAAATAATTCCTGATTAATATACTATACATATGATGTAGAAGAAGTTATTCTTAAAGCAAGGAACAGTCAGCTAGCTAGCATACAATTCTGCTACTTCATTCATTTAAAATAAGGAATTTAAGGCACATATTTCTTGTTTTCAGGACTTGGATTTTAAAAAAGATTTAGTATAGGACTTTTTTCTGTTCTTATAGAAACCACTTAGAAAGGGAAAAGAGAGGTGGAAATCCTCCCAGATTTTTTAGGAAAATTAAATGTCTTGGAAGATACAAGCAAATCTTATGCCAACACCCTCACTACATGTTCTCAAATATAGAGATGTGTAGAGAGAGCATCAAACATGAAAAAGACTGACGGCAGGTGACAGTGCCATATTTGAAAACAATCTAGGGCAGAATTAGATTTCTGTAACTACTCAAAGACACTCAGGTGGTCCGTACTTTTCTTCTCTCTGAGTGGAAACAGGAGAGAAACTTCTTCAGACACTAGTCCGGTCTCTCTCCCTGTTATTTTCACTGATTCTAGCAGTGTTCAAAGGTAGCCAGTGAAGACAAACATGGTGGTATGGTAGGGTTAATCTGGTCCCCAGTTAAGATGGTTTGAGGGCCTTGAGCACTAACAATAATTCCCCAGTTTTCCAGAAAGCAAATGGAAATATGAAGATGCCTAGACTCCTCCAGATCTTAATGTGACATAATGTCAAATACTAAAGCCTTGTTGACTGCAAACCTTAAATGTAAAGTTTCTAAAGAAGATACTGTCATAAAGTATTTTGTTACTACTAGTGCTGTGTGATAGCAGTGGGATTGAAAGTGTTGGAAAGCCAGGATTGATCTAGATACAACTTCAGGAAAACTACAGATTCTACCCAAATTATCTTGAGCTGCAAAGCTAGAAAAAGCGGGAATTGCTGTGTCTTCAGAGGAAGATATAATTTGTTCCAAGAAAGGAGAGACAAAGTTTATGTAAAAATGCAAAAGAAAAACTGTAAAGAAAATTAACCATAAAACAAACCAACGAAACAGACAAACTAATAAAGAAATAAGTAAATAAATAAATAAATGGATAAATAAATAGAAGATGTGGAATGAGAAGGGAGGGCTAGGAATATACAGAAATTTTTTTTTTTCTAGACACATTCTGCAAGCATCTTATAAAAATATTTTAGATTTAATAAATGTCTACATCAATACAATGGGAAAGACTGTATTCTCTGGCCTTGAAGACAGGTGCTGTAAGGCAGCCCTTGTCCCATATGGCTACACTCTTTTTCATTCATGAAAAATAAGAGATTATTCACACGGCTGTTAAGAAAAGCTCTTGGCTTATTTGTGCCCCCAGGAAACTCTGAGTTTGCCCAAGAAAGTGCTTCTTGCTATAGTAAAATGTATGCTAAGAGGCATTCAAGCAACTAAGCAGTCTGACATTGTGTGTGAAACAACCTGCAGATCTGCTTAGTTATGTGGCCAAAAGGATGGTTGCCATTTTTTGACTAACACTAATGAACTGTATTTTAACACTTTATAATTTTTCTTCAGTGATGTGCATCTTCTGTAATGAGGATTCCATAGCAGAAAAGAAACCTAGATGTTTTTTTAGGTAGCAAGAAGAATTAGAGTATATCAATGTCTTTTTGAAGGTGTGGAAGATGCATAAAAGCCTGAATAAGTCCATTAGTGTTCGAAGTTTTTTTAAAAAGTTGTACTTGTCTGAAATAGATGTAATTAGTGTGAGTTATAGAGAATCTTTGTGAAGTGAGAATCTTTCCTCTGGTGAAAAAAAAAAAAAAAAGGGATGAAAGAAGGGACAAGTGGGTTGTGATCACAAGTACCAATTAAAATGCTATGTCAGTAGCATAATTAAATTAGATACTTTTTCCCTTTCCTAAGTGGCTTCAGATAGTATTCTACATGCTAATATAAAGTAGAAATTCATAACCTGAAAGCCATAGAAGATGTATCTCAAGTACTGCTCTGACTGGCTTAGTGTTTGGGAAGAGCAGCTCATTGACACTTTGACAAGACAATGTCAAAGAAAATGTTAACAGAAGCACTCACCTCTTTGCAATAATATTTCAGACACCATACTCTAATCTCATACTACCAGGAAATATGGTAACTTTAGAGATGTGTTTGCTGTTTCAAAGGAAAACCAAAGCAAAGGGAAACAAACAAACAAACAAACCAACCACGTCCCCTTTCCTTTCAAAGCTATGTGAAAGAATGGGAAGCTTCTGTGAGTGCATGCTAGAAAATTTTAAGCCTTCCAGAGTGTTTAGTTTTCTGAGTATTTAACATAATCTTGCTGTGAATAATTAATGTACTTCTGTGTTTATTTAATTTATTTTTGGCTATAACTCTGTGAAATAATATTGGGATTCAGCTATAACAAAAAGAAATGTCTAAGAAGACAGTAAACTTTATTGTAGTACAGAATAGTATAAATATCTTCAAAAATAATTAATGTTATTTTAAAATAAACTGTCTCCATATAATGCTTAGGATTCTGGATACACTATATCATGGTGTTAACATCTGTGGACTGGAAAGAGAAGCTATTTCACTCAAAATAGCATTGCAAAGATGGAAAATGAATTCTGATTAATTATTCTTCAGTGCTGTCCTAGTTAGACATATCCAAGAACATTTGTAGTCCTTTTCAAAGACAAAGGAAATTATTCAAGCCCTGAGGAGTTTATCATCAAAGTTCTAAACCGTGACTATTCTAGATAGCCAAGATGAAGGAATAGTTTTAACATATTTCCCTAAAGAAAACGTACAATATTATGCCTCCTTAATGGTGCAGAAACTTTTCAAAGATACACAATTCTGTCTCTGCAGTGTGGACCTAATGTTTAATCTGACTGAAGTAAAAGCACCATCTTCCTCAGGTTCCAAGTAGGCATTCTTAATTTGGACTACACAGTATAGAATTCATTGACAGAGCACAGAAATTATAATCTGTTTCACCTTTTGTACATTTATGCATTTGTGTGGTATCAACATACCATGCAAGAGAATTTATCTTGGAGCAAAATAACATACTTTAAAAGAAAAATATTTTTTCACTGAATAAGATAACAGTGTAGTTATCAAAGAACACAAACTGATTGTTTGTTATTGTCTTGTTGTTTTGTTTTGGCTTCATTTTTAAGACAGATCATTGCAAAATATAAATAAGGAATTTAACACCTGAAGTGTTTAAAATGGGGAAAATTCTGTGTTGGATCCTCCAATAGCCAATTTATTCCTCAAAATATAACTGAAAAACTGCTTACAAGTCATAGTGACTGTCTTTCACTGGTACAGAAATTAAATTATTCTATCAAATTCATTTATATAATCTCGTGTAATAGTTCAAGATGGTTGATGCGAACATGGTGAGGATTAATCCTCCATAAAAATACATGGAAATGTTTTAATGGTCTCTGTTTCTAGGATATCTCCTAGAAATCTGAGTCAGAAGGCACCTGCAATCCAAAAGAAACACCTTCTGGAACATCTGCAGAGACACCTATCCTGGCAGGTGTCCACCTGAGGACTTAATGTCCACCTTGTCTTAATGTTGAAAAACAGCTTGCTGTTATAAATAAATTATGATCTAAAGTTCATTCTGAAGAAGGATTTAAGCTGACTTAAGACATGTTCTAGTCTACCTTCAATAAAAAGACATTTCATTACATAATTTCTAAAGGTAAGTGATTTTGTCCTTACTACTAACAGTTCTGCCATTACTTCTTATTTAAACATCTACTAAAATCTACCATTTTAGCAACATGTCCATTCATTCAAATCTTGACATCTCACTGAATGCTTATAATCTGTAAAAACGTGTCTTTTAACATTTGTGAAAACAAATTCTCAATAATAGTTCCTCCAATTAAAAAAAGAAAAGTAAGGAATTTTATGAAGGAAACATTATATAGAATTTATTTTTGAGAGCATAGTGTTTGTGACTACTTGGATACTCACAGAATAAATTGAAACAGCCTTGAATTCTAAAGGTATCCTGTTATTTGAGTGAATTGTCATGCATATGTAACACAGTATATCTCATCTGTTATTTCTTGGGCATTGAGCATATTTTTTCTACTTAAAATTTTTGCTGTAATTGAAGTGATCAATGATACTTATTTAAGCTATTAATTGGAAGTATGAGGACTATATAAGCATGTGTGCAATAATTCAAAGCTGCCTCACAGAAAATATTTTTTTTCAGTCAATAATTTGATTTACAATTTTAAAAATTCTAATCTTTTCATTGAAATCAGAATCACCGTGAGAACACAAAAAATTGTGATGAATATTTCAGTATGCTGTAGCAATCGAAAATTCCATTAATGTAGACCATGGTGTAAATTCTTGGTCAATGAAACACTTCTTAATCTAGTTATTTGAAAGATCTACTAGAGTGCATCGTCCAGTTACTGTAAGATTACTCTTTCCTTTACATTTTTCCAGCTTTAATAAGTTACCAAGAGTGGTATTCCTGTTATGCTTGAGAGAATACTGTTAACCCTTTTATTTCTTGATAGTAACCTGCACTTCATTTCTCCTTGTGCATTAAATAATTCATCTTACTTTCTCATATTTACATTATTTGTAAATGAGAAGAATGCCCAGGGAAGTTGTGAATCCCCCCAATCTGGAAGTGTTCCAGGCCAGGCTGGATGGGGCTTTGAGCAACCTAGTCTAGTGTCCCTGCCCATGGCAGCAAGTAGGAACTAGATGATCTTCAAGGACCCTTCCAAGACAAACCGTTCTATGATTATATGAAAATTGTATATTTATTCTTCACCTTTCCATTTGTTCAGTGTTTAGTCAAATGAACTGCCACAAAGTAGGCCTGAAATTCTGACGAAAAGTGCAAAAAAGCACTAAGCCAAGCTGTAGACCACAGTTTAGAATTAATGTAATTTCTCTCCCTGGGTGGTTTCCTCATTTTTGAGGAGAAAAGACAAAAAGATAACCCAGGAAGTTGTTTTATTTGATTAAAATATTGGCAGTACTTGGAAACTTTGAAGTAAAAAAATACGATAGTTGCACATGCATAAATTTACATGTACATGTAATTTGACTGCTTATAAATATGTAGGGAGACAGTTCATCATGTGAATTAGAAGGGGAGAGTGTAAAAAATGTAAAATAACTTTATCAAAAGGTATCTTCTTTTGAACAGCACACTTCATATTGTCCTTAAAACATACTCTTTGTGTCAAGAAAAAAGGCTTTAGGATCCTGTTTTACTACCTTCCAAGAAGCCTGAAACTGTAGGTATTAAAAAAATGTTGACTAGAGCTTTTTGATATTAGCATGATCATCAAAATCGGAATGTTCTCCTCAATAATAATCAAGTTGATTTAAATAATATTTGGTGGAAAATAAATTTAATTTTGTTGTCGAAGCATAAAGATAAAAAATGTTTTATGAAACCACAATGAAAGAATGTAGTGCTGAGGCAGCTGTATGTGTATTATGGCATATAATTTGAGCAATGCAGCTGTCCTGTGTCTGTTCCCTCAGCACATGGCAAATATTAAGTTATATAGTCTGTATTTTAAGTCAAAGGTAAGTTGAATTTTGATATGGACTAAGAGTGTGCACACAGCTACTGAAATCCTCAGAAACATTATGTAGAAATTTGATTCATTTTTTAATGTAGACACTAGCTGTGGATTATAAAAATGTTTCTTAATAATGGTAGATTTGCTACAGCTGTTTCTTATCTATTCCAATAAATCTTTCTTCATCCATCTCTAGAGATAGATAAAAGTAATGGCTTCATTAAGGAGCTTTACATTAATTAATTTATTTTACTTGGTGATGACCATAAAGTTAAGAATATTTAAGTTACATGTTAGCAAATCTTGAGTGTTAACAGACACAGGCTACAAAATCTCACCAACCACATATAACTGAAACCTGTTAATTTTTCAGTGGTTGACCAGTAAAAATTCAAAGTGTATCTAAATAAACATTTTTAATACAATTCTTCAGTGTGTTCACGAAATGTCTCTATGAATTCTACTCCTGAGTCTGTTATTGGTTTCTACATGACATTCTTGTACTCAGTTTATGTTTCATGTCTGCATTCCTTAACAATATTCACATCCAAGTGCCATTACATTACAGTTCAGAAATGGCATCTGACAGGCACTCTTCTATTTGAAGAGCTATTTGAATATTAAATCCATAGTGATGAGTCTAAAAAAAAAATAAAATCCAGCTGAGTTGTGATTGCACTCCCCATGGAGGAAGAGCTCTTTGTGCCTTCCAACAGGTCTGTTTCTGGCCTTGGCTTAGCTGTGGACAATGTAGAGGTAAATTCCAGTTACTGGGTCAAACTCAGCTGGTCTAAGCTAGCTGTCAAACTCATCCACAGTCTCCAAAATGTATTGTCTCTCATATGTAAAATTACCCAGTCCTACCTTAGCAGTTAGTTGCATGGGTATATTGAGTTCTCAGTTTATCAAACACATGAACCTTGAAGATTCTTATGAAAAAAGTATTGAAATTTTCCAGTTTTTATTCCAGAACTCTGACCTTTTAAAGCCTAAATTAAGTAGATTATATAAAAATACAAGCACATTTTTTATCGCATCCTCATATGTTGGGGAAGATTTTTTCGCTTTGTTGTGCATGTTACCTTCTGAAGAAAAAACTGGTATTGTGCAGAGGAAAGGTTTACTTAAAGAGGCAAGATATAATGCTAGAAGAAATCAATATGTGGGCCTGAGCATAAATAGAAGCAATGATGATATCTGTATCTGTTGTATGAAGTCATAAGAACAACATTTGATAACTTATGATTTTAAAAATGTCTTTATTATTTCTTCTTGTGAACTTGTTAATTATTTCAAGCACATCTACGCTCCTGGGCATTCAAGCAGCCCTGTATGAAAGTACAGTCAAATGTAAAGATGAAATTATGTCTGCAGAACATAAAGTAGAAGGAACACGCTCTGCTTTGTTGTTGCACACCAATGTATTGATGTCTGGTTATCTGAACTGTTAGAAAAATAAATTTTAACCATGCTGAATTGTTAAGAGGCAAACCTTAAGGGCACTCTACACCTGCTGCATAGCACATATCTCCATTTCAAGATTACCAGTTTATTTTCTGGGAACCAACTCTATGTCTTATGCATGGAAGAAAATATTTTTTTCTGTTCATGATGTAAACTGTTAAGTTTCAGATTTTATTTGCATAACAATGAATCCTCATCCTTTCCACTCAACACAAATTGCTTTTTTCATTTATGATTTTCTCTTCAGTTGTAAGAGGTATCAATTAATTGTTTGTGAAATAGTAAGGGCTCATTAAAAATTAAAAAAAAAAAAAGAAAAAAAAAAGAAAAAAAAAGAAGAAAAAAAGAAAAAAGAAACCAAATGATGTTGTGTCTTTAATTTAAAAACTGCTTGAGGGCCCTATGGGGTATATTAAATCTGTCTCATTGCCATATATCTTAGTGTACATTTTGCTTGAAACCAGGTGTTTTGTATATTGAACTTTTTAACACTGCAGGGAGGTAAGTATTCACAGCTGGAGTTTTATGCTTCACACATTTTCATGTTTCAGAACAAGGAGCAACCCCTAGGAAAAACTCCTCCAGCATGAAAAGAGGCAGAACAAAGCGCTTCTGTATCTGGTGGCAGGACATGGATATAGTGAAGTCACAGCTCTAGCACTTGCATATAAAATAGATGCTGGCATGACTGAGACAAAAAAAGTTGCAAGCCATCGAAGAGTATAGATCTGCAGAATTATCTCAATCTACACAGTTGTGACTGGGGTAAAGGAGTGTAAAGCAAATTCAATAAGGATGGACGGGTTTTGGTAACATGGACAAAAGTCAAGAACACTTGTACTTTGTTAGTGTAATGTTTGAAGGCTGCGGTGTTTACTTTGAGTCACCTGCTTAACTTTTACAATTTAGTATAGTATATGTTGTTAGTCCATATAATGTTACCATCTACATAAAAATTCCCAAAGAATCTACCTTTCTAAAATGCGAATAATATTTCAAAAATACTTCTGACTCATAAAACAATATTAAATAAGTGAATTTGTTTTCTGAAGTAGCAGTTTAAGGGATTAATTTTTTTTTTTTCACTCATGCAGACAAATAAAGCAATTGTCTCAGTTCTCCAAGTAATTTAGGTTTATTAAAAAATTAAAAAGTTTCAAATCTAGGTTTTCTGTTATTTCCATGAAATCAGTCTAGCAAAACAAAAATGGAAGAAGAAAATAAGTTCTATTTGCTATCAACACACAATTTTGAAGCTGTTTATTTGATAACCAGTTTTTAGTTTTTAGTGGGAAGGAGAATAATTTCAAAAGACCCAGAACTTATTTTTTCAATGTAAGAAACAAGCAGGTTTATGGGTTAGACATAGCATGTATCTTCTATCCCACAAATTAAGACATGTCCCCACCCGTATTTTTGTCACTTAACAAGTTTATAATCCTCTACCCCATCAGCAAAGACACTGATTAATTTCCTGCAAAAATTAAGAAGGTAAATATTTTTGTCTGTGTCATTTGTAATAGCACAAACTTCTGGCAACAGAAAAATCAATCTTGAGCCATAGGCTGGCATTGTATTTGTTAACTTAAACACCCCAGGAATGATGAGAAGCCCCACAGAAATGTCATTGTGTGAATATGTGGAACAGCTGAGCACCACACACTAAGATGTATTAACAGCAAAAATTACTCAGTTTGGTAGAAAATTAAATTAAGGGACTCCTTAAAAATTAAAAAGACAGAAAATAATAACTGAATATTGATTTTTAAAATAATTAAAACAATGGTGTTCCTGGCCATTTGTCCTGTTGCTGAGGTGAGGAATGTTCATGTTGTAGTGCAAAAGTACATGTGCAAACATTTGTTTTGATAGTTCTGTGTTTTCACATTTCCTTCAGGCCTAAACCAAAGAAGTCCATATAAGTTGTGACAGGTCTTATCTCTCATAGCAGACTAACATTTTTATCTGTGCCAGTTTTACTGTAGAAATCCCTCTGGTGACAGTGATGCATAGCTTTTCTACTCTATTTGGATGTCGCAGGCTCAATGGGAGGTGTATGCAGGGCAGAAAGAGAGCAAGCAAAATGGTAAATATGATGATAAATAGTTATGTGTGGTCAATATTATTACTATTTCTGCCATGAGTGATTTATTACACATAATAGTTTATACATATGGCACTTTAAAAAATAGAGGAAGAGAGTGGAAAATAAACAAAATTATATTCTTATGCAACAATAGAAAGGCAAACGGTATAAAATTAATCTTGACTCATTGATGTTATACTGGAGCTAAATTTTGGTGCAGACAGAAAAGAGCTCCATCACTTCTGAAGTACCTTGCTGCATGCTTAGAGTTAATAAAATACAGTGAAGTAGTGAATTAGATCACACCTTTAAAGAATACTTCAACAAAAAAAAAAAGAAAAAAAAATGAAATAACTTCCTCAGTGTTTTCATTTTTTGAAGTTTTTTATGATGCATGTTTTATATAAACTTATATTTTTCCTATGAGAGGATTTTGTACTAGTCTTGCAACAAATGTAAAATGGTAATAAAATTAATCCAAGTGCTAGATTTTCTATTCTATTTAGAGTAAGTACCTCTGTCTTCCATGGGGTGCAAAGGCCTTGGCCACAAATATGGGGTTGTAGGCATTCTTGTAAGACCTGGAGGAAAATAATACCACTGTTTCTTTGCTTATCTGTGGTTTAGCAAATGGCTGTTTTACTCACCAGCCTCAGTGGTGCTTTTTGAACAAAGTCTACGTCCTTAGATTTTTTTATAGGAGTACCTGTGTGTATCTGTGACAGTGCTGAGACACTGAAAGAGGTTGTCCAGAGAGGCTGTGGGTGTGTTCAAGGCCAGGTTGGATGGGGCTCATGGGGCTCTGAGCAACCTGGTCTAGTGGAAGTTGCCTCTGCCCACAGCAGGGGGGTTGGAACTCAATAATCTTTAAGATCCCTTCCAACCCAAACTGTTCTATGATTCTATGTGCATATGTGTACCTTTCTGTGTGTGTACTGGGGAGTGTGGGAGGGATTTAATTTAAGCTAGAGTGAAGTTATTTGTGTATACATGTGTAGGGCTATAATAATCTATAATTCTTTCTCCAAGTACAGACTTCTATATATTTACCTGAATATATGTTGGTATGAACAAAGAGTGCATGAGCAAACCCTGGTTAATTTATGGAGAGAACTGAGCCCCTGTGTGATTTCAGATATACGGATTTATATCCAAAACAATTGCATTGACTTCAGAAGACTTATTCTTGACTGACATTACTGTGAGGTCAGCATCTAGTCTGAAAACTTTTAACAGCAATTTATTATTCCAAAGTGACGTATCTTACAGTGATTGTCCTTTTAAAATAACTATAGTTTAATTCGTCACCCTTTAAAAACTATTCTTAGGCCTGAATTCCCAGTGCAGATTTCAGTAAGTTATGAGGAAGTATTGATAATGAGCTTGAATATATCTTAAATTGTGGTGGTTTGTATTTGACTGATTCTTGTAAACTAACCTCTTGGAGAAAAAAATACACACTGATGAATACTTTAAAAAATCCATAGCAGTAAATAAACTGCTTCTTTTTGACACAGGTTCAGCTCATTAAGTCTCCAGTGGTTGTGTTTCTATGGCAGAAGTGATATTCTATGTAACAATTACCAATTACTTTGGTAAATATGGTAGGTCTGTACAAAAGGACAGCTTCATCTACATAAGGCGATTAAATGTTTCCCCAGCATCTGACCCAGAGTGCTCTGCATGAGGTTTTCTGAACAAATAAATGGCTGAACTGTGTGAGGAGCACCATTTATTAGATATTGCACATTCTTCGTTAAAATCTTCAAACATAAGAGCTGCTGTCAATCACCTTCCACTGAGTAAGATCTTACCCAGATAAAATGTCTAGAGTGCTAAAATCTTTTTCAACTATTTTCGCACATGTAAAGATTACTCCAGATCTGTCTGTATGAATTTTGGATGGTTGCCATACTTATGTAGCTAGTTTAACTGCCAGCATTTAATTTTCCTTTAGCTTTATACAGAAAGAAGGAAGGTGGAGGTCTGTAGGGAATGAGAGATATGAATATTTTTAAAAGATAACTATTTTTAAAAATTAAAGATGGTTCTGATTATAAATAATATAATTATAATCCATTTTGGGAGCAGCTTGCTTTTTCCTCTAACCTTTTTTTGTCACCTAAGTTGGAGATAATTTAAATTTTAGCTACAGTTTCTTTGTTTAACTTGTGGGTTTTTATGCCTACTTCAGTTTCTGGGAAGTAAGTGACATGCATAGTGTAGAGAGAGAGCCTGACCCTTTTGTATCATTGTTTTCCTGGAATTTAGGATTTCCATTTCTCAATAAGGCATATTTCACCCCTGGTGAAATCACTATAGCTGAATGGCATTGCCTGATAAAGGCCAGAAAGACAGAATTTTAATAAGCACTGAACTGCAGTGCTAGAATAACTTAGTGTGAAGTTTTACATATGTTTACAACATTCATTACCCTACATACAAATTTCAAAACAAGGCAGACTGTTTACAATATATGTAATCAGCTTGGTGTCTTGTAGCTGGATTACTCCAAGGAACGAAACAATGAAAGCACCCAACAGAAGGGCCCTTCAACTTAATCTGTTAACTATAGTTTGTACCAGACCTTGGAAGGAATGGGGGGCCTTTGGCTAATCTTTTGACTTGGCCAAGTGTTTCTAGGCACAGAGTTCACAATAAAACAATCAAAGCTCAAGGAACCCTTCAAAACAGCCTATATTCAGTATTGAATCTCAAGAGTGTAGGTCAATGCCACTTTTTAATGTTACTCTGTTTGCATACAATATTTTCTTCTTTTCATAAATTGGTTTGTGAGGCAATGAAGATGACTATTTAAATGTTTTCTAACAACAGCCTTTATTAGACATGTATATATTGTGTCCATAAATATTTTAGTGAAATTTTACTTTGAAAAAACCTTCAAACTAGATGTACATTTAAAACTCCATACACACAAAACAGTCTTAATAGATGAAGATTTCTGCAGTTTTTCCTGACAATCCTGATGTCAATTGTATTTTTAATATTGTATCCTCTCATACTGGTTGGAAACCTAAAGTCCCAGTTTGAATATGTGATGGTTCATTATACATTCCATTTTTTGGAAAAATATATTTTTTAAAAGTGCTGAATATTTATTTTACTTCAAATGAGCTCTTCAGTCTATGGCAGACTTAATAACAAAAACAGATTGATAGATCTCAGAGGAACACTACATATAAAATCTTTCACTGTGATTGCATAGTGGTTATGCAAATGTAGCAGCCACACAGATATTGCTGCTATGTTATTTCATACAAATGTTAAATGAATAATTTGGATTACCTTAGCTTTATGTTGGAGAGGATAAAGCCTTTGTCTTAATTTCTGAGGGCAAAATTTGAAGTTACACTGTCAGATGTGGTAACATGACAGGATAGGTTAATAAAATAAATAAGGCATTTGGTTACAATCTGTACTCAGCTGGCTAAAATGACTGTGTGTGCCTTGGCAACCTTGAAAAAAAAAAAAAAAGAAAAAAAAAAGTGTGTTGTGTAGTTTTTTGGGTTTTTTTTAAGTATTGATGAAAATACCTTTCATACATCCTTTCCTTCTTATAATCAGAAAATGATAGGCCAAAAAATAAGTCTACATATAGCACTGTCAATGGGATTCTAAAGATTTATGCTGGCTGTTGATGTGTGCCAGTGTCTGTTATAGCCATAGTTACAATATGCTTCACTGTAATCATAGCAGAGAGTATTTGCTCAATTAAGCCAACATCTGGTGCAATGCAATGACTAGGAGTGGCAATTAAGTCTTTTCTTTTTCTTTCCTTCACAATCGCTGTTAGACTGCTTTGTGTCTTAAAAATGCAGTGACAAGGATGATTAACCCATAAAATGTAGCATACTTGTTTTTCACAGATTCTGCTTTAAAATGTAACTGTTCTTCATATTTGCTTGCTTTGCCTTGCAAAATGCATTATACTGCACCATATCCTTTGGCTGCCTTGGACAGGGAACCTTGATGTTTCTCTTGTGAGACTCCAGGAAAGCAAGGTCTACAATACGTTTAAGGCCATTCTATTCAATAGTTTTAGAATCAGCCCTGCCCAGATAGTAAATGGAATCCTCCTGAGAGTGATAATTTTCCCAAAGATAGGATTTCACTCCCTCCCCTCACATAGCAGACCTGCCAATATACTGGGCAAGTGTAAAGCCAAATGGAACAGCCTTTCCTAAGAGCATTGCCATGCCAGTTACTAAATATTGATGCTTCAAAAATTAGAAGGGAAGTGTACAGCTTTTCTCTGCTCCTATGAAAGTGCATCAAGACCAGGAAAATAAATAAATAAATAAAATTCAAACAAAAATACCCACATCACAATGTTTCTGAAAGAAGGATATTGTTTGGTTGCATAGATATACTTTGCTTTCCTGATAGCTAGAAATAGCTATAAGAAGCTAATCCTGGAATGAAACACCTGGGCTGTATAGACGATAGATTTATGAAACGTGAAGGGAACAGCAATTAGAAGCAATATATTACTGGAAGGATGCAGATTAACTTTGAAAAGCACTTCACATGGAATACAGATTAATATGTAGAATATATTGTACACATTTTATTATTAAACTTTCTGGAAAGTAACAAAACAATAAATAATATTTCTTTTGTAATGTTAAAACTGAATGAAAGTAAAAGATTGAAGTGAATGATTTCTGGTTTTATACTGTAGTAAGGACTTGTAATTAGTTTTCTTTCCAAGCCCTCAGCGACACAAGTCTGTCAATAACATAAGTGATTAGTCCAAGGGTTATGTGCTCTATGGTCAAGACTCAGCGACTTATTTCCATGTAAAACACAGTTAAGGAAAACCAAGGATTGTATTTCTGTGAGCCAACAATCTTGATACATGTGGAACAGAAATGTCCACTTATATTTCTGTAGCCTGTACTGTACATTATCAACTGTTGCAGTAAAACTGAGGAAGTTGTCCATTTATTGGTTATTTATAGACTATGGTTTATGAATTTCTATTTAGATGCAGAGGTTTTAGAAGCTGAGAAACTGTCATTCTTATGGAGGCACTGACACTATTAATTGTGATGGGCATGAAATCATCTTTATTGGTGTGAATGCTTTACCAGGAAAGCATTCCAGAGCACTGTTGAGTCATTAAGGCATTTCTTTGTCATTGAAGGACTTCAGAATGAAGTAAACATACAGTACTTGGGTATTTCCATATGCATGTCAAAATTACATCAGATTTTCACCGAAGTAAGTTGAGGGTCAGTCTTATCAGTAGCATTGACATAGTCTGTAAAATGAATGGAAAGCATACTGGAAATAATGAAATGTTGGAAGAATACTGGAAAGAATGAAAGAATACTGGAAACAATGCATGGAAAGATACTGGAATTTGAACAACCCAACTGAAAATAGACAAAGTGGGTGATTCCAAGGGAACTTGGGCAGAGTAGGATCATATTTTCTCTTTTTCAGGCCTCGTACACTTGCAGCTGTTACGCTAAAAAGCTGATGTCAGTAAGACTTTAATTACATTTCAAATACCCTGTATCTTTTTTTTTCCAGAATGGAAATCACTTTCCACTTCATTAAGATATAGTTTACATTGCCTTAATGAATAAATAACTTAACCATAACCTGTAGCTGCCACATGCTCTTTCTTTCAGAATAGAGCAGGGAGAAAAAGCACTACTAAATAAGAAACGTTTTAGTCTAAAATTTAAAATATTTAACCATATTTAAAGGTCTTTAACAGGACGCTTATCATAATTAGTCTTGAATCACTACATAAAAAATAAGGATAATCCTGAATAGCCTTTCTGAGCTTGTTACTGTCAAGAGAAAATATAACTTTTCATTCCAAATACAGCTTTTTCTAGATTAGACTATTGTCTCACTTGCCATTCCATTCATTCCACCTTCCTATGCTCATTCTTTATATTTTCCCTCTAATTTTCCTTCCTCTCTTCCAGAGATATTCCTTTCACATTTCCCTTTCATATTCACAGGAACTTGCTGAAATTTTAGCAGTCACATGTCCCTTTGAATTCCTTTGAGCCTTGACATATTATTGTTTTCCTCACAGAGTCCTCCTAATTAACACCTGAATATCCTTGCTGGCTCTACCTTCCAATGCCAGTGGTGATGTCTTTTCTATAAACAGAAGAAAACTAGCAGAAAAAAAGATCATACTATATTTCTGGTACACAATGCAAAGAAACTTCAGCAAAATCATAATTTGTACGACAACCTTTGCTGGTTGCAACCTCTTTCAAGAAATCAGAATGTAGCAGAATTACCTTTTTTTTTTTGCTTAGACAATCTTTATTTACAAATTAGATCTATGCTATTTATATTTCAGTGTTGTTTTTCCTGTAACATGAACCATATACAGCTTTTAAAATCAGCACAGAGTACACCACCACAGAATAACTACGTGAGGGTGCCCTACAAATGGATAGCATATAAAATTTGTATCCACAAAACATATGAGGCTATTCAAAAAGTATTAGGCTGAAAGATTACCCAGGGAAAAGATTTAGACTATCCTTATCTAGAAGAGAAATCTCTGTCTCTCATGCAGTTTATTTCTGATTTATAAAGAGTAAATTATGCAGAAAAAATTAGTTAGAATGTTTTAATTATTTATTTATTTATTTTATTTTTTTAAGCTTTGGAAAGGATTTTTTTTAAAAAGGTTTCTAAAAGAGTTTGTCATGGTTTGCACTGCACAGAAAAATAGACACTAAGCCAGTTAATTCAATACAATATAAAGGCATGGATTTTGGTCCTGAATTTATATTTGATAACTGATAAAGAATTAATAAGAAAGCTGACTATATATCATGATCTAAAGGATTATCCAGACTACAGGTGTAGAGAGATTGTGACCATAATTTCATAAGACGCCACAATACACAAGGACACAGAGGCTTTAGCTTTTAAATTTTACTACTTCATTACAGATTACCACCATGGTGACAAAAACCACCACTAGCAAGTATAACTATGATTAATAAAATGACTATGAATTACTATATATCAAGCTGTTACAAATTACTATCAGCAATCTTTCGTTAAACCATGAAAATATCAATCAATAATAAAGTATCAATCAATAAAAACATCATTTGGTACTGCAGTACAACCAGTAGCAGCAAAAACCAAGTAGGTATATACTATTAAAGATTATTACAATTTATAACTAATGAAGCAAAGTTATCAACAATGAAACAGCAGATCTACTTAGTATAGATTACCTACATGACTATATATAATATCAAAATGAAGTTAATTTTATTTCAGAAGGAGCCAAACCATCCCAAAAAGGAGGGAGAAACCAATCCTGGAGCAGGGGTACCCAACTGTCCCCAAAAGAAGTGAGGACAGACCAAATCAATGAGGTAACAGAAAGAATATCACTTCAGATATTTTCCCCATCACAGAGTCTAGGGTCAGCCAGGCATCCTGGTAGGGAAGTTTTCAGACAGACAAGGTCAATTTTGGAAAAAACATGTCTTTTATAGAACAGATAAGAGATGGTGTGGGACATAATACTTTGAGCAACCAATAGATTAAATTAAAATTTTATTTAAATTAAAAAATATTTTTTAAAAAATCTGTAATAGATAATAAATGATGCTACATTCTGTTATTTCTGAGTAATTTTATTTTTCTAGACTATTTTCCAGCTTCTTGTACAATAATTTGCCATTAGAGTAGTTTGTTTTTTATTTATGGGTGGCATCTCAGGCCAGCTGCACTTTTTAAGGATGTTTCTGGTTCACAGGTCTAGTTCCCAGGGTCACAGTTCCAGACTGGCAGGACTTTCTCTGTCACTATTTTTCAGCTGACAATTTCTTCTGTTAAATAATTTTCCCCTCTTAGCCAGGCCACCTTTATGGCTACTGACATCACCATAGTTGACTTTTTTTTTTTGATAAAGCACCTTTCAGAAGCACCTGAAGCTCCAATAGTCCATTTCATTGTGGAAATGTTATGTCAGTGAATTTGCTTCAACATTAGCTTTGCTGCAATGCAAAAAATTACTTACCTGAAAACCTCATTTAAACAGATGAACACTTACAGGTTTTACACAGCTAAAATATGCTGGAGATTTTTTACCTAATTATTTCACCTGGTGCTACCTAAACTTTTGCTGTTTTCAGGTTATACCAGGAGAAAGATTAGAATGATAGAATGACCTGAAGTTCTTTAGTCTGTCATAGCATCTCACAATGTGTTTACAGAAAAAAAAAAAAAAGCATCAGTTAGTGAATGAGAATAGCTGAGAAAACTAGTTTCAAAAGAGAAAGAACCCGACAAAACTAATTTCTTGTTGGTGATGGAGGTACAAGACAGCTTGCAGACCAAGGTTCACAGAGCACTCCCCATGTAAAAATTTATGACATTTGTCTCCTCTTTTTCCCAAGAAAGGATTCTGTTTTGCAGAGGCAGTATGTTACACCTGTCAGATACTAGAAAATACAATATTTTATCTCTACACTGGGGGAGAGGAATGCTTGAGAAGAGTACCATTCACAGGAGACTGAGCCCTGCAAAAAGTAATGGGCCCACCTTGAGAAGGGCAGATTCTTAAGCAAAAGTCAATTTAATCAACATATTCATGTTTTCATACCTCAATTCGTAAAAATGAGTCAATTTTTTTAAAAAAACAACCTTGTTCTTTAGACAGATCAGTAATCTATAAACTCCAGTGAACTTGCTAGTTCATTGTTCTTGACAATAAGACAAAATAATATATAGTCTTTAATCTGGACTGAATAGATGTTAGGCTATAAACTGTGGCTTGGGTTAATCCTTTTTGTAGGCTAGAAATTATCTAAATTTAGTTAGCTTCTCTCTGACAACTTTTAAAATTTCACAGCCATCAAAGTCCAAGTTCAGTGCCCATCTTTCCTTCACCTACAGAAGTAACTTTTAAATGAAAGCTGTTCTCTGTTTGGTGCAGCTTCAATATTTTGGTAGCCACTTAAGGTGGCAAGATTGTAGAGAAAAGCAGGCATATAAAGTAGTCCACAAAAAGCAGATTATAACATCTCTGAGAATTAACAGTAAGAGAAATCATAAATCAATGGAATATCACAAAGAGGTTCTACACAGAGGCAAAACCACAGAAACTTTCATGACTAACCCTTGATAAGAGTCCTTGATGCAAAGCTTTGTAAAAATGGGTTGTGTGAGACTGAAGTTGATATTGACGATCCAGGGAAAGCAATACAATTTCTCAGAAAGCCTCCAGTGCTATTGAAATTCAATTGTCTTTTAGGGCTGTTTTTCCTTTGGATTCATTCCATAGATTCTGCTTTTTCGCTTACCCTACAAGACAAATGAAAGGACAGAAAACACTTTCCAAAAGTTTACTGAGGTATTTTGAACTTTATATAGAGTGCTTTAGATTTTCGTTTAGACTTACTTGGCAGTAGAAACTATTGAAGGAAATTTTATTTTTTTTTTAAGGTCTATATAACTTAATCTCTAATGGATTATTTATCAGTAAGTTGGTCATGTTTATGCAAATATTATTACTGAAAATTATACTGTATCTCTTCAGAACCATCATCTCACTTTTAAACTACTATGCATTCTAAAATCACTATGACATCAAGTCACCAGATAATAGGTCTTATAGCCATGTTTCCACATAGTAATA
This sequence comes from Apus apus, assembly GCF_020740795.1. Lineage (NCBI taxonomy): Eukaryota > Metazoa > Chordata > Aves > Apodiformes > Apodidae > Apus > Apus apus. The sequence goes on along the minus strand of NC_067282.1, from coordinate 56,606,667 downwards.
TCTTTATCATTCTAGTGTTCTGTTCTCATTTTATGGGATGATGATTTTATAGGGCAGTCCAAACATACTGTAGAATTATTCTTACTAGTTTTTGTATTTAGAATCAACATTGGTTGTTTACTTTTTATTTGTCCTCTGCCAAAATATATGTTTATTTGACCTTCTTTTTCAATATTCCTTTTGGTGAGGGAGGGATGATACACCCAGAAAGATGTAACCCAGCTGTTCCAGCCTGCATGAAAATTAAAAAAAATTACTGTTACCTTTGCAAGAATTCACAAAATAATCTTGATTATTTTCTAAATAGAAATACATCTATAAAGAAATAAACTATACTACTCAGCTTCTTCAGGCAAAGCCACAATACCTTTGGAATACAGAATAATGAGAAGACAAGAATTTATTAATAATAATACCTACGAAAATTGGTTTCAAAAAAATTTGTTTCTCTGGTTAACTTTCTTAATTTTTCTTTAACAGAATACATCTATTTGAACAATTTATTAAACAGTGATGTGAGATTAAGGTGATAAATATATTGTGACAAACAGAAATCAGTGTATTTAAAAAAAACAGAGAATGCAGATTATTTTTTTTATTTCTGGATTTAAGAACTGCTTAAGGCTTTTTCACCCCTTACATATTTATTAATTTCAATGGAATTATTGGTAGGAAAAAGCATGCAAGGTGTTTTTAGGACATTAAAAACAAAAAGAAAAGAAAAATCCCTTTAGAAATGTAAAACATTTGAAATAAAATTTTAAAGCCATAAAATCAACTACATTAAAATATTAATTTATTCATGAATTAGTCAAGTGAGCTACTCCTCAGGGCATAATTTGTGATGTCATTTTAATTCCAAAATGCATGGCAGTGAAAAGCTCAAGAAATTATGCACAGTATAATAGAAAACAAAGAATTCATTGAAAGAGCATTTAATGTTATGGAATGAAATTCATTCCAGAATAAAGGGTTAGGACCTTGAATGAACAAGGAGCAATCTCAATACACACCAATGTTCTGTACAAAAACAAAAACAACAACAAAAAAACCACATATAAAATGGCAGGATAAAAAATTGTAAGTATTAGAACTGTCTATCCCTTCTTTTCTGTCTTAACTCTTTTAAATTTGTTATTAATTTTACTGAACATTTTAAGTTTTTTTTTTTTTTTTTCTGCAGCCATTGTTGCTCTCATAGTTTCACTATTTCTGCTCTTACAGAGCTCTCATACAAGAACCTTTGGTGTCATCCTCACCCTCTCTTTATCCCATGATGAATGTCTCTTCTTTGCCTAAAAGTGTTTCTTCTAGTAAGAGTGATTTAATGTAAAAAGGTTAATTAGATTAGCAATAGATATCATGATCATTAGTCTTCTGTCCTCTTTGACTTCAGTAGCCTTTTCTAATCATTGCCTTTTTTAAATCATACCATCTCTTACAAAAGTAATTTTCCAGATTTCATAGTAAGTGCCTCATTCTTTATTACACCTCAGATTAATATGCAGCCTCACTGTTTTCAGGAAAAAAAAAAAAAAAAAGTCAATTAAAAAATTAAGGTGGTTTGTCTTTTTTGAGCTTTCTTCTTCCTTTAAAGTCCTCCAGGTGGTGACTTAAAGACCTGTCTTGTCTACTGCTTCCCGTCATTAAAACCAAAATTACTTCCTGATTACAAAGGCCCTCCTGTGGTTTCTTTTCCTTATGTATTCCTACACAACAGATTTCCAGCTAGCTTCAAATTTATTTGAAGAACCCTTTCTTCACTGGAAATATTTTTTTCTCCCCACGATATGCATTCCTTAAGATTTTTTTGTTTCATTTTTATATTTTTTTTTTCATTCAGTTTTTTTCACTTTATATTTAAGAGGAAACATCATTAAAGTTTGTACTCAAGTTAAAATTTTGCACCCCTACTTTTTAAGCAGGTGAGTGTCTCTGAGTCTTTCTGACTGTAACAAGACGTCCTTTCTCACACAAACCTGAAAGGATTGTTAATATACTGAAAGAAATAAGACTGCGACAGCTATTTGCAGTGATCATGTACATTGAATTGTTCTACCACTAAGAAGCAGGGGTACTTAAATACTCCTCAATGAAAATAACTTGCTTAGAGAATAAATTTATTGTTCCATTTCTATATTCCTTTTCAGTTAGAGTTTATGCTTACTGTAGTATGATGGGCTTTTTTTCCTAAAGCTCATATGAGTCTTTATTGACATACAGTACTTCATTCCCATTTAAACTGTTTTAAGAAATTTGATATGGCAGTGGTAAAAGAAATCTTGTAGCAATTTTTCAGCCTATCTAATTGTTATATATGAATGATAAACTTCAAAATGAATGAATTTTATTATTTTTTTTAATGATTTGGGTTTATTATAAATAACCTTTACTGATTTTTGAGATGGTGTCCAGCACTTAAGCTACTGAAAATACATGCATTCTTTTGACTCATAAACAATGTAGAAAATGTGGATTTGCTGCAAATTCCTAAATACCCAAAATACAGCTGATCTTTATACATTTCTTAATGCTATAACATATTCTTCTTACAGGGATGCTTTTATCCACAGGGCATTTCTTTATGCAGATGACAATGAAATATCACCAGAGAAATTAGAAAGGCAGCCTGGTTGGATGGGAAAATTACTGGATTGAAAGAAATGTCTAGTGAAATACTGACAGAGAAAATGCCTGACAGTTTGGGAAACAGTCTGGGAACAAGGTCTGTGAACGAGAAGCACCTTTGACAAGTGAAGCTGAGGTACATCTGGGTACCTATAAACTGAAGACATCCTGGAATGCCAGAAGTAAGTACAAGATCAAGGTGAAAAATAGTCTGGAAAAAGGGGAAAACATCCTGAAAAATAAGAATTGGTTGCTGTTGTTGGCTGCGCTAGTTGCAAGAACAGTGAAACATTCTGGAAAAAAATAAAAACCTGACGGAATAGAAAACATCACCATCTATTGGCTGTTAGAGGCAAAAAATAGAAATTAAGAACATCTCTTGGCAGCTTGAAGAGGTGGTGTCCTATGCCCTCTTCTTCCTCTCTAAAATTATTTCTTATCTCTCTGAGAAATTCCTGTGCTGCATATTTTTCTCTTTTTTAAACAGGTCTGAATTAACTTTCTACAGGATTTTGGACCCTCACAAGGGTACCTGGCTGATTCTTCATCTCCAGAATGAAAATGTCTGTTATTCTACTGGTCCCCTTCTGGGCCCACTTCTGGGGCCAGTTCTATTTGTCCTCTCACTTCTGGGATAGTTGGATCTCCTCATGGAACTGGTTTGCCCTCCCCTCTGGGATTATTTGGGCCTCTTCTCAGTACTTCTTGCACTACATATACATAAGTAATCTATCATATCTATGGCTATGTTATTAGTAAGATTGCTGCTCTCGGGTGCTGCTGTAATTGATTATTGCTATAATATTGATTGCTGATAATAATTTGTAACAACTTAAGGGATACATATACATATGCACTTTATTAATCAATGGTTTACCTGCTAGTGGTGATTTTTTTAGCATTGGTGGTAATCTGCAGCAAAGCAGTGAAATTTAGAGAAGAAAGTCTCTGTGCCCTTGTGTATTGTGAAATCCTATGAATCCACAGTAATGATTTCTATACACCAATATACCGAATAACCTTTTTGGATACAGAAATAAAATTTAGGCTTAAGAGGGTTAAAATTGCATATAGAAGAAGTGAAATGCACACAGGCAATTGTGTAAGTGAACTGAACTGAACTGAAATGAAATGAAATGAAAGGCACACACATGGACTAAAATGGCCTTTTTTGGATATGGATCTTAGTCCCCACTATTTCAGATGGTGTTACGTTACACCGTCTTGCTCAAATCTTGACAAATTTCTATACCAAAACCAGCTGGAGTATTGGAGGAAGGAAGTAACTATGGACGGGTCAGCCTCACTTCCATCCCTGGAAAGCCGATGGAACAACTTATCCTTGGTGCTGTTTCTAGGCATTAGGTGCAGTCAACATGGTTCTACCAAGGTGAAGTCATGTTTGACCAACCTGATAGCCTTCTAGGAGGATGTAACTGGGTGGATAGATGGTGGAAGTGCAGCAGATGTCGTTTATCTTGATTTCAGAAAAGTATTTTGTACCATCTGCCACAGCATCCTCATAGCTAAACTTAGGAAGTGTGTTCTGGATGATCAGGTTCACAACTAGTTGTATTGTGAACTGGTTGAAAGGAAGAAGTCAGAGAGTTGTGGTCAATGGGACAGAATCTAGATGGAAGTCTGTAATTTGTGGAATCCCTAAGAGGCAGGTACTGGGACCAGTACTATTCAATATTTTCATCAATGACCTGGATGAGAGAGCACAATGTACCCTCAGCAAGTTTGCTAATGATACAAAACTGGGAGGAGTGGCTGACACACCAGAGGGTTGTGCTGCTATTCAGTGAGACCTAGATAGGCTAGAGAGCTGGGCAGGGAGAAACTTAATGAAATACAACAAGGGCAAGTGTAGAGTCTTGCACCTGGGAAAGAACAACCCCATGTACCGGCTGGGAACTGGGGGCTGGGGAATGACCTGTTGGAGAGCAGCATAGGAGAAAGGGACCTGGGGGTCCTGGTAGACAGAAGGATGACCATGAGCCAGCAATGTGCCTTTGCGGCCAAGAAGGCAAATGGCATCCTGGGGTGTATTAGAAAGGGTGTGGTTAGTAGGTTGCGAGAGGAGAGAGGTTCTCCTCCCCCTCCATTCCGCCCTGGTAAGGCCACATCTGGAATAGTGTGTCCAGTTCTGGGCCCCACAGTTCAAGGACAAGGAACTTCTTGAAAGGGGCCAGGACAGAGCCACAGAGATGATTAAGGGAGTGGAACATCTCCCTTATGAAGAAAGGCTGAGGGAACTGGGTCTCTTTAGCTTAGTGAAGAGGAGACTGAGGAGTGATCTCATCAACATGTATAAATACATAAAGGGTGAGTGTCAGGAGGACAGAGCCAGGTTCTTCTCAGTGATGTTCAGTGACAGGACAAGGGGCAACAGGTGCAAACTGAAACGTAAGGAGGTTCCACATAAACATGAGGAAAAACTTCGTTACTGTGAGAGTGACAGAACACTGGACAGGCTGCCCAGAGACATTATGAGTCTCCTTCTCTGGAGACATTCAAACCCCACCTGGACACATTCCTGTGTGATGTACTCTAGTAGACCCTGCTCTGGCAGGGGGATTGGGCTGGATGATCTTTCAAGGTCCCTTCCAAACCCTAAGATTCTGTGATTCTGTGATTCTGTACTATTTTAATGAAAGGTGATTCTGCACACTTTTGATCTATAAATACCTCACACTTTCAATCAAATTATTCTCACCATCACTTCTCAACATTTGCTATCCAGCCATTGTTGTTTCTTAGTTTGAATTGTTCTGGTCCTATTTTGCTATTTGTGCTGTTGATGTGTTTATACAAAAAGTAATTTTTCTACTTAACTTTCCTTTTCCTAAATGAAAAAAATATTTTAGAGCATGTACAAATAGACAAGTGCAAGTATGTGCACTAATGTCTTCTTGGTATTGCACAGAGTCACACAATGAGGCTAAATAGCTTCCAGATTAGAGCTGGGTCACTTCTTGTAAATTTGAAGTTAATGTAAACCAAACACCTCTGTCCTTCTAGGTAGGTGTACCTTTAGTCTCCTTTATTGTCCCAAGATCCTAGTAGGGCTGCCTTTTCTTGTTCCCATCTCACGTAACCATCCTGGAACACCAGTGACTGATGTGACCATACAGTTTCGGGTGAAGTCTAGCCAGTGGGATTGAGTAAGTAACTTTTACCTATGTCTCTCAGAAAAAACAAAACAAAACAAACACAAAAAAACCCAAAACAAAACAGTACAAAAATTACCTTTTATGTGACTACATCATACTGTAGGGTTTGGCCATCTCACCATCATACTTTCTCTTCAAGTCATGCTGTCTGTAAAGGACTTCAAGAAGACATCTAGTCCCTCTCCTGCCCATAACAAAGAGCAGCTATGTTGTTAGTTATTTACCCCATCTCTTTTTCAAAATTCCACAACCTCTGTAGGTAAGCTATTCTAACACACCATTAATTAAAACGTAAGAAAATATTTCCGAGTTGAAACCTGAATTCTGTTTTTCAATGAAGATATATCACCAGGACTTGTCTTTTGGGGGCTGCAAGGAACAACTATTTCATTTTGCATTTAAGAAATCTTGTATTTGAAGCCTGTGTGTGATTTAATCTTAGTCTTATAACTTTTAGGTCAGCCAGCTTTAGTTTTCTTCCTGCATTATGTGTTTTGCTTTCCTGAAGACTGTCTCTAGTTTGACAATTGTAATACAACACCCCAGCCCTTCATGTGATACAGCATCCAAAACTCCAACTCCAGGCTTAACTATGCTAAGCTTCTCAAGGTTATTAATGTTTTTATTATAAGCAAACTGAACTAACTCTTCCACATTTCCTTTTGCTAGGAAAATATATATGTCCAAACAGTAAAGACAGTAGCCTCATATCAGACATTTTGATAAATTCATGGTGCAAAATACTCCATTTTCCACTTCTTTCCCTGTATCTATCATGTACTTCCATAATTTCTCTAAAAGTTTACACATTATTCATATCACATTGACCATCCTGCAGTTTCCTCAATCACACCTCCATTAAGAAAATATTGATATTACATTTGCTGCTACTTCATGATAAAAACAGGTTCATTAAAAAATCTTGTTTATGGATCTACAATTTCATATGCCAGATTTTTCAGTTTTTCTATAGTAACTATCATGTGATCCCCTTGACTCTGAGATCCTGAAAATTTGCTGTTACCTAAGAGGTAATAACATTTGTATTTTCACATAATCATTTGATGAATTAATCTGAGTTTTTCCTCATGTTCCATATCTTTATTCTTACTGAAAAGTGAGTCACATATTCTTTCAAGTTTTAGATAGTACACAGTTTGGTTTTAATCTCTATCATATCCTGGCTGAATAAGGGCCTCCTTTTTCTTCTGTACTTGTTCTATTTAAATTTATGTAGCAAAGAACATTTATTTTTTCTATTAATTTCCTCTTCAGGGATGAACTGGCTTGACTTTTTAGGAACACTAATTTCAACCCTATACCTCCTGATATCTAGGGCTGTAATTCTATTTTCTAGTCAGTGTTGGTTTATGTTCTACAGAGACTTTCAGCTTGCTCTTAATACCCTATGTGAATCTGTGGTGGGTTGACCCTGGCTGGATGCCAGGTGGCCACCAAAGCCACTCTGTCACTCTCCCCTCTCAGCTGGTCAGGGGAGAGAAAATTAAAGGCTTGTGGGTTGAGATGAGGACAGGGAGATATCACTCACCAATTGCTGTAATTGGCAAATCAGACTCAGCTTGAGGGAAATGAATATACTTTATAACCAATCAAATCAGATCAAAATCTTGTCATAAAATCTAAATCTTAAACCACCTTTCTCCCACCTCTCTGTCCTTCCCAGGCTTAACTTGACTCCCAGTTTCTCTACCTTCTCCCCTGCAACAATGCTCGGGAGGAGGACAACAGGAATGGGAGTTGCAACCCATTCATCATACTTTATGACTCTTCTCCTCAGGAGGAGGGCTCCTCACATTCTTTCCCTGCATCCAGCATGATGTCCCTCCCATGGGAGACAGTCCTCCACAAACTTCTCCAATATGAGTCCTTTCCACAGGCTGTAGTTCTTCACAAACTGCTCCAGCATGGATCTCCCACAGGGTCACAACTCCTGTAGCAAACCTGCTTGAGGAGGGGCTCCTCTCCCCATGGAACTACAGGTCCTTCCAGGACCATGCTTCTGCATGGGTTTCTCAAGGGGACACAGTGTCATTTGAGCACATCCACTTGCTCCAATGCGGGGTCCTCCATGGGCTGCAGGGTGACAGCCTGCCTCACCGTGGTCTTTGCCAAGGGCTGCAGGGGAATCTCTGCTCTCACTGACGGGCTTGGCCTCTGCCAGCAGTAGGTCCCTCTTAGAGCCAGCTGGCATTGGCTTTCTTGGACATAGGGGTAGCTTCTAGCAGCTTCTGACAGAAGCTATCCCTGTAGCCCCTCTGCTACCAATACTTTTCCACACCAGCACAATACAGAGTGGTAACCATAACTGACATGATTTTCCTGCAATATTATCTTGAAACATTTTTAATTCTACTTAATATCATTTTTTTGCTAAAATAATGTGGGAAAAAGTAAATTCAGTTATGTTTAAATGTAAAAAGTTCTTATGGCTCAGAATGTGGACACCTAATACCGAAGCAATACAAATTTGATATAAAGTTCTAATTCTGTTGTTTCTTGTATGTGTTTTGTGCAATCATCAGTTACAAGAGAAAAACACAAAAAAACCTGGTTTTATGACCATAGTTTACATTGTTGTATATCCTGAGTCTTCTATTAATAATCTGTGTTGAACTTGTCACCTTACAAAAAAGTAAGTGGAATAAACCTAGTTAATGAATATGGGGTTGCTGTGTTATGCTCTTTTTCCATGAAAGTAATTGTTCTGAAGAGATGGAAAAATAAATACAGGGTGTAGTCTACAAGGATGAAAAGTTCATTGCTCTCTTACCACTGAAATAGTTCTAGCAAAATGAAACTGACAAAGACCAGACATAGACTTGGGAAAGGCAATGAGTTACTCTTTTACTCCCAGAAGTTGTAGCTTTTTCAGGATCCTCTCACAGGCATACTGGTTAGAAACTGAAAGAAATATAAGGTGTTACTGTCTGTTAAATTTTCTATATAAGGGTGGTCTTTTGTGTGCTCATCAGCTCCTTTACTGCTACTGTTTACCTTGATGAGAAAAGAGAACATCAATTTCCTCCCTTGTTCTTCCCTTAATTAGTAATATTGCCTCCCACATCCCACAGTAAATAATATTCATGGGAAAGAACATCCTTCTTAAGAATGCAAGAAATGTTTATCTTACATTAATTTGGTCTGGCTGATTACCTGGCTCAGTTGTCACAATGAATATATAAATAATGTCCAAGAACAATAATTTCTGGAGTTGCCTGTAAATGCAATTTTAACTGCAGTAGTTAATATGGGTAATTTTAGAAATACTTATTCCTAATTACAACAAAATAATAATTACAGGTAAGGACTGCAGCAGTAATTGTTATCTGCATATAACAATATAATCTCTATTTACTTTTTGGCATTCTAGGAGATGTAGTTTTATTGAAAACAGGGAAAAGACGCACAGATGTCACCCAAACTGTTGAAACCAAGTATTCTTGTGTTCTGTGTTCAGGCGGGCATCTTCATAATCTCCTGGCTTTCCCTTGGTGTGAAACCTGACCAACTTTCTCCATGTATTAAACATGCATACAAACAAATGCACAATTCTCAGTGCTCATATTTTCACTAAAAGCAACTTTAGGTGCACAGTAAGGGACAAAGCTGGGATGATATCCAATTTAGATGAACAAATGAAAAAGACCATGAAGTGCAACATGTAGTACACTTTCCTCAGTGTTGAGACAAGGCCAAGAACCACAGCTCTGCATGTTGGAACACAGGGGGGAGTAAAACTTTCACAATCGTAATGAGAGTTCTTTACTTTTAGATTTTAGGTGCTGGACTCAAGTTTATGATTGAATGTAGTTTTATGTATGTATGTATGTATGTATGTATTTAGTGCTTGAAAGAACCTGACATTCTATTAGAATTTTTTTCCTGAAATTTTACTCTGAAATTAATATTCATTTGGTACATTCTGTGTCACAGCACACACACTGTGGTAATGCTAATAGCTTGTAAGAAGTAATCATCAAGGTTTTAAGGGCAACCGCTGGAAAAAACCATAAAAACATAGCTACGTATTTTGCATTTATATTAGCTGACATTTTCTTCTAAAATATTTTAGGTTTTATTTATCAATATGCTCTCAATATCTAAGTATTCTAAAATATGCAGAAGATATTTATTTAGCAAAGTATCAAGCTATTAAATATTTGGTCACTGGAGTAATGTTTCTAGACTGAAAATAATCAGTCTTAATTGTACACTTTTGAATGTATGTTTTAGCATTATTTTTGTTGATGCAATTCTTGATGATGGCACAAAAATAAATGAATGTTTACCCATATCCTTCTTCAAAAAAATGGACAAATGTTTTTCTTTATTTCCACATTTAAATCTGACACATTAATTTCTCCCATTAATTTCTAGTAGTGGTATGAATTTTTTTGTTCTCCTTTATTCATAAGGTAAAACAGTTTGAAGGGACAGTGAAATACAATATTGTCGCACCCCAGGGAAAATTATAAACAAAATAGAAGAGCTAATTTATTTTGTCTCAGCTATTTTTCTTTAGGTGTTAATTTGCCAAAGAATTTCATACAAATTACTTCATATACTTTGAGTATTGTATTCTGGTATCAGATAAGCTTTTATGAAGAGCTTTAAAATACCACTAGTAAATGTTTACTCAGTATTTCATGTTTGATCTTTTTTGTACAATCCTTTTTACCAAAGCTGGAATTTATTTTCAATGACTACATATAAATGCAGCACACGCTCTGCGTCCTAACAGATGCCATCTGTAAAAGCATTTACTTTAAATTAGTGGAATAAGTAATCAAAAGGGCTTTGTACTTAATGCAGAACTTTTGGTGACTATTAAATGCTCATTAGAGGGTGTTTTTGCTGTATGACTGTCAAAATCAGCAGGACGTTTATGTTATATTTCCTGAGTAGGTCAAGATTGAATATGATTTTACAACTTAAATAACGTAAATGAATGCAGGTTATTTCAGAATCACCAGATGTTCCTTAAACTCCCTGCCCCTAAGCGAAACTTACAGCCAATTTAAAATTTGCAGCAATACTACAGTGCAGATTTTTGCTTCAAACATTTAACAACTCTCTTATTACATTCCACTCATTTGTGCCTTAACCATCATAAATGAAAAAGTATTACATACGAGGTCTCTTTCTTTCTAACATGTATAAATAGATGGTTCAGATGAGTCTATAATAAAAAAGCTTTTGATAGGACAAAATCTTTACAAAAGGTCCTTAAAAGAATAGGTTGTCTGTCCATATCTTAGGTGGCCTGACAATTTTCACTGAACTTAATTTAATTTAAAAATAGGTAGCTAATGAAAACATGTTCTAAATATAAATAGTAGCTTGAAAATTAGCTGCACAATTATTTGAGTTTTCTATATTTTAATAAGATTTCTGCGTTCTTATACACAAATTATGATACAATAATTTCTTGGTCAATAAGAAGTAAATCTTGTTTTCTGTTGGTTGGTTTTTTTATACTGCACATATTTACGCTGATTACAACTTTTGAAGATGGCAACTGTCAGGACAAAGATACTAAAGGCAGATTTAGAGTCAACTTGTAAAGTTTAGTAGAAGATGCTTAAAAGTGGTTGTTAAGCAAGACACTTCTTTATGTAAACTGCAATCACAGGGATTTTGCAATGATATAGATAAAATGGGCCAGTCAGAAATTATCCTTGAATATCCAAACACCAGTATAAAAACTTCAAGACATAGCTTTCTATAATAAACACTACTTTTGGATAGTTTAAGATAAGATGAAGAATTCATGGCGTGGAAGAGAAAATAAGCATGGGAGGGAATACCATAAGCCGTCAAAACTAGCTCCTATGTCAGCTGCAGGTTTTGGGTCCTAGATCGGGACCTGTAGGAATGGCTTATACAATTTTCATTAAAAGAATCACTGTTTAAGACATGTAAGAAGTCTTCCAAGTAGAAAGTGAATCAAAACTTGAACAAAATTTCCTTTTAACAACTGAATACAATAAATACTTAAAATTCTACCAAAAAAAATTAAGCTCGGTTCAATCTAAGGTCTGTCTACATATTCTAGGAGAGTCAGTGCCCATATTTGTATTCTTTCCATCAGGAGAATAGGATAATTCAGGTGGGAATGAACATCCTGCTAACAGTATGGTCAAACCAGATATTGAGGACTTTATCCATCTGGGTTCTGAAAACATCCAAGGATGTAGCCAATATGACTTCTTCAGGCAATGTGCTTTATGTTTGACTGTCCTTGTGAGAGAAGCTTCTTCTTGTATCCATCCTGAAGATCTCTTCTTTTGATTTATGCTTGTTGTCCCTCATCCTGCCAGAATGAACCACTGTGAAGAGTGCCACTGTGTCCTCACAGTCTCCTCCCCACAGCATGGGGTGGCTGTGCGGTGCTCCAAAACCACCTGTGCACCAGACTGTAAAAGATCCACTCACTCAGCCACTCCTCATGGTGCAACTAGTCCAGCCTGGTTATCTCAGTATTTTTCAGCTGAGCTCACTGCATTATGTTGTTGTCTTTCCTGTACTGTGGGGCCCTAAACTGAACATAGTATGCGTGAGTGTTGGACAGAGGGGGATAAAAAATTTCTTTGATCTCCTGGTGGTTCTTCTGCTGATGCAGCCCCAGATGCTGCTGCCCAACTTTTCTGCCAGGGCTTGCTGTTGGGTCCTGCTCAGTTTGCTGCCCCCACTCATATGAAATACAGTTTTTAATTGTTGACAAACCTTTATACATATACTTAACAAAGTTAACCAATGAACTTAAATAATAAAAGTGCAGTTAAGATGCATTTTTGTTAGTAAGTAGAATTTATTTTAGCAATTCTGTTTTTACATTTTTCATAAAACATGACACAATACAGAGGTCAAAAGGAAACAAGTTGTTGAACTGTATGATGATAGAGAGAAAGAAGCACTCAGACCTTCCAAATAGCTGCTTTTTCTTAGCCAGCAGTGCCAGTGTCCTTCATGCGATAAGATAATATTTACATTTAAAAACTAGTCTTTATGTAGAAGGACAATATGAAGAATTCCAGTTCACCTGTTTTTTTTACAAGTTTGTCCATGCTAGCAAAAGTATTATCTAGAAAATTAATTTTAGAAAAATATTTGCCCTGAATACCTGTGAAAGCAGATGCTGTAGGATCTGATCCTCTGCAACTTGGTGTCATGGTTTAACCCCGGCAGGTGGTTCAGCCCCACCCAGCCGCTCTCTTACTTCGTTTCCAGTGGGATGAGGAAGAGCATTGTCTGGGCCAAAGTGAGACAACTCATGGGTTGAGATAAAGGTGTTTTAACAGGTAAAGCAAAAGCTAAGTATGCAAGCAAACCAAAACAAGGAATTCATTCACTACTTCCCTTTGCAAGCAGATGTTTATCCATCTTCAGGAAAGCAGGGCTTCATCACATGTACCAGTCACTTGGGAAGACAAACATCATAACTCCAGATGTGCCTCCTTCCTTTTTCTTCACGCAGTTCTGTGGTATGGGATATGTCTTTGGATGGTCAGGGTCAACTGTCCCAGCTGGGTCCTCTGTGAGCCTGTACCCCGAGCGTTTTTGCTGGTGGGGTGGTGTGAGAAGAAGAAAAGGCCTTGATGCTGTGCGAGCACTGTTCAGCAATAATGAAAATATCCCTGTGTTGTCAATACTGTTTCCATCACAAATCCAAAACATGGCACTGTACAAGTTATGAAGAAAATTAACTCTACCCCATCCAAAACCACTACATATGGTCTTATATCATGTTATTAGTCTCAAGGAAAAGAAATGTATCATGACCTACAGATATATGTTAGACTACAAATACGCATTTTTTATGATATTCACATATTTGTATGATGTATTGGACAGGGGGAAGGTCTTTAGATTGTCTGAGTAATGTCTTTACTGTGAATATAGCTGCACTGAATTAGAGTAACACAGTATAATATGCAATCCTATTTTTGATTTGTGTAAGTTTTAAATTCTAGTGTAGCTATTCATACTTGCTAGTTTTACATTCACTTTCTACAAATGCTCTCTAATATTTGCTAAAACTTAAGGCCTTTTATGTAAATGAATTGGTTCATTATGCTTTTCCTGAAAAGTAGGAACAAATGGATTTAAATAAAAAAGGAAATCACATTTTTTTTGTAATTAAGATTAAAATTCAAAAATATTTTATTCTTCAACTCATTTCAGTGGTTCTAATTTTTTTTCCTGAGGCTCAGAAAAATTAATAGTCTTAAGTCACAGAACAAGTAGTCTTGCCATGAAGACAAAAAAGTGCTTAGATTTTATGTATCCTCTATATTTTACTTGAAGACTATTTTCAGTCTAATGTTGTTGGTGAGATAAAAATTTGCTCCTTTAAAAGAATCTATATGGATTCAACCACTGTTCACCTATATTTTTATGTTCTGCTGGTTTATTTGCAGATTTAATTCAATGTCTGGCTTAAATAACTTTTACTTCAAATTATTTAGATTATATTGCTAAATCCATGATACTTGTAGTCAATAGTAAAGTTTCAGTGCAACAACAACAGGCATCAGAGATAAATAAATGTAAGTTTGCATAAAAACATTGCTTTAAAATGAAAAACAAAGGGACTGTATTTAAAACATCAGGTCCAAAATTGAAGACTAAATACACAATTAGCCTAATTGGGTAATCCTCAGTAGACTGTTGAATGGCTGTAATGTATATTTCATACTATAAACCCTTGTTTTTTGTTGTTTTGGCATTTTTGTTTTGTTTTGTTTTTTGTGGTGGGATCAACATTCAGTCTTTCTCACAGTAAATGATACATTTGCACAATAAGCCAATCAGTGGAGCTTTGTAGCTCTTTCTGGTATGCTTCAAGGAACAAACCTTTTTTTTTTATTCAAATCTATTCCATTCAGAAAAGGTTGGGTTATCACTTTTTTCCAGTCACCCATATAATGTCAATAAACCATTAACAGAGTATTAACTGGTCTTTCATCAGAAGGTTAATCTTCTAAAAGTAAAGTATGGTGAAACAGATGTGTAGAATCGGTTAAAAAAAGACAAAAATAATATTTTTTTAAAAATAAACTGAATGTGTTACTGGTGAATAACCTAGGTGCAGATTTTTAAATTTAGTGACAAAAAAGAAAACAGAAAACCCTGATTATCATGTAACTCTGCATTATCTTATATTCTTTTAGCTGTAGATACACTTAAAGAAAACAACTGAATGCTATTGACCATGCAGCAAATTTAGTCTTCAAAGACTGTAGCTTCATTTAGAATTTATTTCTAAACAAAGATTTTTAAGTGTGTGTTTCAACAGCTGTCTTGCCAGGTTTCTGAAAGAGAAAAATTAAAGCTCTACTATATTTATTCCAAGTCTTCTCAGTGACTGATGTAGTATGAGAGTTAATTTTATTTTCTGTTTATCAGGAATAAGGCTTACCAAAGACTCCGTATGTAAGTAATTATGGGAAGCTATCACACAGATGGTGGATAATAACGTGTAGCTGGGGAAGATAATTTCTTCCTTTTGACAAGTAAAGAGAAATGGCATTTGACTTCTCTTCAGAAATGATAAGACTCAGTGCTTGACAGAGTATAGTCTGATTCCATTTTCCTAAGGAAAGGAGACCTAATGTTGATAATCAACTTGTCTTTCAGAGAGCTATTCATTGCCCTTCTTCACTTTAACATTTTATTAACTTTCAAATTCCTAAGTGGTTACTCTATCTTTGGGATGTTTATTTGTGGAGCTGAGCCTCCTAGGGAGGAAATGGGCACTGACTTGTATTTCCCCTGTTTGCATTAAGGGGAGGTAGAAAAGACAGCTACATTTATCTTTACTACTGTTCAGATGCCTTTCTTGTATGCAGTCCATTCTGGAATATCTGTACAATGTGCAGATCTTTGGGCTGTTTGAGCATGTTGTTATTTCTTGGACTTTACTGCTGCTGATCAAGAAAAAGCAAAACTGCAGTCAGTATGTATGACCACATGTTTAAAGTAATCGGTCTGATGGTGGTTTTATGTTTAGTGACTATGGAATGATGTTAAACTCTTCCATTTTGAAGGCCAAAACAAGCCTTTCAGTGACTGTACTGGCATTGCCCCAAAGGAGCCTACTCTTGTCAAATGCAAAACAAGCTTCCTGAAACTCAACATGCAGGTTTTAAGCAGGACATAAATCAATTATAAGTTTTAATGTGAATCAGAAAAGGTGCTTTGGAGAACAGGGATTCAAGAAAAAGGTGTTATGATAACTGGAAGTTTTTTTATCTAATATTTTTAACATTTCTGCTATTTTTAATCCATGCTTGGCTTTGTCCTCTCGGTGAGCAGGTGGTGCTGTTTTTGAAATGGATCTGTAGCTTGTAGTGAAGAATTAATTTTCAGTGTTAGTTTTGACTTAAATAAAGTTATGCAGAATTTCCAAATATTATTAACATATCACAGTTACTTTCCAAATTCATCACATCTCTGAGACCTAGGGATAGTTTTGTAAAATCTTTATGACTCCCATTTTGACTCTACAAACTCTAAATGGTTCACTCAAATCACTAAGCTTCCAGTATAATTTTATTCTTTCTTCATAGTTTCACTTTGCATAAATGTTGTTATGCTTCTAGTTCAAAGGAAAATTGACTTATGGGGAAGGCAGAGACAGAGAGATCATTCAGGAGAGGAAGTGGAAGGCTGAAATGCTGGCCCTCAAGGTCTAATAAAAGTCTAGAGGAGAGGTAAGAATGCAAAACTTGAAGAGAGGTTTACACTACTCCTTCTATCTGCTCAAGCAATAGTATCAGGGTACTCACACTGGGTACTAAATTATATTTCCCAAGCAAGTTTCATCCTCCCTCTTATAAAGTGCTTGATTTTCAGAAGGAGGAAAGACATCTGGCCAAGGAAACGCAATCTGGATTGTTGCAATGCAGTAAATCTGCATTTATATTTTATTGTGTCCTGGTCATTTCTGGTTGAAAGAAAAATATTTAAGAGGGAATTATAACATCTGCACAAATCAGCCTTGTTTCTGTGGTGAATACTCATTCAACCAAATGCAGTAAATCAAACACAAGGGTGGGAGAGACACTTGAAAGGTGTCTTGGGCCCCAGGCATTGTGTGTAGTCCTGTAAGCTACCTGCAAGTTCACTAGCAAACAGAGATTGTTAAATAATAGAAGTAGTTAGCAGGAGGGAAAGATTATCTACACTGGGTGGTGAACATTACACTTTGAAATGTCAGCCTTGGCTTCAGTGAAGCTTTGGTACTCAGCAAGAGAGATAACAAATCCCTCAGGTTTACTGCTACAAACACTAGATAAGGTATCACTTAGAGAAATAGACAAGTTGCCATCTTACCTAGACATTAGAAGGGGAACATTCAGGCTCTTAACATTTTAAAGAAAGGGAACAGATGACGATTCTACAAAATATTGTTTTTATTTGTGTTGTCTGCTCACTTTCTCTCACAAAAACACCTAACACTTGCTAAGGCACTTGGTTAATTTTTTTGACAGAAGGTATAGAGAGCTCATAGACCACAAGTCACAGTTTAAGATTTTCTCAGGTGTCTTGGTAAGAGCTCGAGCTAGTGTTTATTAAAACCTGATACAGTCCTTGCACCTGCCAACAACAGAGTTATAGAAGGACTTCCCAATTTACAATATACAGTAACCTGAATTAAATTCAGAGTTCTGTGGATAGACACTACTCTATTGTCATATGCAGATGTGTCTTATGGCAATTGAACTCTGACCTTCTGCAAGTTGTCATAGTGTAATTAAAATGCAGGAGATCCCTAAAGATAAGAGCTATATATAAAATCAGATATTCTCAGATCTAAGTTGAAATAAATTAAAGTATCCTGATATGTACCATAGCAGCAAATACCACACAGAGGTATTTTTAGAAATGTTCTAATGGTAATCTATTTTTAGCCACCCTGTTTAATGCAATATTCCCATAATGACTTAATTAGGAAAAGGAAAATTACTAAGGAAATTTATCAATAAAGGGAAGTGCTCCCAACAAATAATAGGGGATATGGAATAGGGATATAACAAAAAGTTGATGGGAATTTTCTTCTGTTTTCTTTCTAATCACAATGTTTTGCAGTAAATGTGAAAAACAAGTACAGATGATGTTACAAGGACACATAACAAAACATTCAGAAAACCTCTAAAAGCAAAACTCTCATAACACTGTCAAAGGTCTTCTTAATAATGTAATTAGAGGAAGTCCATCAATTACAGCCAAAATAACAAGCTTTCCATATATCTCACTGAGAGCAGCTAGGCTTCCCCAGTAAAGATCCAAGTGGCTTCTTTGTGTATATTGTTTTCCAGGCAGAAACAGGACTAAAAACTAGAAACACTGAGATCACATTTAAATAAAATGGATTAACTGCTGTCTACCAAAGCAAAAATTATTCATAAAATAAGTAAACTACCAGAGCAGAAACTAACAGCCTAACAATTACTTGTAGTGGCAACCCTGCATGGAAGTGAGAGTTTCATTGGTTTTCTAGCACAAATAAAACTGCTGAGAATGAGGCTTGTTACTTGCTAAATTCAGAGCTGAATGAATAATTAAGAGGAAAAAAAAAAACAAACAATGAATAATTTATTCAATGAATTTGTCTGTGGTGATTTTTTTTGTTACAGCTTAGTGATCACAACTTTCTTAAATGTATTCATTATGCAAATTCATTCAACTAATATCAATTTACATTCTTAAAAGACTGGATTTAATTATCCAAAAAGTATGTTGCTTATAATATTTGTGACTGGTCAAAAGAAGTCAGATAGTATTGCTTATATCACCTGATTGAATAAACAGATAACCAAAGTTAGTGAAAATACACAGCAGTATAATTATTGCAATGTATAACCAAGTACAAGCTTTGAAATACAGCTTTTAAATACTTATGCTGGGGTGTCAACCCTCAGACATTTGCTTTCAGGAAACGGATCCAAAGGGAATTAATTCAAAACCTGAAATTAAATGTAGTTGCTAACCTCTAACTTCATCTGCTTTCTGCAAGCTGAAATAATTTCCCAAGGAAATAAACCTTGTGCCTTTCCCTGTCATTTTACTAAGGAGTTGACCACTCTTAAAAACATACTTCTCAGGTAGAAACACCATTGTTCTGACCCAGGACAGCTCTCCTAATGTTTTAGGTACTCAAATCCCAATAAAAATGAAAGACGATCCTTTAAACCCATTGCCTAGGACAAAAAGTCTGTAAGAATTACAGTTATGCATGGAAAGGGCTGACAGAGAATATTTCTTGGAAATATTCAAAGGCTTATCTGTCAGTGCTTTGTCTTCAGGGTTCCCTTTGCTTATGTTTTTATCTAAGCACATCACTCAAGCAGAGTCAAATATGTTGCTATTCATGACTGGCAGTAGCTGAATTGAGTGACTATCCTAGAAAGGTCTATAACTATAACATCCATTTGCTCAAATTTCTAACTTGGGCTTTAACTGTAACTTCTCAACAACAGAACTTTAACTCACTCTTTGCTCACCTCTTCCCATATTTCTTTGTCCTTAATGATGTTATTTGGATGTTGCAAGCACTTCTCTGCTTTCAGTGATGACAAAAAGCTAAGTAACACTGCTAATAATCTGTTTCTTCTTGTTACTTTGCAGGTAAGAATGATTAAGACTCTACTATCAATAACACTACAGTTCAGATAATTTCATTTAACTGAACCATGTTTGATAAAGAAACTGAAAAGACATTTCAGAGAGAGCACCATATTCTGCTGCAAATAAAACCTTCTTCATATGTGCATTTCCATTTAACTTTTGTAATCAACAGATAACAATTATTTTATGTTTTTAGCTGAGAACACTTGAAAACAACAATATATATAAATAAATCATATGCAGACAGAGCAGAATTATAGAAACCTTTGCTGTAAATAGATCACATTTTTAAAATGTCATATCAAAAGGCCTGAAGGAGTGTAAAAAAATGCTGGAGATGAATTTTCAGACATTCTGTTGCACTTTCACCTCAAATTATAGATACTATAACTTGGCTCATTAATAGGTATGATTTTGCTCAAAGTGGGTAATTCAACATTCAGTTAAGATCTCTTATATATATATATATATATGCAGTTGTAAGTTTCTGTGAGTCTCACAATTCTAGATTACAATTAACTTTATCACCTTTGGAAAATCCCATCAGAACATAAGACAAATATTCAAAACTGAATCCTAATTTCAAATCCAAAGTATTGTAACGTGTAAAAGGAGGTAAAGTGGTCAGCATGTCTATCTCTGCACTGTGCAAAACTTCCACAATGGAAAGTGTGCATGATTTTTCTTTTTTACAGTTCAGGATCTTCTAATACTCAAGTTATTGATGGTTTTTGGTTCAGTATCTTCCAGCTTTTATATTTCTTCCTTATAAGTAGCCTTGTTTGTTCCTAAATACTATCATAGTTGCTCTGAAACATTTAACATTAAAAACATACAGAAACACAGTTTTCAAGTTTTCATAAAAGCTAGTGATAGATTCTTTCATAATTCAAAACTCATAATAGTCTGCAATTTAGCCAGATCTCAAAAACTATCAACTTAGTAAAAACAAACAAACAAACAAAAAAACCAACAAAAACCAACACAACCAAAAAATGCTTAACAAAACAAAACAAAAAACCCAAACCAAACTGAAAAACAAAAAACCCACAGAAAAAAGCTGCTGTAACTAATGAAACTTCTGCCAGATGACGAAGTGAGAAGCAAAACATGACTGATGTCCTGTGACACAGAGCATCAACTTTTCTTGATTTTTAGTGTTCTAGGGAATTTGGACTTGTTAGCACTGCATGTTATTTGCAGCTAAGAGGTGTTGTGAAGAAAGGCAAATAATGCAACAGCTGAAAACTTCCGATCACTTAAGCTGTAGAGCTCTTCTGATTAAAGGCAAAATTAAAAACTGAAGTGATATGCTTCACAGATTCTTGCTTTATCTATAAAGTCTTTATGTGTCAGGGGCAAGAAGTATGTTACCTGGTTAATAGGAAAACAGTCCACATGATTTAAGTCTCATACTGCTTTCTACAGCATATCTACAGCTTTCTAAACTCTGTTCAGACATCAGGGTTCATAATACCTATATGTTTCTCTGAAAGGCCCTGAGGGCATCTTACCTGCCCAATATTGGCTTTATGTTGTAGATACAATGGCTGGTAAAACCCAGATTGTGAGATAGCAGACACATGAACTTGTCGTTCACACAGCTGAAGAACTAGTGTTAAATCACAGATTTTCCACACTTGTGTGCCCCGTAGGTTTGCTTTAGTACAATACACATGAATTTGAAGAGTCACTTGTGTGGTCAACATCGCTTTCTCGTGCTTTGCCAAATCAATAACTATGACAAGCTGACTTGTAAGTTCTCTGCTTGATTGCTATCTATTAGATTGTATATGGTTTCCTGTGTAGAAACCAATCATAAATTGATAGGCTTGTTACTTAAAACCAAAAAAAGACTCAATTTTAAGTAAATAATTACTTCAGAATCCCACAGCAGGACCTAACACTGACCTTAAAAATTAAATGAGCCAAACAGACTTTGCATGCCTGTTTGCTACAGACAGTGCAGGATGAAATAAATGGATTTAAAGCACATTAAAGTGCAAGGTTTTATGCTTTACAGTGTTTATGCTATTTTTAAATGATGCAGAGCAATAGAGGAATCAATAGCATATGGGCTTACCTGATTGACTCCTTGGCAATCAGCCCTTCGCTTTTAGAAAAGTTTGTATGTAAATAAAGGAGGATATCTTACGAATGTGCAGTTAACTATTTTAATCTACAATTTATGGGGTTTCTTATTTCAGTTTCCAGGGGTAGTTTGTAGGACATAAGTCAGCATTACTTATTCAAAATGCGTACCATTATTCACAATAGATGCAATAGAAGTAGTAAAATACATAGCTTACTTCTAGTACTTCAACAACCTTTTCCATCCTAAAAATAAAAAGGTTAAATGAGAAAGAATAATTTTGTCTACACCTAAAAGAGGCCAGTGGATGGGTGGTTCAGATTGTCTGCAGTTTCAGTGAAAAATACATTAACTTCCAAGAATGCAATAAGGTAACCTTATACCAATAGAAGTGATAGATTTAGATGGAATATCTAAAAGGTATTACCAAGATTTGCTAAGTACATAATTTTGTTTGATGGAGAATGAACTTAACATCTAACGGAAAACACTGTAATTCAAAGAAAGAGTCAGCAGTTTGCCAGCCAGGATATCAGTTCTGATGTGGGTTTTGCCAACAGCCACCTGCAGCATTTTTTGAAAATCATCTATCTTGTGGTTTTCCCCGATCCTTTGCATTTCTCATCTCCTTAAAAGTTCCTTATTGATGAATCTAGAGATTTTAACATTGCATACAGCAAGCAGTCAAACAGACATGATTCAGTTTAGTCAGATCTGTCCCTCCAAAAAAGACGTGAAAAAGAGTAAGCTAACTGTCATTGAAATATTTTGTTGTATTTTGTTTTGTTTTCAAAAAGCGCTACCTGTTCCTGGCTTAGCTAGAGTTTCTCTGCATTGCTATGGCTGTCTGTAGTATGGACAGACCTACTCTAAAAGAAAGATTATTATGTAAGAAATTAAAAACATAATAAAGATTTAAAGCTACAAGCTCCTGTAGCTCAGAAATAAGTATTTCAAGAGGTTATTTATACTATCTCAGATAAAAGACTGAGAGGGAAATACCATTTGGATATTCGTGAGAAGGATGTCTGCTTGGAGCAGGGCTTTTCACTTTTTTTTGCATTTAAAACCAACTATAGGGTGGTACAAATGTTTTGGATACTTTCAAGGCTTATTTAACCATTAATGCCACCCAGGTTATGAGGTTTTCCAGGATGCAGAGAAGTTCTTCACTGAAATTATTACCTTGTGCTGTGTACATCAGATAATTGATTAGTAGTTAAAGAGCTCTTTTTGGTACATGAAAAGAAAAAATAATGTATTTTCAGAGTAACACATATAATTTATATTCAATATCACTGTGTATTATAATCTCATTAGAAACTATATAACATGCCAAATACAAACATTATGAAGTGGCTGCCTGATAACTCAGAAATATCTTCAGAATTGAAAGCTGTAAGGGTGCTGTAAATCTATGTATGTTGGCCCTGTTTCCCCCTCCCTAAGGCTGGCTTCAAGTGCATTGCTACTGCCAGGGCCTGAATATGAGACATTATATTTGTTGGTCTGAATGGCTACATGAAGTGTCAGATGTTTTTGTAACAAGAGGAAGGACTGCAACATAAACTTCTAGCCCTTAGAAAACTACACTACATGGAACAAGCCAAAAAGAACACAAAACAGAGTACAGAGCATGAGAATGCTGCTGCTCCATCTGGATTATTATTACTATTAAATTATTTGGAGGAAAAAACCCAACCAACCAAAAAAAAAACCCCAACAAACAGAAACCAAACACAAAACCAGCAACAATTAGAAACAACTTATAAGTTCAGAAGAAGTAATTGGATAGGTGAAGACAGTAAGGACAGGCAGATTTATTTAGTAATACTTTTTTTAGCTTTTAGTTTTTACAGCTAGACATTTTAGCTACAATACATTTCTTTGAGAAGAATTAGAAATTTTATTGGTTTATTTCAAAATTAATTTGGGAATTTATATTAGAGTGATATTTTAAATTAAGTTAATTAATGTAATCAATTAATTGAATTAATTAATTTGCTCATGATTTGAATATGGTATTTTGAAACGGAATTGGTACATATGAGGTGTTTGCATTTATGTACAATATCAGAGGACAATGTGTTTTATTTTTCTGGCCACAAATATTTAATTAATGTACTTCAGAGATCATGTAAAGTATCATAATCAGGACATTCAGTGAATATAAACAAAATTATAGAAGACAAATTCCAGGAGGCCAAATTGCATAGAGCAACAGGCATGCCTAGAGCTCTGCCTAGGAATCAAAGAATCATAGAATCATAGAATCATCAGGGTTGGAAAAGACCCATCAAGGTCATCAAGTCCAACCGTCCACCCTATAACCCCTAACCACTAAACCATCTCCCAAAACACCGCATCCACCTGTTTTTTGAACAACTCCAGGGACAGTGCCTCCACCACCTTCCTGGGCAGCCTGTTCCAATGCCTCAGCACTCTTTCCATGAATGTTTTTTTCCTAACATCCAATCTGAACCTTCCCTGGCTCAACTTGACCCCATTTCCTCTTATCCTATCACTAGTCACTAGGGAGAAGAGGCCAACACCCACCTCACCACAACCTCCTTTCAGGGAGTTGTAGAGGGCAATGAGATCTTCCTTCAGCCTCCTCTTCTCCAGGCTGAACAGCCCCAGCTTCCTCAGCCTCTCCTCATAAGACCTGTTCTCCAGGCCCCTAATCAGTTTAGCTGCCCTTCTCTCCATCCTCTCCAGCACCTCAGTGTCCTTCCTATATTGCAGTGCCCAAAACTGCACCAAGGTCAAATGGAGGAGCAGGATCACCTCCCCGGTCCTGATGGTCACACTGTTCCTGATGCAGGCCAGGATGGTGTTGGCCTTCTTGGCCCCCCAGGCACACTGCTGGCTCATGTTCAGCCAGCTGTCAGTCAACACCCCCAGGTCCCTCTCTGCTGGGCAGCTCTCCAGCCACTACTCCCCAGGTCTGTAGTGCTGCCAGGGATTGTTGTGGCCACAGTGCAGGACCCGACATTTGGCCTTATTGAAACTCAGGCCATTGGCCTCAGCCCATCTATTAAGCCTGTCTAGATCCCTCTGCAGAGCCCTCCTGCCCACAAGCAGATTGACACTGACCCAACTTAGTGTCATCTGCAAACTTGCTGAGGGTGCACTCTATCCCCTCAACCAAATCATCAATAAAGATGTTAAACAGGAGTGGCCCCAGCACTGAGCCCTGGGGAACACCAATCATGATCAGTAGCAAACAGGATTTAACTCAGTTCAACACAACTCTTTGGATCTGGCCATCCAACCAGTTTTTTACTCAGCAAGGTGTATGCACATCCAAGCCGCGAGCAGCCATCTTCTCTAGGAGAATGCTGTGGGAAACCTTGTCAAAAGCCTTGCTAAAGTCAAGGTAGACAACATCCACAGCCCTTCTTTCATCCAATAAGCAAGTCACTGTGTCATAGAAGGAGATCAGGTTAGCCAAACAGGACCTGCCCTTCATGAACCCATGCTGACTGGACCTGATCACCTTGTTGTTCTGCAAATCATCTGGTCATTCTGCAAATGATGAGTTACCAGCTGGCTGAGATCAGGAGTAGTAGGTTGACCAACAAATGTGATGCTGTTATATGTTTCTTGTCCCGAAGAAGTAGATCATACCTTCTTCAGACAACTAGAATAAGCCTCACATTTTCAGGCTTGGATCCTTATGGGAGACTGCAGCTGCCCTGATATCTGCAGGAGGGACAACACAGTAGAGCACAAACATCCAGGAGGCTTCTGGAGTGCATCGTTGACAAGTTTTTAACACAGATGACTGATGAGCCAACTAGGACAGGTGCTCTTCTGGACCTCATATTTACAAGCAAGGAATAGTGGGTCAAGGATACGAAGGCTAAAAGCAGCTTTGGTTGCAGTGACTATGTGATCATCATGTTCAGGATCTGCAAGGAGAAAGTAAGGCTAAAAGCAGGGCTACAACCCTGGTCTTCAGGAGAGCAGAATCTGGCTTGTTTAGGAACTACTTGGAAGAATCACATGGTATATAGCCCTGGAGAAGAGAAGGGTTCAAGACAATTATTTGATATTCAAGCTTAAGAAAGATCCATCTCAGTGAGCTTTAAATCAAAGAAAGACATCAGAGACCATGCATGGATGTACTGCTGACTAAGCTCAGACATAAAAAAGAAAGTAGACCAGAAGCTGAACAAGGGATGAATTTAGAGATACTATATAAGAATTCAGAGATGGCATTAGGAAAGCCAAAGCTCTCCTGCAGCTGAATCTGGCAAGGGAAATAAAGGGCAATAAGAAGGATATCTACAGGTAGATCAGCAGAAGAAGGAAGCCTAGGGAAAACATCGTACCACTCCTAAATGGAGCAGGAGATCTGGAGACAAAAAGCATGGAAAAGACCAAGATACTTAGAGCCTTCTTCACTGTGGTTTTTTTTTATTGATAAGATTTCACAGAATCACAACATATTAGGGGTTGGAAGGGACCTCCAAAGATCATCAAGTCCAAAGCCCCTGCCAAAGCAGGACAAAATAAAACAAGCAAATAAAAAACCCCAACCAAGCAAACAAAACAAAAACCCCCAAACAAAAACACATAACCAACTCAGGCAGATCACTCAGATAAGGAGACTCCACGTCCTCTCTGGGGAGCCTGTTCCAGTGCTCTGTAACCCTCACAGTAAAGAAGTTCTTCCTCATGTTGAGGTGGAACTTCCTGTGCTCAAGTTTGAATGCATTGTCCCTCATTCTATCACAGGGCACAAATGAAAAGAGCTTGTCCCTGCCTTCTTGATGCCCAGCCCTCATGTATTTATAGACATTAATTAGTTCCCTCCTCAGTCTTCTCCTCTCTAGACTGAAAAGCCCTCTTAGCTTTCCTTGTAAGGCAGTTGTTCCAGTCCCTTAATCATCCTCGTAGCCCTCTGTTGGACTCCCTCTTGAACTGGGGAGCCCAGAACTGGACACAGTACTCCAAATGAGGTCTCACCAGGGCCAAGTAGAGGGGAGGGCGAATCTCCCTTGATCTGCTGGAGGCACTCCTCTTAAAGCATGCTAAGATACCACTGGCCTTCTTGGCCACAAGGACATATTGTTGTCCCATGGATAACTTGCTGTCTACCAGGACTCCAAGGTAAGGTCCTTCCCCATGGAGCTGCTCTCTAGCAGATCACTTCCTAGCCTGTACTGGTGCATTTTGTTGTTCCTTCCCAGGTGCAGCACTCTGCATTTGCTGTTATTAAATCTCATTAGGTTCCTCTTTGCCATTTGTTTATTTGTCAGATTAACAATGTGCAAGGAACGTGCCCTTGAGTTAAAGGACACCTGCAACATACTGGACTGCATTAGAAGTATTGCCAGCAGGTCAATGGAGGTGTTATCCTCTATTTAGCACTGGTGAGGCCACATCTGGAGTACTGTGGTCAGTTCTGGGCTCCTCAGTACAAAAGAGATCCGGAGCTACTGGATAAAGTCCAACAAAGGGTCACAAAGATGGTTAATATACTGGAGCAGCTCACACACAAGGAAAGGCTGAGAGAGGTAGAGCTGCTAAGCCTAGAGAAGAAATAGCTCAGAGGACTCTTATTAATGTATATAAGTACCAGATGTGAGGAGTAAAAAAGACAGAGCCAGACCCTTCTCAGGGATGTGCACTGACAGTGGAAGAGGGAAGGGGTACAAAATGAGGTTCCCTCTGATGGTCAAGAAACACTTTTTTTTTTTTTTTTTTTTTTTTTTTTTTTTTTACTATGAGGGTATCCAAAAAGTGAAACAGGTTTCCCAGGGAGATTGTGCGATATCCCTCCCTGGAGATATTAAAACTCCATCTGGGCATAGTGCTGTGCAACCTGCTGAATCTGCTTGAGCAGGGTATTTGGACTAAATGGATTGTAGTGGTGTCTTCTAACCTAAACCAGTCAATGATTCTGTAATGTAGAGTGAAATTGCATCAAATTACTAAACTGTAGGATGTTTTTATGGATATACTTGGTTATTAGAAAGGTGGATATAAATAGCCTATAGCAAATAGTTGTATCAATAAAACACGAAAATTAAATAATACATAAATGACTACATAAAATAAGAAACTATTCTAGGAATCTAGTTGGTATTTTAAGCTAAATAAGTGACAGAAAACATGATATTTCTGTTTAAGCATTGCTTCTTATCAGACAACAATTTACCATTTCAATAAAAATAAGTATAGTATCAAACTGTGGCACAATGTAATATGGTAAAACACTGTGATGGTTTACATAAATTATCTTTCCAGCTTTTTCCTGATGATAGGCTAAGCCAAAAATTTGCGTTTCATGAGCAATATGTACATCTGTACAGCACCTGCAAAACGACGGTATGGATATGTTGCACAATTTCCTAAATAGTGAGGCCTTTTCTGTATTAAGAAATTATACATTATACATTTACACCTTGGAAAACAATATTATTGTAAATAAGATTTATTGGGCATTTAAAAGACATCATCTTTGCTTTTTTATTTCCTACCAGATTGAAGTATTACAAATGCTTTTTAAAGAACTGGGATCATAGATTGGAAATGTACCACCTTCTAATACCTTTTGAACAGTCATGTCAAAAGAAAGCAATTGCCTTCATTTTCTAACAGAAACAACATTTATAAACAAAAAAATATGTAATCATTAATTTAATAAAAAAATACCTCTATTAAAACACTGTAAAAAAAAAGTCTTGTTAGTTATACAACATAAATAAGCTTACACATGATAAGTTTTAGTACAACATTAGTGCTCCTCTTACACTTCTTTTTCATTTAGTTTTTGTATTTCAGTAGCTTCTACATCTCTTACACATTGCTCTTTAAACTGTCAGCTATAGCTATGATGGACAGTTTAGTCTAGTGGATAGGACATGAGAATGGACCTAAAATTTCTGGGTTGGGTTTCTTGGTCTTTGTGCAAAAGGAAGTGGAGATATTTTCGAGAAGTATATCAAGCTGAGTTAAGGGTGACTGGTAAGCTTTTGTGGCTACATAGCTGTAGGATACTCCATGTGTTAACTTAAACTATAATACAAGTGTAACAGGCCTTTCATAATCAGCAATAAGCTATCCCAAAATTGATCTAAAATGGTTAAGTGTTGGACAACAATGTCCAGTACACAGGGTAGACTGTATATGCTCTTGTAAAGAAAACTTTGACAGACACAAGCCCCCCAAAAAGGATGTGCTTTATCTTTATTAGAAGTGGCAAGCATGGATGGCTGAGGGAGGGAGAAGATTGAGTATTTCTAATTTCCCATTGAAGCTAAGGAGTGAACAAACCCTTAGAAGATGTTTGCTAATGAAAATTTTAAAATTCTGTATTAAATCTACACTCTCAAGTATTTACAGTATTTTTCAATTTCAGTATAAGCTTTGGCAAATTCCTTCAGGAAATCAAAACTACTAATCAAGGAGAACTAGAAAGAGTCTTATCCTGCCTGCAGTCAAGGAGTCATCAGTATGCATTCCTGTGACCACTGGTCACAGAGAGAAAGACTGAACAAGATCTTGCACAGTCAACTGAAGTTGCTACACCATCTGCACACATTTTTATGGCAAAATATTGTGACTGCTTTAAGTAAAATCAGACACATTACATAAGGTCATAAACGGATCTTGTCGAGCTGCCTCAGCAGACTGAGTATCATTCAGACAAATCCCACCACCAGTTTTCACCACATTCTCCATTCTCCGTGTAGTATTATCAGCAGCCGTTTTACCAGGTTTATCAGAAAGCACAGGGTCTTTGACCTTTGTAGTTCTTTTTACTTCCCTTTGCTTCTTTTCTTCAGGTTGAACTTGAGGCTTCTTTGGGACAGAAGCTGAAATCTCTCATAACTTAATGCCAACATTGGCAGCTGAATACTGCCAGCAGCACTTACTACTACCTAACAGTTTTATAAATTCTGGGCTGGATAGAAGTGGAATTAGTACATTCTAATAGTTATATTAGGAACATGCTTATAATTACTTGATGTTGGAGCTACCCAGAACTACAAAGATGTTGGAGCTACCCAGAGCTACGAAGCAGATAAAGATCTTCTGACATTTCTTTTCAAAATGTGAACACAAATTGACAGCAGTGCTCCTGATTATATACTGCTGTCACAAGGACACCTGACCTAGGAGTTCTTTATCCATGTCATGTACAAAATAGCAGTAGTCTGACTGATTGGGTAATACAGTACAAGGGAAAGGTTAGAGACATATTTCAGGGAGTATTAAAGAGCTCCTTAGTTATTTGTCTCCAAAGCAATAGTCATCCTCCTTTCCCTATGGGGAACAATAATTTATTTCCCTGATCATTGCAAAGTTAATGTCCTTCATTTGGGGGACCAGAGTTGACAAGGTAATTGAACAAAGAACATAAATACTAAACATAATTATTATAGATTGTATTATATTGTATGCATATGTCTTTTTTATAAAACACTTGTCTGCATGGAATAGTGACAATTTGAATTACTAGATGGCTGTTGATACTGAGAGAATGAGCAAGAAAGGAGTATTTAAGCCAGGTATAGACATAACATATTAAGGAACTGCAAAGTGGATTTAAGTTTTTGGTTGTGTGCCATGAATGAATGATTTTGGCAAAATAAATTGCATTAATTTACTTAACTTTTTACTGAATAATCAAGATCCGTCTGGATGTGTTTCTGTGTGACATGCCCTAGATTCTGTGGTGTTCCTGCTCTGGCAGGGGGATTGGACTAGATCTCCAGAGGTCCTTTCCTACCCCTACTATTCTGTGATTCTGTGATTCTGTAAAACTTTCAGTCTGATACAGGACTGATTTCAAAGAAGGTGTATATAGTTGTGTGATTCTGTAAGAAGGACAGCTGAAGTTTGAAGAGCTTTTTTAAACAATAAATATGAGATGGTGGGGATTAGATAACTGCCTTGACTCTATATACATTCTCAATAAACTAATGGAAATATTTTATTTCTCTAAAGTATTGATATAGTGATATTCATGCTATTTCACAAAGTGGTGTTCTAAGATATTCTTACTCTACTAAAAATTCAGGAGGCAGTGATGTCAACAGAAGTTGTTATCATTACATTTAGCTTCCAAATTGCACACACAGTTCTAAACACATAAACAGATATGATTCTTTTCCAAACGGAGGAAGAACAGGAATGTTAAGTAAAAATAAATATATAAATATTTATTTTCCCATATCCATGGAATGATTTTTTTAAATATTTGTATTCATATATCTTCAATGCAATTAACTTTTCACAAACTTGAACACGATTACACAGAAGTTATTAATAATCTCATTGCTATCTTAAAACATGTCATTAAATTAATAACTTCTAATGAAAACAATGGATTTTGTCAGAGCAGTGATGTTCAAAGGGATCTCATTATTATTGTGCCATTTTAAAGATTAGAAATTTTCAGAGATCAAAAGAAATTCATAAATTTCTGTATGCTATAAGTTTTGTCTGGTAACTTATCTTTAAGATGGAGGTTTTTAAGAGATCTTTCATTTGAGGGTTCATTCACACCTGTTATTTATTTGTTCTCTTCTATTAGTACTTATTTTTAAATATAAATAATAAAAAAATGGATTTTAGAAGATATAATCAATGTAATTTATATTTACATAACAAATTAGAAGCATTCCAGACCATCTTTAAGAGATAAATCTGCCTTTCAAACTGTTTGTAATAGAAAACAAAAAAAGTGATGATGTATTTTTTTTCCTTATTTCTAAAGAAAATTAATGTGATGGTCTTTATCTATGTAAGACTGAACTAGTCAGAGCTTATAGCAAAATAAAACAACAAACAAACAAAAAATTCAAACACTATTTTGGTTTGGCTTATACCTCTATTTTTTCAGTTTCAGTAGTAAAAATATGCTCACACTATCAAATTAGAATGAAAAAGGAAAGTTAAAAATCACACAAATGCTCAATCCCTGCCTGTCTTTCCCAGTGTGAGGGGTCTGTTTTGTTACATTTTACCTAGGATTTATTATTAGCAGCTGACATTTTAAAATAGTACATAAATATTGACTTTGATATTAATGGCTTAGTTTGAAGTTTGTTCATACTCTTCAATAGTTTATCCTCAGTACATAGGTAGTTAACCTAGTCACAAAGCACTAATAATTCAACAGCTGAAGTGACTTGCACAGCTGTCAGCTAGGGTAAAGTAAAATAATCTCTGAGGTATTTTAAACCATAGTCTGAACTGTTATTTGTTTACTAAAAAATATTTATTTCACCGGGGTTTTTCAGCAGTAGCTAAAATATAACAAAGGCAGAGAGGTAAATGTTTCACTTGTATTGTACTCCTACTATGACTGTCAACTGTCAGAAGCTGCACAAGCATTCCTGCAGAATGCTGATCCAAAAATAACTTAGTCACAATGTCTGATTTGTGTGCTCTGATCTGGCGTAAATTCCCACCCAAGCCAGGAAAAAAATCTAAACCTAACGATTTTAAGCACTGTGATTTACCTCTGCCATTTCTGGTTCTACGTGTATAGGAAGCATTTCTGCCTAAGATGCAAGTTCAAAGCTAAGAGTTATTGTCAAAGTTAGACTCTTCATAACATTATGAAGATACTGTTGAGGTTTTCCTTATGAAAGATGTTGTAAAAATCTTTCTACCTGGATGACATTCTTTTATTCTTGTGTGGTGAGTGTCTCCAATTTTGTATAACCAGAAGACTCAGCTTTTGATTAATCTAATTTCTTTCAGATCCTGATCCAGCTTTATGGGGTAAGACACAGAGAAGGAAAGTAAGAAAGGAGGAGAGAGAGGAAGGAAGAGAGATGGTGGAAGTGAGAAGTCTTAATTGCAAGTAAGTGTCTAGTTCTTGCCTAAACCAGCTGGTCGTGTAGCACCTTCCTCTGTAAACCTCTGATGATACTAGGTCAGCAGGGGCATGGCCAGCATGTCCAGAATACACCAGCAAGGCACTTATTCTGATAAATGTAATGTTGGCTACTGTTCATGGGAATTATTGGAAAGGATGAGACTGTGGCTTGTCTTTATACATTGACACCCTAGAGAGAAGAGATGCCATCCAGAGGGACCTTGACGGGCTGGAGTGGTGGGCCAATGCCAGACTTGTGAAGTTCAACACAGCCAAGTGCAAGGTCCTACACCTGGTTCCGTGAAACCCCAGGCACAAATACAGACTGGGGGAAGAACAGCTAGTCTGAGGGAAAAGTCCCTGGAAAAGTACTTGGGGATGGTAGTAGATTTGAAGCTTGACATGATCTGCTGGTGGTGTGCTTACAGCCCAGAGGACCAACCCCATCCTGGGCTGCATCAAAAGAAGTGTGGCCAGCAGGGCCAGGGAGGTGATTCTGCCCCTCTACTCTACTCTGGTGAGACCCCACCTGGAGTACTGTGTACAGTTCTGATGCCCTCAGCACAGAAAAGACATGGAGCTGTTGGAGAGGGTCCAGAGAAGGGCCATGAAGCCCACAAAGGACTGGAACACCTCTGCCATGCAGACAGGCTGAGCGAGTTGGAACTGTTCAACCTGCATAAGAGAAAACTCCGGGGAGACCTTCCAGTGGCCTCCCAGTGCCTGATGGGGCTTACAGGGAAGCTGGGGAGGGGATTTTCACCAGAGAGGGCAGTGATAGGACAGGGGGTAATGGTTTTAAACTGAAAAAGGGTAGATTTATTTTAAACATCAAGAAATTCTTCATCATTGCCCAGGAAGGTTGTGGAAGCTCCCTCCCTGGAGTCATTTAAGGCCATGTTGGATGAGGCTTTGTGCAGCCTGGTCTAGTGTGAGGTGTTCCTGCTCAAATCAGGGAGATTGGAACCTGATGATCTTTAAGGTACCTTCCAACTGAAACCATTCTATGATTCTATGATTAAATTTGTGATCAGAAAGTGATAGACCCACAGTTTAAGTCCCTTTTGGCAAAAGTAAGTTAAAACCCATCTCTTCACCTTCCTAGGTAGAGACAGCTATTTTGTCTCACAGCAACAGCATTCTCTAGAATTAGTCATAATATCTGGTGGTCAGTTCACTCCAGTGGGTCTTATGTCTTTAAACCTGTGCAGAAAAAAAGGGAATCACTCTCTTTTTTCCCGCTCATTAGATTACTTATCTGACTACTACACTGAGCATGTACCTTCATATATGATGCTATTTGCACACTTTCAGTCAATGTCAGAATTCAGTCTTTGGTTTTGTAATTTTATCAAATGTGTCCTGCTGCATTTGCCCTCCTCTTCCTTTGTTCCTTCATTTTTCCCCCAGCGAAGAAGTCAAGCAAATAAAATAAATCTGAAACCTCCTCAAATTACCTTCTACAACTTGCTTAAATAATCATTTAGCTGCTGATACAACCAACTGGTTGACGATTGACATTCTAAGTCCACTCTGTTAACAGTTTGTTATCATAGGCATTGTAACCAATTAGTGTCAAGCCTTGTTTGCCCAAGATTAATTTTCCAATATCTGGAGCTCAGAATCAGTTTTCCCTGAAATTATTAAGAACAGTTAGAGTACTTTAAGCAAGTATATAGCTTTGAAGCTAAAAGCTCTGTCAAGTAAATTATGGGTGTTTTTTTCTCCTTTTTTTTTTTTTTCCCTGATTTAATTATGCATTAAGCAACACCTGATTTAGTTTGAATGAGCTAAAAATTTGAAAAACTAGTTAAAGGATCAAGATGAAGCTGAGAAATCTTACATATCTCTAAGTAACTAAATAAAGCCCTATGTGAATGTCAGTTTTTATTTTACATTTCAATAAAAAAGATATAGGAAATAATCCTGGTTTAATGTATAACATTTTCTACAGATATCAACTTATTTTCCAGAAATGTTTTTCAAACAATTTTATTAATTTGGAACTTGGAGGACATTGTCAGTAGTTCACAAATGGAAAGAATCTGATGAAAGTCAATAATGGTTATGTCCATCCTCATTATTCTAACTACCTTGAAATGGTTGATTTTATAATTAGTTTCAGATGAACAGTTTGAATCATTATTATACATCATTAATGAATGTTTAGGTCTTATAGGTACAAAAATCTCTATATTGCAAGAAGTTTGGATTTTTAAGAACAGGGTGTGTTTTTTTTTGGTTCGTTGGTTGATTTTTAATTGAAAAAGCTGATTAATTGAAAGCAACAAATTCAGTTTCACAGAAAGTATCATGGGTTTCAATGAAACTGGCTTGGGAATGTTTTTTGGCTGTTTCACCCCTTTGAAGAGCATTTGGAACAGGCTAGCTGAATGAAATTTAAACTTTTTTTTTCCATCATGTGCAAAATAAAGGTTATGCTTTCAATACAAAGAAAATAAACTGCTAGGTTGGTTTTTCTCTCTCTCTCTCCCCTACCCCTCCTCTAAAATGCAGTTATTGCTTCTGGCCAGCTGTACATTGCAATTGTTGTCTAAGGAATAGAATGGTCATCACAGTGTCATGCCTAAGGCTGTTACTGATTGCAATACCCATGGCTATTATTTTAATATTATTGTTATTATAATAAGATTAGCATAATGTGTTATTATATAGCACATTCTGTAGTTACATCAATGGAACATCTTTTCAGTTTGAACAATGGTCCATAATCTTATATGCGTGGTTCAGGCCTGTCCTCAGCTAATCTTAGTCTACAGGGAGCGTGAAGAATTTGAATACGTAATGGGAGTGACAACTTTTTTTCTTGTTTGATGTGAAAGACAAGATGGGAAAAGAGAATAATACTTGAAGGTCAAGCTGAATGCCTGCATATGATTGCAGATGTGTCACATGGTGTATTACTCCAAGCCTTTCTCACTGATGCATCAGAACTACATCAAGAAAAGGCCTGGTGTATATTTGAAATCTATTTCATATTGCCATACCTCAGGCATTTGTCACTTCCAGAAAAAATAAAAAGTGAAACATATGAGTCAGGTAAGCAGTGGATCAACAGGATTTTAATGAGATTTATCCATCATGAGTTTTATATGTCTTCAGATATCATTTTTATGCTTGCAGCCTTGTGATCAAAATGTTTTAAAAAGTCAGTGAAGTGTATCTCAAACGTAGCATATTAGAGAGCATCCAGAAGAAGCTACTGGATCAGCAAGTACAGAGGTAAACCTCTGAAATTCTAGCCATAATATACTTATTCTGTGTACATTATCAAATACCCCGACAACAAATAAAATTATTAAAATAACTGTAAAATTATCTGCCTACACTTTGTACATCACTTTAGCACAGACTGTCCATGTAAAATATCTGTTCTAAGAAGTTAAGCTCCTTTACTACATTCCAGTTATATTTTTAAATTATTTTCACATTTTGCATGCTAAACTCAGTTTCATTTCCTCTGCTTAATATGTCTTAAATTGATACTTAATTATCCAATTCTGTGTTAAAAACCTGAACTGAAAATAAATGAAAATATTGCATTTTTCTAGAGTGAAGGCAAGCAAGACATTATTTCCGTAAGTTTTAAGAACAACTAATTCCCACATCTCTATTAGCTTCATGTGGCATTACCATTTCATGGGTTTAACTTCCTATCATAAATATTTTGAATCAGATAATTTGCATCTGCAATTACACTTGTAAACAGTAGTGTAGCAAACTGACAAAAATGAAGAAAAATAGAAAATTTATCTCTTAAAATGCTGAATAATTTTTAGCTTTGTAGGGGATTTGGGGGAAAGTCTTAGATTGAGACCAGCTAGTACCATGGTGAAAGACTAGCAATTTCAGTATCAAATGTCATTCAGGGTCTTGTTATGTTGCGGCCCTTTTTTATTTTCTATTTTTCTTCCCTCCTCCCCTAGTTCACATCTTTTAGTGACACAAAATAACATTATTTTAAAAGTTCCTATGTAATTATAAACACACTAAAACCTTAATTTCTTTAAGAATATGAAATAACACCAAATACTAACTTGGAGCAGCCCTTGAACGAAACACCAAAGGCCTACAGGGCTGTTTGTGAATGTATCCACTAAAATGTGGCTGTACACACAGGCAATGTTTCCTTCGGACTCCTGTGAATTCTCTTGTGTTTTCCACCATGTCCTACTGGGGACAGTGTGGTACCAGAATCTATCTCTGTGGTTCCCCTTGCAGGATGAGGGCCCTGTGTTATAAACGTAAATTGGTAATGGTTATTTACTTGGAAATAAGCGTTTAACTCACATTAGAGCAAGCACTATGCAAGTGTTTATTAAAAATCAAATAATTAAAATCATTAGATCATATGATGTATAAAATAAATACATTTTAGATGCTATTTAATGGTTGATTTAATAAACTGCATATTTCTTCTTAGTCTGTTTAACAAACACTACCTTTCTAAATTCAGGATTTACTAGGCTGATAGAGGATAGAGGAAGGATTATCAATGTATTACCTTTTATGTATTGTCTGGCTGTCCTTGTGAAACACAAAATTCACAAGGAATTTTGGAACATGCAGATAATGTAACATACTTTTAAAACCTGTCTTAATTACACATAATAGATTGATACATTTTGAAGTCTCCCATAGGAAAAGGAGGAAATATTTTATTATAAATATCTATTCCTCACTTTTAAAAAAATGCTTAAGGGTAAAATTTTTAACAGAAGTGTGATAAAATATGCACTGGGTCAAAGTAAATTTGGAAAAGAGGAAGACCAACAGAAACAAATTAATAGAACCAATAAGTATACTTTGCTTGTACTAAAATCATATATATGTTGAGGCTTAAAGTCTAGCTTTATTTGCATTTTTTTAACATTCATATTCCTATGCATTTGTTACAAACTGTCTTCTGTTTGCAGGTACTAGATCTTCAATATGTACCTTTGATCATGTCCCACCAGACAGCATAATTGGAGAATTTAATCCCCAAAATTTCTTTTAGGTCATTCCTCTTTAGCATCTGTGGATTAGGTTGGAAAGGATTTTGAAGGAGAAGGGATGGCTGCATGAAATTACACAGACCACAGACCACAAAACATATATATATATATTTTTTTTTTTTTTTTTTCTCCTCAAATAAATACTGTTTGCATGGAACTCTGACTTGGTATCTTATATAAATCAATGAAATGTTTGCTGATTTAAGGTGGAAATCTTACATCACGGAGAAACTATCACTATTAATGCTCTATGAGCAGTCTTAGGTTAGTCTCCCTGTTCTCCCCTATTTTCAAGGGGAGGTCTTCCAGTGTGTGACCTGACTCATTGTCAGGTGCTATGATCAAGAAAATGCAGACTCTTCATTAATATTTCCTCCAAGGATTATTTTAGGAAGAGTGCCTCTATGCCAGTCTTAGTATTTTCAAATTCTTTTTATCTCTCAAAAGCATTTATGACTGTCACTTGCTTCTGAAAACTTCCCTTTTCGTGTGTTCAAACCCAGCACTTCTCAGGTCATTTGATTTTATAGAGAGTCCTAATCAGATAAGCTTGCTAACCATCATGGCATGCAGGGTGAGTTTGATTATAGAAGATAAGAAGATATCTCATTCTCTGTATGGCATTCAGTTTCCATGCTATGTGTCTATACAGGTAGCATGCATTTGCCAGTGTTCCCTGGCAACAAAACATAAAAGTTCAAACACTTAAACCTCTCCCACCAAATTCTTTGGATATTCAAAGGTAAGCTGGTGTATATAAGCTACTGTAATAAAGCTTTTTTTTACAGAGTTCATTGCTTTTCTTGACCTGCCTATTTCTTCCCTTCAAATTTACCTGTCTTTCACCTGCAGATACTATCTTCCGCCTTCACTATATTCTTTCTCTTTGAGTTGGTTTTGTGTGGGTTTTGTGTTATTTTGTTTTTATTAACCCAGGGAATGGCTTCAAGCTGCAACAGGATAGGTTAAGACTGGACATTAGGAAATTTTTTTTTCACAGAAAGAGGAGTTAGACACTGAAATAGGCTGCCCAGGGAGGTGGCTGAGACACCATCCCTAGATGTGATTAAGGGCCATTTGGTTGTGGTGTTGGTGAATATGGTTTAGGGGAAAACTTTGTAGAGTAGGGATTCCAAAGGTCTATTCCAACCTGAATAGTTCTATGATTCTATGATTCTATGAAAATATAGTGATGGGGTTTGCTTATTTCAGTAAAGAAACTGGACTGCATCAGAAAATAAGCCGAAGATATTTAAAGTCGAAACAATTTTTTCCCCATAGGTCTTTTCCTCATCAGGAAGTGACAAACGATGCTGTATAATGATCTGGACTAGGCAAAAAGAGCTGAAATTTCAATGCCCTTCATTTGCTAAAATAACTTCTAAAAACTGTTACTGATATATAAATAAAATATACGCTTGCCTTCATTAGGATTAATTAAACATTTTTTTGGAAACACTTAACACACAATTTCAGTATCTGGGTATCAGATAACACTTTGCCATATTCTGCCATGGCATCCTAATTAGTCCGACATTTACATTAATTTTCCAGCAGTGACTGATGAAACATCTCAGAAGAGGAGGTTACACCACGTTACTTGCAAGAAAGTGTTGCATTTTCATCTATTGGTTTGTGTTTCTTGTGATGAAGCAATACTTTTAAATTTATAGCCTCCATTTCAAATGAACAGCACCCACTAACAAGCCATTTGTTGCTTCTACCTACATATGGAACCTTTTCACTGGCATTGGTTCAAATGCCCTGCGTCCGTCAGACTTTCATAAAATCACGAGGTGTCAAAAAGGAATGTTTATAAACTAATTTGCATTACTCATGATTTGTGACTGTGCAAGAAAGAACTCATAGCCATATTTCGTTTGGGGGACTAGAATGGGGAAAACTGGGAGTAGGCGTTATTATTGGCTCAATTCCACACATACCAAATGTGAAAGCTTATGTTCTTCCCATAAAACATTAATTTCTTCACATACTGTAGACTTAATTCTTTTACTGTGTTCCAGATAGCAGACAGCTCTTGTTTTTCACTTATGTTTTCCTCTTAACAACAGTCATTAATTTACTGATATGCTGTCTATCAGAACCACATCATCTTGATTAGAGCTGTTATCCTAATCAAAAGGCTGATAATTAAGACTATCCATCTGTAGAGTTCCAAGTGCTAAGATGAGCTGAAGATCCTAATTAAGATTATTTAGGTGTTACTTAAATGCCATCATTTGATTCAGCTAATCATACCAGCAGGTACATTATATTTGCATTAATGTTCTGCTGAAGCCAGCAGCTCTTTAAACAGATCAAAAATGTAGATTACAGACACCATTTTAAAACATCTTTATATCAATATAACAATGAGACAATGCATTAAAGTAAATGGAATGTTGGAAGAAAGAAGCCATTTTGGTGTTTCTCAGTCTGCTTTATGATAATCAGTAGAATATTTAAAGTAAGTAGTTTATTTACTGAGTTTGTATGTTATAGCAGCTCCATATTTAAGTTTTTGTTTGTGCTTTGTATATAGACTGTATGGATGACATTCAGTTTAATGTATATTTTTCTAGACTAAATGAAATGGTAGACTGTGTGGGAGTTCATTAGTTCCTGCTGATAAATTATTACATAGGTAGTTGGCAAATAAGTTGCTGGAGAAGTCATCATTCTCATCTAATAAGGAATCTATTTGAGTCTGTAATTCAAAAAGGTTCATGATTTTCTGTTTATAAAAGAGCTGTGTTAAGCTGTTTTTTTTTTTCTTCCAAAATGAGATCTATTTTAATCAGGTTATTATTATTATTATTATTATTATTATTATTATTATTATTATTATTAATTTTAATCAAAACAATGAAGTTTCTGTTTCAAATTTAACTTTCAGACTGTTCAGTTTGTAGGAAAGAGATCACTTGGTAGTGGAAAATGTTAAGCCATTACAGTCCTAAATCTTCATGCAGGTATGTTCTATTTGCCTAAACATATGAGAGAAAATTAATACACCATCAGGCTAGAGCCTGTACCTATGATTTATGAGAGATCCAACCTCAAAAAGAAAGGTACTGGTTCATATGGATAATGGAACGAACATCAAAAGTGTCCATGAGTGTGCTTCAGAGTTAGGTCAGCACCCTAGGACAAGATTATGTTAATTGTTTTAATATTAGAAATATCCTTCTGAGGTTCATACCAAGGCAAATTATATTTAAGTTCCTCATTAAGGACTAATTATGATGGGCTAGGGAGGAAGCAGCTGGGGAGGATGGCTTGAGGGCAACAGGTTGGAGAAATGGCCTGACAAGAACCTCATGAAGTTCAGCCCAGGAAAATGCAAGGTCCTGCAACTGGGATGGAAAACCCCAAGCTGAATGACTAGAAAGCACTTCTGCAGAAAAGACCTTACGGTGATGAAAAAGGTGAACATGAGGCAGCGC
The DNA here is from genome assembly GCF_020740795.1 of Apus apus. NCBI lineage: Eukaryota > Metazoa > Chordata > Aves > Apodiformes > Apodidae > Apus > Apus apus. The sequence continues at coordinate 56,565,808 of NC_067282.1, read as the reverse complement.
TGTGCCCTTGTGGCAAAGATGACCAGCTGCTTCAGTGTGTGCTGCCCACAGCTTGAGGAGGTTGATTCATTCTCTCTGTTCAGCACTTGTGAGACTGCATGTGGAGTGCTGTGCCTGACTACTGCTCTGCAGTAAAACAAAGACATGGGCACACTAAGTTCCAGTGGATGGTCTCCAAGGGAGAGTCTGGAGTGCATGATGCATGAGAAGAGACTGAGGAAGCTGATTTCATTCACCAAGAGTAAGCAGAGGAAGTAGACACATTTCTACTGTCTTCAGCTACCTAATGGAAGGGTGTAGATGGAGCCAGGCTCTCTTGGAGGTACATTCTGCTTGGAAGAAAGACGATGGACACAGGAAACTCTAGTCAGACCCTACAATAGTATTTTCCACTGTGAACGTTACTGAACACTCCATCCTTAACTATATTCAGAAATTTACTGAACAAGCCTCTGGTCTGATCTGGAGCCTTTTTAAGCAGAAATTCACCAATTCAATCCATGAGCCACAGCTCTTTTAAGAATTATGGATGATTTAATCTCTGGAGGTGATTCATTTGGTACAAAAAGTGTATAGGCTTCCTTTTAAATGGCTGAAGTGAAAAGATTCCCATCTTTTTAGTCTTATGCCACTTTTCAGAGTTATCCTGCTCTGGTCAGATTTGTTTTGGAAGATAAAAAGTCCCTCTACACAGGAACTGCTCTTGAGTCCAACTAAGTACTTAAGCATGAGGCTAACATAAATACATTGGTGCATTTCCCTTAAAGAAACATAAGCCTGAAGATAAACTGGACTTCACCACCTAGTCCTGAGGAACATAAAAGTTCACAATACTCTTTAAGAATAATGCGTTATGGGTAATATAAAAAGGCCAGCCTGATTCACAGAATACAGACTCAGATTTTATGTATGAAAACCATCCCATGACTATACTCTGTGGGAAAAATGCCTAGCATTAATTTATAAAGCAAAGATTCAATACATGAGTTTTAGACTTTTTAAAAGTCTTTCAGGAAAACTAGACTCAAGAATAACATGTCTTGAAGACAGGAAGAAAGATGAATATGAGGGTGAGTCTAAGGACAGAGGGTTAAGGTAATTTGTGAACCTTGACTATACATTTTCTTGCTTTGAAATGTTAATTTTGCCTTTAACTCTGAAGCTCCTGTCCCTATATTTTTCAAAACACTTAATGTTTTTGCAAAGAATTTTGTTTGCAAGCTTCTGATGTTATCCTTAATTTTGTGTTAACAGATTTTATCTTTTTCTAAGATATACCCAGCACCCAGTAGAAGATGGATGGAAATTTTCAAAGAAATTATAGCAATTATATCAAAAGAACAAAGATATTACAGTGTATTTTAGTGGTTACATTTAAAAAGTGAATCAACTTTAAAAAATCCATTTTCATATTCTGTTTTATTTGCATATAAACAGACATATTCACACCAAATTTGCATGGAAATAGATGCATTCAAAACATTTTTGCAGCAATCATGGAATCACAGAAGTTACAGATGTAACAGTTATTAGTTCTGACTATTTAAACTGGGCATCTATTTTTCTGAGCATGACAGTTACTGATTTTACACACCATTTTTGCACCTGCAGACCCAGACAATAGATGTAAATATTTAATTTAGATTCTTCCCACACAGCAGGCAGTTGATGCCCAAGCTTTCCAGACTCCTCTCAGGTTGAGAGAATCTCGAGAGTATTCAACTTAAATGATCGATGTGCTTAATTTTGTATTCTCTGAATGTTGGAAAAAACTGGCAATCAACACTGATAAAAAAGCATCCCTTATAGTTTCAAATCTTGCCTTACATGCAAGAAGAGGCATTCCATATCAGGTGATACTTCTAAAGATATTGTTCTAAATATTCCAGCAGTAGCATCAGAAACACTACGCTGCAGCTACTTAAAGGGCTGCCTATGCTAAAAGCTAAGACAATTATAACTTGCTTACAAATGCCTAACAGCATACAACAGTTTTCAAAATTTATAATATTTAGATATGTTAATGAAGCATTTGTTCTAAGATTATCTCATTGATTGCCATTTGCTTTAAGTGAATGAACTCTGTAGAGAAATGGCTAACATGAGGGTGAGCTTCAGAAAAAAAAAAGAAGTCGTAGGCACTGAATCATCAGGTATATAATATCACAAATTGTCTTTCTAGTGTTATTTTTCTGGGTGGAAGGCAGATAGATTTTTTTTTTCTTTTACCTCATACCTGGGCTGAACAACTTGCCTATTACTAGCTAGCTGAGCATTTTACTCAGTCCTCTTTTACACTACAAAGGCAATAAATTCTGGTATGAGAAAAGCCAAACTATGAAGGAAAAGATGTTTTTTTCCCTCACAAGTTCTTAAGAATGTCTTTAGCAATTAATAAGTTTTACAAATCAATATAAGCCTTTGTCTCTAAACAAAGTCATGATTTTGTCCAAGGTGAAGGAAGAGAAATCTTTCTCATTTATCTATTAACGATATTGGGTTTACTATAAATTCTTACTTTTCTGAAGAGTATGTGCTCTGCAACAGAAATGGTGAACTGCAAAGCATTTTATTGGAATGGAATAAGGAAACAGCATTCTCTCAAACCATTTGACCTAACAGCAGAGCTTTCTTTAAATGGTGAGATGGAACCAGAAGTTGCTACTCACTATCTCTAAAGGTGCTGCTAAAAATAAAATGTATATTGACTGTACCTGGCTACTTCCTAACAAATGCCTAAAATGCTTTTAATGTTATATTTTAAGATTGTGGTTCTAAGCAATATTTCCTGTTCTGATATTTTATTCATGCTGATAATGCTAAGTTGATTAGCTGTTACTATAATACCTTTCTGGAACTTATTTCTCTACCTATAATTTTCTTTCTGCAACTTCTAATGGTCTCGGGCCATAAATCTGTTACTGTTTTTACCACACTGGTGTGACAGTGGAAACTGGATAAGCTGTGTGTGCAAAAGTACATCTTTATGTGGAAAATTGCAGAATGAGGATCTTTGATGACAAATTTTTGGAATACATCTGTGTAAGACTTTTAAAAAAATGGACTCTTGAGCCTGATGCAAGTATGTAAATTTAAGAAAAGTTTTTGGAGTCAGAGCAGCCATCCAATTAGTCCTGCTTCCAGTAACTTCAGTGCGATATGCCGTTTCAAAACACCACACAAGCTTAGGCACTGCAGTCCATTTCCTTTCTAAACTCCATTATCCACAGTCATTAAATTAGGGATTTTATAAGATACATTCCTACGTATGCACTTTCTAATCCACTTTAGAACCTGCTGATACAGACTTCATACACAGATTACTACAGAAAAAAATTCCAGAATGGTATTGCCTAATGTTTTAAGTACTTTTTAATGTTCTCATCTTGTACTAGCTTCAACAAGAGCCCCGTATGTCCAGTACTGTGGATTTGGCAAATAACAGGGTTTTTTTATTATTTTTTTTCTAAATATTACTGATATAACTTCTTAGTTTCCTTTTCAAATTAGAGTCCTAGCCTTTTCAAATTCTCCGAAGAAGCAGCTGTTCTGTTCACTTGTTTAAGTGCCTCTTCTCTGTACTCTGTGGCATAACTCCACTAAGTCTTGATGGACAAGAACAGCTATTAGTAAATGCTGATATAAACAAACACATACTTTGTAAAACAATTAATTTAAAATCTCCAAATAATATAAAATACATTCATCAGGATTCATAGTGTGTTCAGTTAGATAATTTAAAAGCAATTTCTTTGGATGAGGACCTGATGACCATTTTTAAGCTGAAGGAAACAAGCCCTTCTTATGAATTACATGTTCTTCTAAAAAAAGCTAAAACTCAAATCTAAAAAAAAAAATTGAGGACTCAAATCCATTAGGGAATTGCTGAATACAACAACCTGAGAGACAAGACAGCAGCAGCTCTATGCTGCTGGGTCAAACCAGTAGTGAGGCTGAGATTTTGTTCCTGGTAGATGCACCACAAACATACCTATATGGTGAACATATGCTATATGCAGATCCAGTCAGGAAGATCAACACAGGCAGAAACACAGAGCACACATGCCCTTATCCTGTCACTCTGGCTGATCAGCATGAAAGTCTGTTAATAGAAATATAAAAGTATATAAAGTACAGATCCCCAGAGCAGCTGGCTTTAAACACCTTGTCCTCCCAGTTTCTGGCATCTGGACATATGATGCTGCACCCCACTCTGGTTGCTGGTACAGATTATCATACACATATGGAATAAATTCCTATCACCCAGGAAATTAATTATGTGTTTAATAACAAAGCAGGACAAAATGTGCTGATCAGGTACAGGACACGGCCAGACAACTGTACTTACCCAAAATCTGTCTTCATGCACTCTGTCTCTTTTATCCCTTTATTACCTATTTTACTGCACTTGTTCCTCTTGCATCACCTTGATACTTCCCTTTCCCCATATTCAGTTCATCTGCTAAACATCCCATAATAAGTGTTGCACAATACCAAAATATTTTTCTGATGTATCTCATAACATGTTTCATACCTGTGTAGGCAGTAACACCCCTCCATCCAAAAGATGATCCAGAGAGCTACTGCAGATGATTTATGGTGCTCCAGCCCAGGGCACTGGAGACTCCCCAGAAACAGCCCCAGGAGGAAACAAGCCAGGGGCTTGTGTCTCTGGCTGGAGTATTTGATTTCTCCATCTGCCATCATGCCTCTCTACACCTCCATGTGTGTGGAAGAGCCTTTCATATGCAGGTGGCCCTCCTCTGTGCATGAAGGAGCATTTAATGGGCTGAAGACTCTCCTGTGGTGGGTGTGGAGTTAGCCTGGGCAGCATACCAGTTTTTGCACTCATCTGTGTGTGTGGAGGACAGCATTTTATTAAGATAGCCTAGCAAGAACCTTAAAGGTTTTCTTGCACCACAGAAATGTGAGATAATAGACACCAGAATATCTTTTGGAATCTCACCACCTGTAACAAGTCAGAAATTCTGGAATCAGGACTCCTCAGATTTCATGGACTTTGCTTTATGCCATTGATATTTCTGAATGTTGTAAGTAACTTATATTTTAAACCTTTGTAACTGAAAAAAATGCTCTTATCACCCTTTAAAAAAAAAAAAAAAAATATAAATCTTCAATTAGGCTACAATCAGAGCAAAACTTCATTATGCATGTAAACAATGCAATCTGCCACTGCCAGCTATACTTCAGATAAATTTTCTAAATTTCTAAAGCACATGAGATACTTGCTGACAACTTACCATATTCTATGAAAGTCCATTTAAGTGCAGAGGAAAAAAATATCATATAAAAAGGATAAAGGATAAATAGATGTCTATAGTTGGTTTTGGCTTTATAATTTTTTTAGTTAGTAAAGTAGTTTTGGTCTTAGAATTGCAAGCTTACCAGCATAAGACAAACAGATGAAAGGCACTTGAGATATTAATTTTCATGTTGTTCAACTGTTTCTGGTAAATATTAAGAGTGTAGTTTAATTGCAGAAAGTGGAAAATCCATTGAGATTCTCCACTAAGACTATTCTACTAGTCCTATTCTGCTAGATATTCTAACTCTCAAAAGGATCATTTGTGCTGGGGAAAAAAAAAAAAAAAAAAAAAAAAAAAAGAGAAAGGAAATTTGAAATAGGCCAGGTTTAGAGCAATGAGGACATGTGAACTAAACAATTATATTGTAGTGCTCTGGTATTTCACAGTGGAATATATTTTCCCCTCATCTTTTTGTTCTTCATCTGACTAAAATAAAGATGAATCCTAATAATTCAGTTCCCTGCATAGTTTATCTTATCATGTTCCAAACAAATACTTCTCTTTTTGTATTTATTACTGAGTTATCATTTAGCAGAATCTGTTTTATTTCACAGTCTTCTCCAACATGGTGCTACAATTACAAAAGCCATTAGAGAGAATATAATTGCTGTTAGTGCTCAAAGTTTGTAATATATATTAGGCATCAGATTACCAAAGGCATACATATTTAATGAACTAACTGAATACAAGGTTACTAATGATTAATAGCCTGAAAGGACACAAAAAGCAATGTGCATTTTCCCTGAGCTATTATATTCTGCCAAACAGGTTTCAGAAATTATGGGTGAGGAAGTAATCTGATGGGGCAGTGAAAGTCAAAGGAGAGAAACATAGCATTCCATAAAATTATTTATCAAAAAAAGACATTCTGTGAAGTACAATTTCCACACTAGATTATCCAGAACCTTTTAAGAATAGCAATGTAATGTTTTTAATTATACCTACAATAACTGTCTGCATCTTATACAGACATTTCTTTAAAGACTTACTGAAGGTCTTTAGTGCAGAGCAGGAAAAAAACCTTTTAGGGTACTCAGTGTGCGATACCCAAATGTCAGAAGGTTTGATTTCAATCTGCTTATACTTTGAATGGGGAGAGGAAAAAAGCTATTTTTATGTTCCTTCTAAAGGTCACAGATTAGAAAAGGATCAGGCTTGATGACTTCTGAGGGGGAAGCTGAATCATGCATGGTCTTTGACACCAAGCTAGGCTGGAGTGTTGATCTGCATCAGGATAGGTAGGCTCTACAGAGAGACTCGGATAGATAAGATTGTTGGGATAATGTTAATGGTCTGGGCTTCAACAAGGCCAAGTGCTGCACTTGGGCCACAACAACCCCAGGCAACATTACAGGCTTGGGGAAGTGTGGCTGGAAAGCTGTCTGGCAGAAAAGGACCTGGGGGTTCTAATTGACAAGCAGCTGAAAATGAGCCAGCAATGTGCCCAGGTGGCCAAGAAAGCCAGTGGCATCCGGGTTTGAATTAGAAAAAGTGTGACCAGCAGAAGTAGGGGGGGTGATTGTCCCCCTGTACTCAGCACTGGTGAGGCCACACCTGGAGTATTGTGTTCAGTTTTGGGCACCTCAATTCAAGGGAGATATTGAGGTGCTGGAGTGAGTACAGAGGAGGGCAATGAAGCTGGTGAAGGGGCTAGAGAATAAATCTTCTAAAGAAAGCTTGAAGGAGCTGGGAATGTTTAGTTTGAGAAAGAGGAGGCTGAGGGAAGACCTCATCAGTCTCTACAACTACCTGAAAGGTCATTGTAGAGAGGTTGGTGCTGGTCTCTTTTCACAGGTAATTAGCGACAGAACAAGAGGGAATGGCTTCAAGCTGAAACAGGAGAGGTTTAGAGTGGACATTAGGAAAAAAAAAATCACAGAAAGAGTGGTTAGACACTGGAATAGGCTGCCCAGGGAGGTGGTGGAGTCACCATGCCTGGATGTGTTTAAGGGTCATTTGGATGTGGTGTTGGGGAGGGAGAACTTTGTAGAGTAGGGATGATGGTTGGACTTAGTGATGCCAAAGGTCTTTTCCAACCTGAATAGTTCTATGATTCTATGATTCTATACTTAAATAAGACAAGATCCTGATAGCATGGGCATTTAGTAGTTAGAACTGGTCCCACATTTGAATCCCTCAGCAGCCTGTGGCTTTAAATCCTCTATTTTTTACTGCCTTGATTTCAGAGGGGCGGAGAGGAAAATAAAATTGAAAAATTGCAGAGAGAACAAAATAGTTTTTTAGATTTTTAGGAAACTGTTTATTGAAAACAAGGACTATCTTGACCTAAACTAAATGGAAGGATAGATAGAAGATTCAGTGGTGTGTAACAACTGGATACAAAGACACTTGAACTGTGTTTTGCCTAAGTCCCTGTAGTACTGGACTAGACTACAAGTTTCTGATGGTACCATTTAACTAGCACTTACCCATTTGTGATGCTATTTATCAACTTTCAGAATGGAGTGTCTTGGATAGTGTATTAAATACAAGATACTAGAATAACAGCTTAAATATAGTGGTATTGTATGTTTTTAAATACATGTAGAGTTCCTGACTAGCAGTCTCTCTGGCAGTCGAAATCTATCATTTGAATACATCAGGTTATTTCACAAAACAAGAAGGAAGACATTAAAAAAAATTATCTTGCTCATTCTGGAGAGTACCTTAGCTAAAACCACTCATATAATATACTAATGAAAAGGCTCATTACAGGAGAGGCATAAACAGTCATAGAAAGCTAATCTCCTGTTTAAGAAGAAATAGGTTTAATATATTTGATATTGAGCAAATATAAACAAAGTCTGGTCTTCAGTCATATGTGCTATAGGGTAAACTAGAGTGAGGTGCAACAAAGATTACAAAGCAATTAATAATTTTGACTTGAAAAAACAGCAACTCTGCCTGGTTGCCAGAGTTATATATTTGTTCTCCATACACAGGAAAGAGTTCTGTCAGGTGATCTCTTAATCAAAGTGGCAGTTTCTGCTTCCCTTCTCCTTACTGACGTTAATGTTGATGCATTTCTATTTTGATATTTCATGTGTTTCTGCATGCCACAGATAAGACTTTGCCCACAAATGCAGAGCTTTTTCTTGCATATCATCTGGGTGATAAGCAGTTAGATATTTTTTGCAGAGGGAAAACTGATTCTTGGTGATAGTATGTAAGATAAATGAGGAAAAATGTAAGCATTAGTGAAGAGTTCTTTGTCTTTAAGCAGACATTCTGTTAGCCATGTAGCCAAATATAAATAAAAAAATAAAACAGAAATTCTTTCCTTTACCATTATGTCAATTGTAATGACAGAGAGATATTTAACATTTACCTTTATGTGCTATGGCCAGCACTGGATGAGTCATTACCTTATTCAAGGCCGCTGTAACATTTCCAAATATAGTAATTATTATTTTTTGAGGCTTTCATGTTTTATATTTCCTCACTTGTAGATGCACAAGTATAATATTCATAAGCAAGTATGATTCAGGGATACGATAAAAGAGAATGAAAAATCAAAAATTGAAGTACTAAAATGATTAAGATGTGGAATAGTGAAGACTAATTCATGGGAGATTAAGCATTACATAATTTTGAGTAAAACTATTGGAATGAGGGATGCTTTATTTTTATACAGAACAGCACAGATACACATATATATGTAAACACAGAGAAAGAGTAAAAGACCAATTAATACCATGTTTAAATGGTTTGGCTGCAATACGTTTGTGTATCATAGATTCATAGAGGTTAGAGATGGAAAAGAACTGTTATGTCGAAGAATCAGTTTCCCTGTCAAACAAGATTGCTGCCCATCATATATTCTGCAGCATTCTGCCATGATAATCCACTGTGTCTTATTGCCTGGAAGTTTCCAAGAAGTAGATTAAATGCCACAAAACAATTATTTTTCCAATGCATTTAAGAACCAGGATGCTGAATTTCTACACTGATTTCATGTATCATAAATATTTAGATATTAGCTCCTTTCACCAACAAATCATGAAAAGAGATGACATAAAACAGGTACAATTGGATTGCAAGGTGAATGAAGCTCAAGATATTATGGCAAGATGCACAAAAAATTTCAAAAATCCTTTTGATTAGTTCCATACCTGAAATACAAAAATGTTGGGGTGGCAGAAAGAAATAAATTAAGAAATTACGAGTGGTAATAACATATTGTGGATTATGTTTTAGCACCAAATAGTTGTCTCTTGTCCTGCTCTTTGTTTGTGGAACCAGTGAGATTTTTTACAGAGAAAGAATAATTAAGAAATTATTTCATATATACGTATTTTTTTGAACTAGAAACATCTTAGAGGAAAGTGAAGTGGCAACTATAACCAATCAGCTCTCCAGAATTAATTGCTTAACATGCTGCTGATGAAAGTAATCTTGTGGATAACTGTTGAAGTAGTTTATGTACTGTGATTCACTGACCTTATTTATCGTATCTGTTCATGTATCTATATACATATCTATCTAGTTACCTGTATTGGTGTAGCTATCTGTTGGTACAAATTAATGGACAGATAGAAAGAAAAGAGAAGAGCATAGACTAGTCCACTCTATGTGCAAGTCATTCATGAATTAAAAGAGTAAATTATTCTTAAAAATATGCATTCAGTAGAGTGGATGTTAGGCAGGGGTGTTTTTTTTTAAGAGTAAATTTTTTGCTTTATATATTGAATAAGAATGGATTAGAAATTCTTTTAAAAAACCTCACTGTTTTGTTTATTCATAATAAAACTCTATATTTCTTTCTGTTGTATAAGATACATTTGTAAAGGCCTTTATTAAAAAAATATATATATATAAATTTTGCTTTACTATTTCCTCGATGCGTATTTTGGCAAGATATGATCAGTGACCCATAGAGTGGCACTACATAGAAAACAAGGAGTTCTTAAAGTGGGAAAGCTGAGCTGAAAAACAGTTTAAAGTCACTTTTACCTCCATTTTCTCTTTTCTTCAAAAAGTGGTTTGTTCTCTTATCTGATTGATACAATTTGTCATTTTGAACATGGCAGCAAATTATTTTGTGTGGTTATTATTGTTACAGGGATATATATCTATCTATTGTTTACTTTTCATTGTTTGTTTTTCAGTGCTTTCTTCTTTTACGTTTATATTAACGGGGTTTTTATCTCATTTGACATACTGTCAGTATCAGGCGATTTCTAACCTAAACAGTTTTTCTTAGCTATCTCTCTTTCTGAAGTCTGCTGCTGTATGTACAGTATGTTTCTACTTCTGCAGTTACCATATATGGATGACAAAATTAAGTGCTTAGCACTGCAGTACGACATACTGCCAGATAATGTTCTGTACCAGGCAAGTGGTAGGTGTGACTTGATGCCTGCCTCAAAAGGTGCCTATAGTCAGTTGAGATTCAAAACATTTCTTTTGGGGATTGTCCCTGTGGGTGGAAATCAGGAGGATGCTTCTTCCTTAGTCATAGCATAACTTGTGGTTAGAGTCCAGGAAGTGTGGCAAAGACAGAGAAGGAGTGAAACGACCACTTAGATTTTCATGGAACATTTTTACTCTGGACTTCAGAATAATATGACAAAGTCGTGGAGACAGAATCATGAGATGAGCTGGAGAATAAGTAACTGAACAAAAAATAAAGTAAAATAAAATAAAAAGGAAGCAGTACCCAGAGCAGTCCTATTAGGCAAGAGGTATCAGGTAAAAATGTACTCAGGATTGGTCTGGGTGATTTTCCAGCCTCTGGCACCTCAGATCACTATCCTTGATCAGTGCTTTCATAACTTGAATTAATCAAAATCTCTCATTACTAACATCTTACTAATATATACCTGTAGAGTTTATATTTTCCAAAAAATTTAAAATAGATTTTATGTCTACCACATATGCACATTGACACTTCAACTGTCTATATACATTGAATGGAATAATCTATATCTTTTTGCCTCAATGATATTTTTTTCCAAAACACACACTCATCTCCTGGCTTAGATGAGTTTTATATTCTAGAGTATTTTTGTTCGATCTGTTATAGTCGTTATTTTATATGTGAAATCCTTTTTGGAAATTTTTCATATAGAGTAAAAAACCACAAGCTTTTAGTAGTGTCCTCTTACTTTTTTTTTTTTTTAATATATTTTTTCTTACGATATCTTTCTTTCTTTCTTTCTTTCTTTCTTTCTTTCTTTCTTTCTTTCTTTCTTTCTTTCTTTCTTTCTTTCTTTCTTTCTTTCTTTCTTTCTTCCTTTCTTCCTTTCTTTCTTCTTTCTTTTCTTTCTTTCTTTCTTTCTTTCTTTCTTTCTTTCTTTCTTTCTTTCTTTCTTTCTTTCTTTCTTTCTTTCTTTCTTTCTTTCTTTCTTTCTTTCTTTCTTTCTTTCTTTCTTTCTTTCTTTCTTTCTTTCTTTCTTTCTTTCTTTCTTTCTTTCTTTCTTTCTTTCTTTCTTTCTTCCTTCCTTTCTTTCTTCCTTCCTTTCTTCCTTTCTTCCTTTCTTCCTTTCTTCCTTTCTTCCTTCCTTTCTTTCTTCCTTTCTTCCTTTCTTCCTTCCTTCCTTTCCTTCCTTCCTTTCTTTCTTTCTTTCTTTCTTTCTTTCTTTCTTTCTTTCTTTCTTTCTTTCTTTCTTTCTTTCTTTCTTTCTTTCTTTCTTTCTTTCTTTCTTTCTTTCTTTCTTTCTTTCTTTCTTTCTTTCTTTCTTTCTTTCTTTCTTTCTTTCTTTCTTTCTTTCTTTCTTTCTTTCTTTCTTTCTTTCTTTCTTTCTTTCTTTCTTCCTTCCTTCCTTCCTTCCTTCCTTTCTTTCTTTCTTTCTTTCTTCCTTCCTTTCTTTCTTCCTTCCTTTCTTCCTTTCTTCCTTTCTTCCTTTCTTCCTTTCTTCCTTTCTTCCTTCCTTTCTTTCTTCCTTTCTTCCTTTCTTCCTTCCTTCCTTTCCTTCCTTCCTTTCTTTCCTTTCTTTCTTGCTTTCTTGCTTTCTTGCTTTCTTGCTTTCTTGCTTTCTTGCTTTCTTGCTTTCTTTCTTTCTCTTTTTTCCTCTCTTGTTTGCAATGTCTTATTTTTATAAAATACTTCAGCTAGTTTGTTTATATATCTGTATAGGTACAGCAAAGGCACTGCTGCTGGAAGTATCTCTGCTTTGGCTTCCCATAATATTTCAGTCTTTAGGTTGAAAGATCACCTCTACAGTTCAGAGCAGGGTGCATCCTGCACCTTCTTCACTGTTCAGATTGACAAAAGCAGCATCAATTGTGAGGGGGACTTTTTTATGTGGGCTGGTATCCAATAAGTATGAAATGAGACCTCCAGCTTATTTCATGCAGGTCACTAGGCTATAAGGTGCTGACACTCTTGGTTGCCATTGACCTTGGCTAAAGTTGAAATAATAACCCAGAGGTGAACGGGTCCATATCCTGTTACCATCACCCAAAGTCACTTAGAACTTCATGACAATAACATCTTTGAAGACCTTTTAATTTGCTTGAGCATGAGTTTCCCCTCTTAAACCTGTGCTGAATGACTCTAATCAAATTATGTTTGTTCATGCTATTACTTCAATAATATCTTAAAATCCTCTGGAACTTTTTCCACTGTTTTCTATTGCTCTCTTCCTCACCCAGCAGCCAATGTGAAAGTGAGTTATACTTGATAGCTATTTTGGTGACCTTTTTAGTATTTTGATTTCAAATTACTGACTTTTGAGAATCAACCCTGCAATCAAAGAATATAGTAAAATACCAATCAATTACTAGCTTTTATTTAACTGTAATATGCCTACAACCAAAACTATATTAAGGGCCCCAAATTCAACATCAAAGGAAGAGAGATACAGCCAGAAAACACTATTCAGAGGCTGGATTGGATATGCACCAATTGATTTTATTCCTCACTAACATACAACTAATTAACCATTTGTTACCTTCACTCTCATTTCATTATGTTCCTTATTTCTTATCCATGGCAACATGAAATCTATCCCTGATGCCTTAATAATAGATAGGAGAGATCTTGATTTCTACAATTTCCAATTGCACCTATTCCGCTACATGGATGATAAAATGTGCACAAAAAATATTTCTCATTAAAAAAACTCCACAAGAACACTTTCAGCAAAGCCACTCCTAGGACTTCAGAGAAACACAGAAACTGATTAGTATCCAAGAGACAGCACAACCGGTAAAAGGAATCACTCACCATTACCGAGTATACCTCAGGGTATAGCAGAGTATACTATTTCCCAAACTCACTCAATGGACTATTGAACATGTAATGACAAAGTTTCCATTAAAGTCTGATGTAGTTTCATGGATTACACAATGCTGATTTGAAGTCAGATAGTTGGGACATTAAAAAGCTGTTCTATTACATGGGAGGAGGCAGACTTGCTTGGCAATACTGCAGACTTCTGTGAGTGTATTGCTGGTATGCTTAGGTCAGTAGCTTGCATGTGTTGATAGTCCTTTTAGCAGAAAAGCCATCTGGAAGTCATGGAAAGCCACCTCAAAGTAGCCCATGGTTAAGATGCTAACACACAAAACAGAAAAATGAAGCTTCGGTCCCATATATAAATCAGAGAGTCCCGCACCCAAACATGGATTGATCACTTAGTTTACCCAGGGTTCTTTCCTGTTTAGGTATGCTATACCTCTCCCCACCTATAGATCTAAATAGAAATCCCAGCTTGAACATGAGAAATCTTTTTTTCTGAAGCTTTCAGGAATGCTTGTTATGTTCCCTGTCTCCTGAACCCAGCAAGTTTCTGTCTTAAAATACTTAAGCATTCATTTAAAAAGGAAGTTCTTTTCTAGAAAACACAGTTTTGAACCCTAAGAAAAATTAAAACCCTTAGGTATAGTTTCAGTTTCTAGATAAGTCTAAATAACTAATGTGGGTATTGATCTTCAAACAAAGCTGTCTTCAAGAAAGAAACAGGTCCCATCATTTGCCTTGGCCTTTAGTAAACTTGATTTATTTGGAGGAACTGGAAAAAGTTGAAAGTTCTTTACAGAACTCTGTCAATTCTCTCAACACTTTTATTAATACTGCCACTGAAGCACTATCAGCTAAGGGGAATATAGTCTTTAAATTATGTGTGGAAAAAACAAATTCGTTCCAGGAGGTTTCATTTGCTTTTTTTAAAGTCATGTATTAGTATTTTCATTCCCTTTTGTTGCTGAATGGCAAGATAGAAATCACAAATTGTTTTGAAAATGGCAGTTACTTACACAGGCTGGATTTACTGATGAGTCCTTCCAAGTTTTTAAAAGATCCAAGAAAGGACCCTACCTAATGAATTTCAAATAATAAATACAGATTTTTCTCTTATCTTGATTTGACAAGGTAAGTAAAGTTATGAAAGCTTCTTTTGCCAACCTTTATAAGGCTTGTATTACATTTACAACCTTCTGCCTTTGGCATTGAGCCTGACTCAACTTGCTTAGCAATTTATCTTTAATGTGAACCTGACACACACGTGAAATGAATCTGGTATACCAACTCATTGATCTGGATCTAGCAATATATTACAGGTGTGCATTACTAGGAAATAAATACTGCCACTGAAACAACCAGGGTTTATCTAATTCAAAGGACAGGAAGATATTTCCATCGGCAATTTGGATTTTTCTTTTTATTTCATACTTTACCCTTTTCCTTTAGCTACCACGGTGATGTCAATGATTTTCAAATGCATTTTTCTCATGTTTCACTTGCTGTGTAGTTTCACGGTTGGGTTGGAATTTGACTCCAACTATGCCTTCTGTTATAAATTAATTGCTGATACGTGACATTGACCTAAGAAAAGATCCAACACTTCAACTTTGTAATTTTACGAACCAGTTCCCTGAAGCGGTGATGGACTGGCTGACTCGACTACCCTTTTCTTTTTAGCAGTGAAAAATTCACTTTTTCATCGACTGTTGAGCTCTTAGCTACATGTTATTAACAATAATTCTATCTTCTGAATGAGTAAAGCGAGATTTTGAATTTTTTTTTGTTGTTGAGAAAGAGCTATATTTGCTCTTTTTGCAATGAGACATTGTTTATAAATTATTGCATTCCTGGCAGCACTGAAGTGGGAGTTAGTTGTAGTTTGGCTGCTTTCTGCTGGGGAAAAAAATTAACACTGAAGAAAATAAAAAATAAATAAATACAGAAATAGCCCAGAGAAATGATGGGAGATGGGATCGCCCATTAGCTGAGGCTGTGTCTTCCACACATGGATGAGTTTCTGCAGGGCTGGAAAACGATTGGTATTCCAGTCCTTTCCCTAAATTATTAATTTCGTGCTCAGCAAGTCCTTCAGTATGATCATAAAAACCTCAAAGGAGTAAGACCGAATGTCTTCAAAACTGCCACACAAATGGCAGAACGGTTCCCAGAAGTTTGTGAGAGTTTAAAAGCTGATAAGTAACAAAAATGTACCTAATCAGTATTAATTATTTTGAGGGACTATGAATTTTCTAATGCTGTCCTAAATAAGTATTCTGTGTTCTGAAGCGCATGCCTTAAGGTGCAGTTCAGTCAGACAAATTGCCTCCCTTACCTTTGTTAGGTAAGAAGAGGAAAAATATTCTCTAACCACTGTGAAATGGATCAATATCAATCTTATTTTAGTTCTGCAAAGATCTTTGGATAAAAATATAATTCAGTGCATGTTCAGTTGATTTCCTCACAAAATCAGTATCCTCAGTGGTGATACTGATCTATCCAATCAAGTTTTCCTTGATCATTTGCATATTTTTTCTACTATAAATAGTTTGAACATCTGCAGCAGTAATTTATAAGCCTCATATTTAACTATTATTTATAGTACTTTTTATTAGTTTAGTACCAGTATTTTAAGGAAGTATCCACTGAAATGCACTGGAGAATTGAATAAGCAAGTAATTGTTAACAAAAATATGCTTGAGCAAAAGGGAAAGCACAAAGTAGGAAAGAAAGCATGAGAAGCAATGGACCATAGATTAATTTTATAGAAGTATTATAGCTAAGTACTAAACATTTTTTAATATTATTTTTATTTTAATAGTGAATATACAATTGTGTTTCATTATAATATTGAAGCAATTGAAGATTGATTTTTTCCCCTGTATTTTTTCCCTTTTATTTCTATGTTTTAATAAAATTATAAGGAATCTCTGTACTAGTGATAGTCTTATTTTTGCTCATTTTTCACCAGAGGCTCTGAAAAGCACTATATCTGAAACTGCATTGCTTTAAGGAGTTGTTTATTATATCAAAATGGTGGCTTAAATATCTCAGACAACCATGACATAAGAGGTTTAAAAGAAAATTTAAAAGCCTATAATGTATTTTTTTCTCACTGTATAAGTTCAAATCAGATACGATTAACAAAATCATTTGGATCACTTCTATATTAAAAAATAAAAAAGTGAGAATAAAATCAGTGCTTCTATATCTTCCTTGATATACACATTGATCACACATTGCAGAGTAATATGAGTATACCCCTAGCTGTCTAAACTAAGTTTATTCCATTCAGCTGATCTGGAAAATACATGTTTCATTGATATTTTAAATACTAAAACCTTTCAATTTACTTGTCAAAACTGAACAAGCCAAGAGATTACTAAAAATGGTACAATAAACATTTACAGAATAAATCTTAAAGTATCCTGCTATTCTGATACTGAGTGTTAAATAAGTTTAGAGCATATTGTGTTCTCCTATTGATGACCACAGTTTTAACTTTCTTATGTGTTGTATAATGAATAAATAAATTAAGGTTACTATAAACTAGTAAGACAAACTTTACAGCATAGGATGCCAAGCTTTTCAGGAGCTGGACTTAATAATTTTTAATAGGCTGCTTCTCCACCCATTCATGTTTGAATATTAACATTGCTGGTTCATTTCTCACCTCACTACTTTTCTAAACTCACAGAAGAAAAGGCAGATTTCTTGTGACGTCTACAAAATTAACAAAACTCACCTTTTTAAATGGTGAACTTGCACTTTTTCTCTGTATTATGATCTGTCATATGACAGGTAAAGACTGTTGAAAAGACTTTTCCTTCATAATCACAATAAAATTTAAAATTCCAGAGGTGTAGACATAGGTTTGATGAAAAATGTTGGATATATTAAAAATAATATGAACAATGGGGAAAATTCATATCTCAGATATGTGAGGATTACTTCTGGAGAAGAGAGCATGAATGTGGTGACAGTGTGCTCTGCTTTGCTCAGTCACAGTCTTGTAATAATCTCTTAATGAATGGGAAAGGCCAGAGAACGTCTCCAGCTCTATTGTGGTAAATGCAAAGAATGATTAGAGAAAAAAACAGCTTTAGATAAAAAAAAAAAAAAAAAAAAATGCAGTGACTGGGAGAAAACTGTGCCATTTCACATTTTCAATGTTTACAAATACATTCTGAAGGGAACTCGCTTGGAAAATCTCTTTTACCAGCGAATAGGAGTAGGAAATAGGAAAGGATGGTAAAAGGATTAAAAAAAAAACAACTCACATATAAAACCAAACCAAACAACAAAAAACCAAAAAAAGCCCCCAAAGAAGCAATATGTGGGTTTGAAGTGTTTTGGCTCCCAAATAGCATATTCAGTCAAAAGCATCTGACAACCTCCACACTGGAATCTTCTGCTTTGGAATATTCTGCTTGTCAGAGAGTACTGTGAAAAAGAGAACAGCTAATGTAATCATTTCAGACTTTCATGAAGTCCCTCCTGATGTTCAGTTAAGGATGTCTAGTGTTATCATTTTGTTCCAGGAGCCAAGCCTAGTAAAGACCACAAACTCCATGTCTAAGTGCAAGCTTAGAAGCACAGACTGAAGACACATAGTTTTGGAATTAATTCTTTACAATGATTACTATACAGACTCTGCTGATAAAGTTGCTTTTTTGTTTCATAGGTGTATCCATCGCTGTTCATCACTATCTTACAATTTAATGTCTTCAGTGAATATAACGTAAATATAAGGTGAATACAGAGGAAAAAAGGAATGTTTAAAGGCAACATGATTTTTTTATTTCCATCACTCAAGATCAGAGGATAGTAAGACATGAAGAGGATGTAGACAGAGAAGAGAACAACACAATACAATATCAGAAGACGTTTAATACTGACAATGTGAATCAAGTACATAAATTTCTGGTCCTTCACTGTGATCCATTGGAGAACTGGAACTGACAGTATAAATAACTGTCAAAATGAACTAGCACAATTGAAAATTGATAGAGGAGAAGAAGAAGGAAACAGTGTAATTAATAAAGTTGTAATACTTTATCTGAAATACAGAATTCATTAAAGTTAGCTCTGTTCAAAAATATTATAATTTTTATTTCTTTTCTGCATATTTTTTGAAGAAAAGGATTAGGGCAAGAGAAAAGTTCACTGTGAAAACACTGGTCTAATTTACTCTGGAGTGCACAGTAATAAAAAATAATATAAGGAGGTATATCGACTAAAGGATGTTATAAGAGATCATGACTTCTGACTCACTATTTAAGTATAATGTAAGATAATAGAGACATAAATTTAACCAAAAAGTAAAACAATTAAACATTATGCCAAATATTATATCCTTTTAATTATCTTGTATTAATCATTACCACAAGTTACTTCAGGCCATGAAACTAAAAGAAGTAAAATTAATATTTATATGGTTAATGAGAACATCTGTAGTTACAATAGACAGGCTTACATATTTATACATGTATGCCTTCATGCTCTAGGGAATAAATGAATGCAAAGTATATAGAGCAGAAGTAGTTTTCTACGTGGTGGTTATATTCTCACCATTCTAAGCAATATATAGACTTGGTTCTGGTCCCAGTAAAGGCAGAAAATACAAATATGGACCAATTATTAATTTAGTTTCACAGCGATTTTCCAAAACATAAGAAGTTAATAGGAGAGCTGTTAAGGCCTTTTAAAAAATATATGTGTGTATTTGTAACAGTTACGACTGATTGGCAATGGATTGATAGTTACATTGTTATTTGAGTTGAAGTATGTCTGACGAAACTTCCATGTCTACAGCATAAAAAAGCTGAGGTGGACATTTAAAGTTCCTTTTATAGAAAGAAACAAATGTTTTAATGGCATTGTATAAACTTTCCTAAGACACTTCAAAGAGGTCAAATGGACCTGTTTATATCCTTAAATATAGAGTCCTGAGGGAACTGGCAAATGTAGCTGCTAAGCTGCTTTCCACCATATTTGAAAATTCATGGCAGTCAGGACAAGGTCCCTGTGACTGGAAATACAGAAATGTCATACTCATCTTGAAAAGGGGTAAAAAGGACAACTCTGGGAACTAATGACTAGTCAGACTCTTCTCAGTGCCCAGTAAGAATGTGGAACAGAACCTCTTGGAAGGTAAGTCAAGGCATACGGATATCAAGAAGGTGACTGGAGAGAATCAACCTGGCTTCACTAAGGGAAAATCATGCCTGACTAACCTGGTGGTCATCTACATGGGGTGACTAGGTTGGTGCATAAGGGAAGAGCAACTGATGTAATCTCTCTTGACACAGTCTCTCACAACATCCTTGTCTCTTAGTTGGAGAGATATAGATTTGATGGATTGACTAATCAATGGGTAAGGAATTGACTGGATGGCCGCATCCAAATAACTGTATTGCTCAATGTCCAAATGGATATCAGTAACAACTGGTGTCCTTCAGCAATCCGTACTGGGATAAGTACTGTTGAATATCTTTTTAAATTACATATTCAGTGGAACTGAGGGCACCCTCAACAAGTTTAGGGATGATTCTCAGCTGAGTGGTGCAGTGAGAAGGGATGTCATCCAGTGGGACCTTGACATACTGAGGGAGGTGTTTCTCCCTCTCTACTTCACTCATGTGGTACTCCAGCTGGAGTACAGTGTCCAGCTCTGTGATTCACAGCACAAGAAAGACATTAACCTGTTTCTCAGGTCCAAAAGAGGGCCACAAAAATGATCAGAGGGCTGGAACACTTCTACTATGAAGAAAGGCTGAGACAGTTGGGGGTGTTTGGTCTGGAGCACAGAAGGCTCCAGGAATATCTTATCGTGGTCCTTCAGTACTTAAAGGGGGCTTATGAGAAGGAGACATGAGTTTTTCCAGGGCCTGTAGTTTTAAGCTAAAAGGGGGAAGTTTTAGGTTAGATATAATGAAGACATTTTTTACAATGAGCATGACAACATATGGGGAGTGACTGCCCAGAGAAGCTGTGAATTTACCATCATTGGAAGTGTTCAAGGTCAGGTTGGATGGGGTTCTGAGCAACTTTGATCTAGTGAAAGATGTTCCTGCCCACAGCAGAGGCGTTGAAGCTACATTATCTTTAAAGACCCTTTCCAACCCAAACCTTTCTATGATTCTGTTATTCTATTTAACTAATCAAAAAGCAGTAAAAGGATGCTATATCACTTGTTTGCTTTTACATTATAATGAGACGCAGGAAATATTTTAGCAGCGAAAGGCCTAAATCCTACAAAAATTAAAAAAGAGTGTGGTGTTCAAGTCTTCATTTTCTTACTTGCATTCTTTCTTCTAGGAGATTTTTAAGGATTCTACATAAATAAAATGAGCTATTTGAATTCTTGTCTTTCGTGGGGCTTGCCTGATACCATTCAATGACTATTTTTCTAGTTTATTTTGGGGTAAAAACTATTCCACTCTATCTGTATCAGAATGTTAAATCTATGCATGAACTATAATTTCCCTACATTAACACATAGGATAGATTTAACGATTTTCAAACCTGATACAAGTCATCAGGAAAGTTTATGGTTTGAATTTTTATTTTGAAGGTTCAGAAATCACATTTTAGTCACTTTCTTGGCAAGAAAGTGTTCTACCTTAGAAGAACGGAATAGATTTTATATCTGCCTCTCTTAAATTATACTTCTTATATTTTTAAATGTATGATTATATATTGAAATTTATCTAATATTTTAAGGCATAATGCATAATTTAGTACAACTCTTTCATATTTATTTTAATCACCATATGTAATCTCTTAAGTTTGAGAGCTAAATAGTATTTTTTATTTGCTCTTCATTTATTTTGGTAAATATTTGTCTTAGTATTCAATAGCACATTGAATAGGATTCACATACTGAATTGTTGGCAAACTCTGCAGGAAAAAAAAAAAATTCTAGACAACTTTTGCAATAAATGTTCCACATATCCATAATCTTTTTACTTGATTTTAATAGTGGATACTATTTTATGGTTTAAGGTATTATTTGAGGCTGGGGTCTAGCTGGAACAGTGCTCAACAAAGGAGCATAATCACTGTGATGCTGAATTAATTAATTTGACTGGTAAGATTTTTCTTTTCTATAATTAAAATATTTTTATTTCCAAAATAACTTGATACAAATCCAGTCTAGTTGAATAGCAAGTTAGGAGGGGAAACTCGACTGAGGAAGAAAGCCTTGTAGAAACAACTGTTGTTGATAATGAGGAAAAATGGCAAGACAAATTATCCTCTTAATATATAGTCAGCATGAAAGCCTCTTTTTAATGTAGTCATGTTGTTCTGATTGTTCTTTGTTTTCTTTTTCCAGACATTTCTTTAACAGGCAGCTATTGCAGAAGCGCACACATGTCTTTATCCAGGAACTCATGTCTTGAGCAGTATGTGTTTATCAATGAAAAGCAGGTGCTTTCTTTTTGCTCATCACAGTTTGGATTGCTTTCAACTGATAATGCCTTTAAAAAATGTGAAGAATGCCTGCCAATTTTATATCAGAACTGGTATAAGCAGTCATATTTTTAGTTTTATTGCCAAGAATATCTTGTTTCTTGAAAGCTTCTATTGGACTCTCCCACCACTGTTGTCAATCTGGATCAGTCCAGCTGTACATTCAGCATTTCTTGGCAGTGCTCTGTGAGAAGCTGGCTATACATGTTCTTTGTCTTTGAAACATTTAATCTAAAACTTAGGAAAAAACTCATATTGATTTTTTTCTCTTTACTAGTTTTTTTCTGTGCCTACAATGAAAAGTGCACCTCTAGGAGTAAGGTATAATCATAGAACCATAGAATGCTTTGGGTTGGAAGGCACCTTAAAGATAATTTGGTTCCAACCCCTGCCATGGACAGGGACACATCCTGCTAAACCAGGTTGCTCAGAGCCTCATCCAACCTGGCCTTGAACACATCCATGGTGAAGATACCCACAAATTCTCTGGGCAGCCTGTTCTGTGGTGTCACCACCCTCACAGTGAAGACTTTCTTCCTCATGTCTAACTTAAATCTCCCTGCTCCCAGTTTTAGTCCATTATCCCTTGTCCTCTCACTTCAAGCCCTTGGAAGCAGTCCCTCCCCAGCTTTCCTCTAGCCTCTTCAGGCACTGGAAGGTGCTATAAGGTCTGCCCAGAACCTTCTCTTCTCAGTCCTAACTCTCTCAGCCTGTCTTCACAGGAGAGGTGCTGCAGCCCTCTGATCATCTTCACAGCCCTCCTCTGAACTCGCTCAAACAGCTCCATGACTTTCTGATGTTGGAGGCCCCAGAACAGTGATATAAATAATGTGTTTGTATTGCTTGAAGGGGTTATCCTGAAATATGGGTCAAAGTCCCAGTTCTGGTATTTTTGGATGATATTCAGGAGTGTACTGTGGACATCTGAAAGATGTTGACTTTTGTGTGTAAGCTAAGTGCCTGAGTTCCTGTTACAGTTAGCAGAGACTAAAAGTTAATTTGCCTATATTTCTATATGCATCTGGAGCCACAAGAGTTGCCCTTGAATACATAAGATCATGGTTCTCACAGATGTAACTCACTATGTGTGGGAGATTTGTACCATAGCAGTATTTGGGGGAAGGGAGGACACTATGCTCTGAATTAAGCTTCTGTGTGTCTACTGCTAGATGTTTAAGCTTCTAGTATGATCCAGAGAAATGTAAGGTTTGAGTTGTTTTATAGTAGTATCTATTGCCATATGAGATGTTCTAGAATATTATTATGTCTGGCATCTTACTTCCAGTATAAGTCTCCTATCTTGAAATGTCTTCCAGACCCACACAGATATTTCTGATAAACTAGTGTCTTGAATGGCATGAATAATCTTGGTGTGTTCAACTCAATGGGATCTTTATTACACACAACCTGTCACTGAGTTATTTAAGAATAATATTTGTAATTAGAGATTTTATTTTTAATCTAGAAAATATCATTAATCCTTTAGCGACTTGCTGGAATGTTGGTATGGGATTGAATCATAGACAAACTAATTAATTCAAAATCTCCCTTGAAAAGTAAAGTATTTCCATGCTGAATCATATTTTGAAAACAGAATAGAACTCTTAAGTAGTTTATGGAATGAGAATTATTAATGTTAGTGTAATTTAAAGTAGATGTATCTGTTATTACTGTTTATCAAATACTGGAAAAAGCAAGATCACCTTTCCTTTTCTTCCCCTGTATAACAATCAAACTTAGGGTAAAGAAAATATCTTTATTTGAAAAATATTGTGGTGTTTTGTTTGTTTTGTTTTGTTTTGTTTTTAATTTGAAACATAAAATAAAGGGCTTAGACTCAAAAATCAAATTATAATTCAAATAATTTTGAGTTATATTCCATTCTTAGATGTACACAACATACGTGAGGATTTTGGTAACTCAATTTAAACCAGTATGCTACAACCATCTTTTATAGTATCTGTTGAATAAATCATATGGACAAATGCAATGACTGTGTTGATATATTTATTAAAATTAAACCCTTACAACTTAAAGTTGCCTAGAGCCACGCATTGGTTTTCACTGATCAACAGAATTTCTAGTGTATAAAAGTCTTTACAAGTTTTTCAATATAAAACTTCTTAATATAATGGAATTTATCACAGCTTGATTTTGTGTTTTTTTGTTTGTTGATGTTGGTTTTTTTAGTTTTCCAAAATATTTGCAACTCTAAAGGGCACTGATGAGGCAGAAATGCAATGATGTGTGACTTAAATCTTTTGGAAAGGCTTGGCAAAGTCCATGTAGAGTGAAACTAATGCAAAAATTAGGGTTAATGAGGTTAGGATCCATCAAAATTTCAAACTTTGCCAAGAGGGTTTCTCTCACTGGAGTCTGCTCTCATATAGTGTTTTTTTCCCCAAGAACTGGCTCTTTTCTATGGCTCCCAAAATGCCTCTACCTGCCTCATATTTGAGCTCTTTATTTTTCTTCTGGGTTAAATAGCTCAATTGAGTTTAGCAGGCAGCTGGCCAACATCAATCAGCTGTGCTTCATACAGCCACCTGCTACTCTACCATAGCTATGCTACTCACCTATTTCTCCTTACCTTCACCCCTGAGCATGTGGCCCATGGTTTAATTCACCTCACCTCTCCCAGACTTCTACCTGTTACCCAGTATCATGCAGGAACAGGATATAGAAGCCCTTCAGGAATGAAAACTAGGGATTATAGGAGTGCAACGGTTTATGGTTGTATTGCAATATTGTTATGCATCAATCCTACTGAACGCAAAAGAAAACTGCCATCTGCATTAGGAATCCTTGTGGCATAGCATGATCAATAAAGTATGTTTTTTCCAATTAGTCAAAATTTGCACTCAGGCATGTTCCAGAGGTGATCATTCTGTTGGCTAACTTGCATCAGCTGAATGTCCTGCTATACACAGACAAATGTCTGAAACAGAAAATATGACTGTATCTGTATTTGTATAGAGATGTTGTTACATACCACTTAAAATATTCCTTTTTTTTTTTTCTTTAAAGTCATAATTGTTTTTATATCAGATTTAATAGAAATAATAGGAAATGTCAGTGGGTTTGCATCAATATGCACAATTCAAAAAAGTTTTTACAAAAAAATGCCTTTTTCAGGTTAACTTGAGATTTAAAATAATGGTACCGTATTGTGAGTTGAAAATGTCACCATTAATACGTATTATAGCTCTTTGCAAGGATTATACAATCAGTGCCTCCTGATTAAACCTTATGTGGCTCGATGCACTTAAACACCTGAAAAACCTGAGGTTGATGCTGTAACGTCTGTGTAAGGTACTTTCAAAATAAAAACGTAGCAGTCACATTTGGTAGTTAGAAATCATGTTCAAAGCATATATGGTGAAGCCTATGGGGAAATATTGTCAATATCTGGAGATTTTTTAAAATAAATACTAGAAGCTAGCAACTGAAAGGTTTTTTTACAAACATGAATAGCACATTAGACATCTGATTCTTGAGATACTTAATACAACCTAACCATATACGTTTTCATTCTATTTTGTCTTTTAAAAAGAAAAACATTAATAATGCAGTAAAAATGACAAAACATGTATATATATTTTTTTTAAATGGTGATTAAAATTTGAAGAAAAACCTGAATTTTATTCCTCTTAAAATATTATTTTTTTATACATCATACCAAAGATTTTTGGAAAGTTTTTTAATCTTTCAGGATTTCCCAATGCACTGATATGACAGTTAATGATATTTTTATAAAAGAAAAATTAAATAGAGATTTTAAAAGTTCAAGCAATTAGAAAGAGTAAAAAAATCAAGCAGAACAATACATCAGAGTCAAAAAACGAAACAAAACAAAACCAACCAAACCAAAATATCCCAGACAAGAAAACAAAACAAAACAAAACAAAAACCAGCCAAAACCCCAAATTAAGTACACACAAAATACTAATTAAACATGGAAAAACAGCAGAAGTAATTTAATAACTTGTTAAAATGTTTTAAAATTACTAATTAATTTGGAAGGCTTATAACATATTTTTGCTTTTGTTCTTTCTTTGAGATGGGTTAACTTGGGAACCAATGAGTAAACATGGAAGAGAAATTATTTCAACAATATATTTTACCCACCAAATTCAGAGAATAATAAACATTTTCAAAATACTTTATTTTTATGTAAAATATAAATTATTTTGTTTTGCATGCCATAGATTATAACCATTTATCTTTCTGAACAATTTTCTAGCATTTTCAATCAATATAATTAATCAATTAGTTTTCAGGTGACTGGTAAATCTAGAAATGTAACAATTTACAGGATATGCTTTAGGGAATATTTGGCCAAATTCTTATCTCCAGTATTGAGACATAAACTTAGATCTAATCCTCTGAATAGAACTAGGATTTAATCCTACTTTACACCAACATAATTGAGAATAGCATTTAACTGGCTGTTTTTCTGAAACAAATGCCTCCCTTGGGATAGCTTCTCCTTTCCTAATATTGAAACAAATCAAAGCCAGGAGAGTTGTAACTACATACTTGCCTGAAGTGAAAATGCTTAGCTAATGCTATCAGCACTTATCCTGAAGCTGCTTTCAGAATCAGAAATTAAAGTAGCCCATACTCTGGCAATGGCCAGAGGATGAAAACTTCCATTCATAGGAGCAGAATATACCATAAGACAAATCCTTCCTTTTCTCTCAGCCATGAAATGTCCTCCATTAAGGACTGAAGGTGGACTGCTGAATATAGGAAACTATTACAATTATTGCATTAATTATGCAGAAATGGGTAATTCCGCTGCTACTGGATCCTCTTTACCTAGTGATAGGTAAATCACTACCTATAAGGGAATTGTATAACTTAGTTAAAAGATCTAAAGTTATATACACCAAGGTACTCTAGTAATAATAATGAAAACTACCAAGGGGCATTTGTCTATGAAATAAATAGAGTTACTTTGATGGCAGGTGAATCAGTGCAAGCATCCGCACAAGTACATCTTTAAAACAGCTCATTATAGTTATCATACTTTGATTAAAACAAAATAATAAAATAAAAAATAAAAAAAATAATAATAATAAAAAAATAAATAAATCCTCAATCTGGCACTGAAAAAGTTTTGCAAGAGAGGTGTAAGACAGATTTAGCATGTGGTAGATGTAGGTATAGAAGCTTCAACGGTACCTAAGAATCCAACAGCTGGAAACAGAGCAATATAGAAAGCAGTTAGCTAAAAATTAATTTTCCAAGACTGAAAAAAAAACAAGATCATTTACACCAAACGGCCAAAAAGTATTCCATCTTTATTTCTACAAAAAGATGCAAAATGTAAAGGTTTTCTGCAGGAAACAAACATACATTATGACTGTATAGTGGAAAAAATCATGCTGAACCAATGTGAAAGTACTCTTTTCATGTTTGTCATTGCATGTGATTGCCTGTGTTCTTTTGTTGAAATAGATGGGGGTATTATTAGGTCTACTTAACACAATCAGAAAAATGCTTTGTAAATTCTGATTATTTTTTTTTTTTGTCCTCGCTGATTTTTGTTACTGACTTTTAATTTTAATAATAAAAAAATAATTTTTAATTTAAATTGAATGATCAGAATTGCAAAATATTTTCTTCAAGTTTGGGTTCCTGTGGCTACACAGTTAACTCATAAATTAAGAGAAATAATCCTAGAAAAATAGCTGAAAAACGTGAGCCGTTGAAGAAACCAACAACAAAAGGTTATTTAATTATGTTAATTATAGCCTTTTTAAAAAATGAATTATCTCTTTTTTTGTTGTTTTTTTTCCAGGAATATTGGAGTGCTTAGACACTTTCCGAATTCACTGTTAAAATAGTAGTAGTGTTGATTATTTCAGTAAATCTGCATGTATAATAATAATAAAATAAAAATGGTTAGTGTACCCAAAAACTAGCAGTGCTTTTCTTCAGCTTTATGACCTGATCTAATAACTCTAGGCTCATAACACGTTAGCAAGTTTGTCATGCTATGGTAGACTGGTTTTACTGGGTCTAAGGCAATTTAATATACATGAGATTATCATACAATGTGACCAAATATATGTAATGTGCCACTTTCTCATTGAAAAAAAATTCACAGTGAGAAATCAGAAAACCCTCGAAGACTTAGGATAAATCAGAGGAAATTAAAAAGATGTCACAAACAGAACTTTTACAATTAACCTGTCACAAAAATAAAGCTATAACTTTAGGCTGTAAGAAGTTAATACTACAGATGAGATTATGGTCTGCAATTTTAAATTCTGTGAATGAAAATATGACCAGAAAGGGTGACTCACTTATTCTGATATTAGAAATCTGGAAGTTTCTGCTCCCTGGAACTTCAGAAAAATATGGCTATACTCACAAACAAGCTAATGTAAAAATAGTAAATTGGACCAACAAAGGGAACACCAGAGATTATACACGGTTTGGGATAAAGGAGTAGAATCTCTCTGAGGCAGAACTGATGGTGCTTTTGAATAAAGTTTCCAGACATGACCTAATTTAATGCAACTGCTCTCAATGATTTAAAGTAAAGAAGTTGAGGCTAACAGCGTTAAACTCTGCCTATTCAAGTTCCACTTTTATTGTGTTTCTCTTTCTTTGTTTTAATCATGTCTGCCATACAAACATCTTCATTTCCAATACTTTTAAAAAAGGGGTTTTAAGCCTCTGTTGTCTAATGTAGAAAGCTAAATATGAAAGAGAACTAATTAGTATTTTATCTCTCTTCAATACTTTCAATGTTCCTATATGAATCTGTAAAACACAATGCCACATAAATATTCATAGGTGATACTTAAATCAGGAATGTGTAGGAGGAGGGCGTACCTTATTTCAGTAATGACAACCTCCTGTTCCATACATGCAAATTACATTTAAAGAGTTCTAAACACACATACATGTACTCAACTCTCCCTCTAGCTCAAACAGATCTGTGGCACAGACTTCACATCGGGCCTGTAAGGGAGTCTGTAAGAAAATTACTGTAGCAGAAAGTTTTGTAACATTTCAGTTTCTCACTTCCTCTTTTTGAAAATTCACTTGCTTTTTGAATGCTACCTTAGCTTCGGGTTACCCAAAACAAGTCTTACTGTACTGCTTTTATTTTAGGACTTTTTCTTAATGCACTGCCTGTGGCCAATGCAGCATCCTCACCTACTACATACAAAAAGAGCTTCTCTAGCGTTAGTAGAGTTACTTCTTAAACTGAAAATGTAAATAATGTAGTTTTGTACTTGGGCAAGCATATCTTACAAAACCGTTGGAGTAGGCAGATGACCTGGTTGTTGACCTAATTTTTATAACTGTTTTGACCATCTTTGTAAAATTAGGAGAGTTGACACATTTGCATTGCTACAAAAAATCCAATACTGTTTAATCAGACTGCAGCAAGATACCGACAAGAAACTGCAATTCAAAAGTCCCAGCAATTTGCTCCAAATCACTTAGCTATACTTGGAATTCCTATAAAAGGTTGTATGTCAAGTTCTGTTGGAAACTGCCACCATATCAGAAATGTTAGTGGTAAGACTGTGCCAGCTTAGTTCAGTGTTGTGGCTTCTATTAGTCTTTATGGGCTGTGCTGAATATAACTCAGATCAGCATTCGTCCACTAGAGAGTCACTAAGGCTAACACATGTAGTTCAGAAATACTGGAGATTCAAAAAATGTATTTACCTCTTTATATTTGTGTATTTCCTTTGCCAAATGTGTAATGGAATTTTAAGTTATACATTTATTTAAAAACAGAAAAGATGCTGTGAGAATACAATGAAATATAGCATATTAACACCAATGTCTGTAGTTTATATGTGAAGCAGAGAGGAAGAAATGGCTTGAAATCTGTTATCAGAGATAGAAATTGCTTGCACTAATTCTTCATTCAGGTCTCCATTTTAAAGTTTAATTTACATTATTTCAATAGTCCATAACTTATTCTGAAGGCATGTTCATTTGTTGACAAAAAAACCTCAAAACATCTTACAAAAAATAATATAAAATTGAATATTATAAACAGAATTTTAATAATAAAAGTATTTACAGAGGATAGGGCAGGAAGTTTTAAAAAATACCTTGGTATCCTATACTATTGCTATAACCTACTTTATAGTTATACCTACTGTATTTATTTGTTTATATATTAAAGATGCATTTTAAGCATTCAAAAGACTGAAAATTATAAAATTAAAAGATGCTGCCACACAACCATTGTTCATTTTGCCCGGGATTATTATATAGTCCTTAAATATTTGGCCATGGTTTCACTTTCCATTCACTGGAACTTGTAATCTTTGTTACATACAGAAAATTGAAAGTACTTTCTGAATTTTTTTTTTTTTTTTTTTTTTTCACAGCACTGAAGGTATGAGTGTAAGTATGAATTCCACTCCCCTAATTGTCCTCCGAATATGGAACAATCCATTTTTAATTTAAGATTGTTCATGGTCTTATTTTTCTCGCTAATACTGAAATCTACAACAATCACAGGTATGATGGGGTGAAACACAGTCTTAGATGCCTCTTTTGGAAAGTCAAATTTAAAAAAACATTAATTATGAACCTGAATTCATCATACCTAATTGGAGCTATCCAAGAGTTAATGTTCTTGGGTTTTTTTTTCAATACATGTGCTTCCAAGGATTTATTTCCCCTGACTTGTACTTCTATTAGAAGCTGGACTAAATCCCCATGTGAAGGCATTTATCACTCATTTTCAACTACAGCAGTACATACATCTTTGATCCACAGAAAAAAACATCTTTAGTATAAAAGACCTATCTAACAGATGACATGAGAAGTCAAAAGAAGAGTATTTTTGAAATTCTGGCTCTCCCTTCAACTTAGACATTTGTGAAAGGCTGGAATCTATAATTTTCATAAATGTTTTTCTTTTATTTCAAAATTAGAGCAGCCTGCAATTATTTTATTGTTTATTGTGCCTACATTTTGTAATACAGCAAGAGCTGTACTACTTGTCCAACAAATTACATTCATGTTCAGTGCTCTTTTCTGCTTCAACAAATTCATACCCATCTGCTGAGATACAGCTTAGGCTTGTAGCCGCCTCTTCTGCAAAATATCCCACCGCACAACTGAGGATACAAAAGTCATGGACCTTAGAAAAAGCAATAATAAGGAGCATGGGCCTTGCATGATCATGAGGGCATTCTTCTGGGTTTTATCTCATCAGTCCTGAATGAAATACCATTCTTGAATGAAAAATACTGAAGCACTCCAGAACAAGGACATGAACTGAGGACTTACTCTTCACAAAGAACACTTCCTGCATGAATGTCATGTAGTTATGTTAAAAATCATACTATTTACTTACATTCCCACAGAAACAAATATCAATTTTTTTTATAAACAGACAGAGAGGATTTGGGTGTCTTGGCACTTGGCAGTGTAAGGTTATTTTACAATGCCTTAGAAGATGCTGAGTTCAAATTTGTGCTCTTAGTGTAGGCGACTCATCTAGGTGTCTAAATGAACCTTCAGATTATGAAAATGAAAATTACTAACAGCAAGGACCTAGACTGGATGTGTGTAGATTAAAATTTTCCTTGTTTCTTATGTCTAAAGAAAGCAGGAATGGATGTCTTTTTATGTTTGGGTTTTTGGTTTGGTTTGGTTTGGTTTGGTTTTTTTGTGTGTGTTTTTGTTTGTTTGTTTGTTTTTTGTTTGTTTTTGTCTTTATAGACTCTGTTAGAGAAGAATAAAAATGTAAATGCTGCTATGAAAGTTTATCTTTCTGTCAGTTTTTTGCTTCATTTAGAATGAAAATAATTGCAGACAGGTATGAGAATAAAGTAATAAAATAAAGGTCATACATGTTCAGATGAGATATATTTTAACTATTTTGAAATTTTGTCATCATTGTATGTCATGTTTCATATACTGAAACAGAACACCACCTTCACATAACACTGGGTTTAAGAGCATTTTTAAAAGTGTGATGGTGCAGACTACCTGTTCCCTGAGTCATGTTGCGATGTGAACATCATCCACAATTATTCTTGCTTAATTTACAGTTGCAGTGATTCCAACATGGTACTTCTTTCAACAGCGAGTGTAGTAAGTTGAGAAAATCAGGCACTTTCTGATCTTGCCTACTGGAGCAGTGAGTCAGAACAATTGGGTACCTTCTTGTCCTGGTGCAAATAGAAAACCTGGAGTGATCAGGCACTCCCTAACCACACCTGGAACTGCTGTTGCCTGGGAAACATACCCAAGACAGCTCCTGCCCAGATCACAAGCCCACTCTGAAAGTTGCCAGAGACAACCTAATTTAAATAATGACAACCATGGAAAAATACTGACCCAAGTCATTCATCTTTAGACCATATACAAATTGATCCTAAAAGGGAGGCCCTCTGCAGCTTCCTGGCATCACACCAAGCTGCTACCCTGTGTCTCATGAAGGAAGTTTGTCTGACTGGCAAGAGCAAGTAGCTGGTAACTTGTCATACATAAGGCAAAATAATAATAATAATAATTTGCTATAATTTGATCCCATGGGTGAATTGGTAATATATTTCATTCCAGCTTCTTCTCATGCAGTTTGAGGATCTTTAGGTACCAAAATGTATCATCTAAAAATAGGTTAGATGCTATATCCCTGTGTGTGTATGTGGGCACAGTTTTGTTTAGAAATTCTGTTAGATTAGTTGAATCTCTGTATTGATTATACCAATTTTTTTATTATTAAGTATTGCTAGAAAATCATATAATCTAATTTTTGTGATTTATTATAATAGTGTCAATCAACCTCAATTTCCTGCAAGGTCAAATCACACCAGACACATAATTATGTGTTAAAGCGCTACACTGAAGTTCCTGCACTTAAAATCCTTAATTGTAAACTGTTGGTGAAATCTAGGTCTAAGTCTGGATCCAGCTGCACCTGGACCCCTCTCTGAGAAGGAATTTAGAAAGCAAGGGGGTCCATTCTGAACCTTGTGACTCAATGGGAGGGCCTTCTTCATTCTTTTCACTCCAACCCAAACCTGACTCAATTTCCCCTATTCCTGTACAAATAATTTCCCTTGATCCTCATGTAAGTCACTCTAATCCATTCCTGACCTCTACACATCCCTTTCACATAGTAAGTAATACAGCAAACCTTGCCACCAAATTCTGTTAAGTTGCACTTAAATAATTCTATATTACAAATCACCTTCCCCTGATATCTTTATAGTGAATTTTTAAGCAACCTTAAGACCTTCTACTCTCTCATCTGTGACAACAGGAGCAAGGACATTCTCAGTAAATTCTGTTTAATTACTTTTGGCAAAAAAAATAAAACAATGTAGATATTTTAATTTTTTTTTGTATAGCATTCCCCCTTGTCCTCCATCTAAGAATACGGCACTATTAGGTGATGTCACACACCCTGAGAGATGAGTTATAGGCATATTACACATATTTACTATGCCTACATTGTGTAACAGAGAAGTCTTTCCCAGTGGTGAATTTATAACTTATGACTAAGTGATACAAGAGCACAAAATAAAAAATAAAATAAAATAAAATAAAATAAAATAAAATAAAATAAAATAAAATAAAATAAAATATATAGATCAGAAGAACATTCAGAAATTGTTCTGTCGTTTCAAGATCTGTGTTTCCATTCTGCCAAAAACCCCAAAAGATCACACCAATTTCCATGTTCTTGGATAGAAACTTGGGGTGGAAAATCATTCAGCTGAGATTTCAAAACCACTAGGAACGCTGTTAATGTGAAAATCATCACACATTAAGAAAGTATTATCTATTTTCTTCTGCTAAATGTTAGCTAGACTGGTTTAGGTGTCTTTGATGATGATGGGTATGATACATATTATTAGTATTTTGGTAAAAATCAGAATCAACTTAGATATAATCCTCAGATTAATTTTCTGTTTAAAGCTGCTAGTCTTAGCTAATTGTATATTTTTGTAGTTTAAAAAAGGACATTATTTAGTGCACCAGTTGGCACAATGAAAAAAAAAAAAAGAAAAAAGAAAAAATGAAGGCCTGTATTTGGAAAAAAAATATATTTTGTTAAAGAAAAAAATTAAGAGCTTATTAGTAATTTTTTAAAAAATAAATAATA
This sequence comes from Apus apus, assembly GCF_020740795.1. NCBI lineage: Eukaryota > Metazoa > Chordata > Aves > Apodiformes > Apodidae > Apus > Apus apus. The sequence continues at coordinate 56,531,706 of NC_067282.1, read as the reverse complement.
ATTCTTATTACTGTAAATCTTAAGCACGTACAAATTAGGTGAATCAAGTCAAGACACTCAGATACAACACCTTTGTTTCTTTCACTTAGGATCTGATATATTGGTATTGTTAAATTATGTTAATGCTTTAATATTATGCTGTGTTATGCATAGTTTATAACTCTAGTGCCAAAATGCATGAGTGCAGTTGTCTTGATTAGTTATTTTAAGAGCTGAGAAATCTGCAAACTCTCTGGCTGATGTTATTTTATTTAGCAAACCTGCTAATGCAATGTTGTTTTTTGTATATTCACAATGAGTAGACTTTAGATGAATGATATATATCAGTAAGTTATGTCATGAGGAGTATATGTAGATAATCCATGACAGCATTAATTATTTCAATGTGTCATTTTAACAAAACTAAAATATGAATAGATTATCAGACTCCTATACCCGATTAAGATATCTCATTCTTGTTTCTGTAGAATATGCAAAATTCTCTGTTTTACACATTTAAAGATAACAGTGTAACTGTGTTAAAATTAACAGAATAAAGTGTGAAGTGTCACTTGATTCTGAATTTTAATGGTGAAATAGTGCTATTTTTTATTCTGTGAAGTCCTTCATAAGCATTTCAAGTACTGATAATTTTTTTAGGGATTCTGAATCTCATTTGCAGGTGAAATAACCTTCTATAATGCTGCAGAAGAAATTGAGGAGGTTTGGCAATGGTAACTTCAGAAGACAGGTTTAAAAGAATAGACTGCTCTAAACTTAGGTCATACTTCAGACTAGAAAGCTATGGTTTGAAGAAAACTCTTGGTTTATTGAATCCAAATACTCTCATGAGTAATTATGCCATACATTCCTTTTGGTATAACAATAATGATCCATCTTAAAACAATGTAGGTTTTTTGACTCTCCTGTTCACACTAAAACCCATCAGAGCTTCACGATTCCAACAACTGGAAATGTCTAGTCTAAAGTTATTCACAACTAGTCCATATCGATCTATTCTGAGACCACCAAATTTCTGTATTTTAACCACTTTTTTCAGCGATTTATCTCTCTGGCCATTCTTCTTCTTAGGATAACCAAATTATGTTCTTTATTTGCCCACACTGTAGACTCTTTATTCAGTTATTTTCACCTCTTAGATTTCTGACTATAAGTGACTAAAAAAATACAACATTCCAGAAGAAACATCAATATGTCTTGTGAACCAAAAGTAATACTTCCTCTGTTTACTAAGAAAACTTTCCCTGAAACATTCTAAGACCAAATCTGCCTTTTCATTACCTTGTGGTCAATTGCCTTGTGATGACTCTTCTGATGTCATCTCTTTATGATCATTTCTGAGACTACAACAACTGGTTATTGGTCCACTAGTTACCTTATATTTTGAGCCATCATTTTGTACTAAATTTTTAAATAATTCTTATACTTATTTATTAATTCAGGTCAATGTTCTTTCTGCTCTCTTTCTTGTTTTGTACCATCTGAAATTCATTTTCTCTCCACCAAAACACAAAGGAGGGAAAAACCACAGAGCTGTAATTCATGAAATACTGTAAAAGATCAAGGTGCATGCAATCAGAATAATCTTTGTAGTCTGAATTACACTTGAAACCTGTGCTTTAAATTGTGAATACAAATAAAATGGACTAAATTCTGAATCTATCAATAAATTATTACACAAATGAACATTTTTTTTTCTCTCTTAGTGAATTACAGCTCCAAGTTTTTATTGTTTGTATTAATGTCTTCTTATTTTATGGTGCTCATCTTGTATATATTATTTATTTTATGCTTATAAGCATTTATTTAATAAGTATTATTGTCAGCAGTTATGTAATTTAAAATATCAGATAGTACCTAAATTTTTATCCAGCTATACAGAACTATTTAAAGGACTAGGAACTGAAGTATCATTTTACTAAATTTTTCATTGACTTTCAATATGACATCTGCCAGAACATGTAAAGCAATACGGTTTGAAGAGGCAAGGGATATGTGATATGATATTTGGTGAGACTGTGGTTATGAAAAATTTATATCTAAAGAGTAACTATATTATTCATATAGACATAAAAATGTTTTAGGAAACATGAGTATGTAACTATCTCAAACACACGCTCTTCTAAGAGCTACAAGATACTCGATACTCTCAGTTGCCAAGAAGACTGAGAGGTTTTGTCATCCTTCTTAGGTTTTATCTTCTCTGAGAAAGTCACATTGCATTCATTCTCATAAGTGTTCTCCATCATGATGTTCTGACCTCTAATCCCTCTAAGTTACCCACAATATAGTTGCTTAAACACAGATAGGCAAGTATCTTTAATTAGTTGCTTATTCTCTTAGATTTACATTAATCTAACATATGAAGATTATTCCATTAATCACAGTTTAATAATATGTTTAAATATACTCAAGAACCAAAATAAGCTTGTATTTAGTGTGTTTAGTCTGTTCGGAAGAGAATCTGTAAGTGGAAGAATGGTACATATCTCCACATTCTCCTCTTCAAGAATCAGTTTCTTATCCAAAGATCTATAAGATTATTTCTAAATATATGAGAGAGGTCTGAACAAATCAGGTTCAGAGGACCAAAGCGCAGAGTATCATTAGCAACAATGTTTCTTATATCTCCCCTTTTTCTGTATCAAATTGCTATTGCATTGAGTTTGACTTTCAGGAGAAAAGCAAATGAAGAGATTTAGCATTTCCATTAAAAGCAAAGTGAAGAGGCAAGAGTTAAAGTCTCACTAAAACCATTTGCTTTTCCAACTTCTGGAGTGGGTTGAGAGTCCTTCAATTCAATCTTTAAAATAAATTAAAATAGATTAAATAGAGGAAAGAATACTCTTTTCCTTATACCAGTTTGTGATTTCAAAACTTGTATTTTCCTTAATTAGTCACAGGGAAGAAAGCTGAATAATGCATAAAAAGTACCCAAACTATGTGAATACATAGGTAAGCATACACTGTCCATCTTTCCTCAACTTTGAGAAATGCTGAGCAGTGGAAAAACAATCTGAGTAATGTCTTTATTGTGCTCTAGTTTTTATATGTCCAAGAAAAGGAAGTCAAGCTACAGAATATAAACTCTCCTGATCTCAATTTGGTACAAAGCACCATGCAGAGAGATCAACAGTAATTTTGTTGCAATAATTTATCACCTAATGTAGTCAACGTAAGAAGTGTTAAACCTGCACTGATGCTTCCACCTTCTAAAATTTTAGATTCTATTACTACTGCTTCAGACAGCAAACAATATTTGAAGTAGATAAAATGAGAACTTAAGAAAACAAAAAAAAAAAGGAAAGGAAAGGAAAGGAAAGGAAAGGAAAGGAAAGGAAAGGAAAGGAAAGGAAAGGAAAGGAAAGGAAAGGAAAGGAAAGGAAAGAAAAGAAAAGAAAAGAAAAGAAAAGAAAAGAAAAGAAAAGAAAAGAAAAGAAAAGAAAAGAAAAGAAAAGAAAAGAAAAGAAAAGAAAAGAAAAGAAAAGAAAAGAAAAGAAAAGAAAAGAAAAGGAAGAAAAAACAACAAACAAGCAAACCCTGATTATAAGAGACAGAGCTTTTATATATTAATAAAACAAAAACATCTCATGAATGTGTTAGGAAATAAGACCCTTTGGGGTAAATTATTTTAAGACTTCAAAACTAAAAAAAAAATTTATCTTAATGTTGGAAGGGGAAGGAGAGATGTTATAAATAGAACTGGAGTCAAGTGCTTAATAAGAAAGGACTATGTCACAAAAATCTCCATCAGTTGTTTTTTTTCTTTCATTTGCCCACAGGAGGAAAATAAAACATAGCTTATAAATGAAAGCACTTTAAAGTTATTGATTGATGTTGCCGAAGATAATTATATTTTTAAAGTGCTCTTCCCACATTAACTCTCAGAGGATTAAAAGGGTAAATTAAACCTTATCATACACTTTTGTTTGCAGAGGATTTATACAGTACAGTTCAGCACCAGGCAAAGGTCTATGGATGAGCTCTAGACCATCTACAAGAAATACTGTTGCTGTCACTACTATAATCTGAACATTACAAAAATGACTAGCATGGCTTGACCACTAATCTTTGCTTTCTTCTTCCAAAATCTCTTTCTATCCCTGAAAAACAAGCAAAAAGAAAGGAGAAAGGGGAATGAGAATAAAAAAGATTTATATGATTTGGATGAATTGATATGATCTTGATTAAAATTACACAATTCATGTGCTAGGAGCATTAACTTTTCTAAGGCAGTATTATTTTATCCTTTCAGTCACTAAAGCCATTCTGAATATCTATCACCTACAAGGGTCTAGATCCTGCTAAAATACAGAAACTTAAATTAAAACTTACCTGAAAATCAGTCACTTTGTTTGAGATGTACCTAAGAATCTTGGCTTCTCCTTTTCATTTTTTTTTTCTGGAAAAATCTAAGTAAATAAAAAATAATCACATGTAAAATCCTTCTCCTGTCCACCCCCCTTCCCCCTCTTCCCTGTCCCTGCTCATTGTTTCAGTATGAATATCTAGAACTACAGCTCCTAGCTAGTTTTTGCTGACATCTTATAAACTGCTGCATAGTGCACTGAGTAGAAAGTGAGAGCAATGTAGTAACGGCACTGATCTTGTACTGAACATTTGTGGACAAATGTTTTAGCTATAGACTTCTCATGCCAGTAGTGGCAAAGATCACTGCCATACTTGTGATAAGTTCAGAAAAAAAACAAAACAAAACACATGCTTATTATCTCTCCTTTCATGGGTCTGCCCTCAAGACAGAACTCCAGAGTCTGGATCCCAAAGGAAAGGAAAAACTTCACTTCCCCAATAAGGGAAGGCTTGGGGTGGATTTAATGTTTCATATTGGTTAGTTGGTTTCCTGATCACTATGGTGGTTTCTGACAAAATTTGTGACATGATCTGAGATTCTGTTGAAGAAAAGGTAGTGCAGAAGTCTATAATTATCTCAGTTCTCCATCACTAAGTGTTCTGTGAATGGGATTAATACTGCTGGAGCCAGAGCTGTTGGCAAAATAACTTTCTTATCTGATTTAATACTAATTTTGCATGACTGGCATTCATGGACTGAAGAAAACCCAAAATGTAATAAATACCCAAAACTCTCTTTTGGTGATCATTTAATCAATAAGCTAAATGAAGAAGAAAAATAATACTGAGGGAGTTTTTTTTCACACAGATAAAATAATAAATGGTGGTTTGCATATTTTTTTCAAAAACATAGTAATAGGCACACTTTTTATTGGTTTTGAAAGACAGATGTTGATTATATTGGAAAGTGTCACTTTTTAATTAACATTTAATGTTCTATACATACTATTACTTTTACATAGGCTTTCCTACTTCAGTGCACACAAAACCGAACTGTAATAAACTCTGCAATTATTTGTCTTATAATTACACAGAAGCTGGAGAAATCTAATTAGTCTATTTGTGGTTTATTGGTTATTTTAGCAAAAAAACAGACACCTCTGGTTTGCTTGTGATGCTGTTATTTGAGAAAATCTAAATCAACTTGAGAATACTTTACTATAGTAAAAAGTGAAAAAACAGTAATTTTTTAGTTTTTTTATACATACCAAACCTGTGTATCAGAATTCTAAAACGAATCTTATATTCCAAAAAAGATGCTTTTTCAAATCAACATTTTTTCCTGTAGTATGTTGTTTCTTTTTGACTTGCAAGGACAACTTTTCACAAAAGCATGAAGCAAGTTATTATTCAAGGTAGAACTGAAATCATCAAAAGATTTGGAGTGTAAAACCATTCTGTCAAACTACATGAAAAATACATTTAAATATTTCCAGCATAGAAGCTAAATATTTTGTCCATAAGAAGAGCTTTTCGAAGTCATCCATGCTTCATGCTGTAATTTCACTCATGTATTACCAGTAAACACAAATGAAGGACATCCTCTTTTTGTAACTGTGAAACAATAGCACCTACCAAGCTAACGGCATCTTTCTCCAGAGCCGGAGCATAATTTCATTTTACAGAAATGGAAAATATAGAACGGATAACAAATCCAGATCTCAGTGTTTGTTATTTCTTCAGTCATTATGTTAAGAAAAATAAAATAAAAAAAGAACATATCAGACTTAACTCCTATATTCTTTAGATATTCTTGCATATAATTTTATCATAATATTATCTTACTGAACATTAATTCTCAGGTAACTTGTTAGTTAATGGTCCTGTTCCATATAGAATATTAGAAACATGAGAAAATACTAGAAACCTCACAGAGAGTTTGAATAATCTGAAGATCTTGCAATTAATTTTGTTTTATGAATCTTCTGTAATGACTTCAGACATAATTTAATAAAGACTAATAGAGCAGAGCTATCTCATACTTCACATGAACAGCTATCAGGTAAACTGACAAATTTCCTAGTAGTATTGTGAGAACTCTGAAAAGCATGCATGAAGGCAATTAAATGCATTTTTTTTTTGTTTTCAAGTCAAACATATTTTGAACTCTTTTAAGAATTAAAATATGCAAGATGGACATGTGAAATAAATTTTGCTTTTTTTTTACCACTAACTAATTCTACTGAATAGAATTCTACTAATTCTAGTGGACATATACCTAGTTCTCAATAAGTGTTTTTATTATTACTGTTATTTTTAGTAAACCACTGATCCGTGAGACTAATATAGTATGCTCTCCAATAACTTTTCTAAATTCCAGTAATTTATTAAAATAAACTTATTTTTTCAGTATTGCTGCCTAAAATTAATCCTGTTTACTGCAGGAGTGCTTATTATAAACCTCGTCACAACCATTTCTATTTTATAAACAAAGCTATGAGAGAAGAACATAATTTCTCCGTTAGTGAATATTCTGGCAGCATATTTGTTTCCACCTCTACCTAGGTGAAGGAAATCAGTGTTTTTCTTTACCTTCTGAATTAATTTTCTCCACTTACATCAACATAATCTGTGATTAAACAGAGAATGAGTTATACAGTGCTTAAAACACTGTCTATTGAAGTATGGTTTGGTATGTTTCTCTTTTCCATAATATGATCCTTTATCATTTATCTTCATCTATGAGAGAGTCACCCAGGAATTAATTTTAATGTTAAGTTGAGCTAGGATCATAAACTTCTGGCATTGCTGTTATTATTCCTGATATGTCAGGGGGATACTCAATCCATAACATTTAATTGCAGTTTCTCAAAAAGCATCTTGATTTCTGTTTGTTTCCACTGAGCTGGACTTCATATCAGTTAACTCAGAAAGCATCTCTATTCTCTTCTGAAAGTAATTACATTTTTCAGTGTGTTATTGGGAAATATGAAGCCATTTGAGATGAAATATCAAGTGGAAAATAGACCAGAGAAGCTATGGGAGAGTTACAAGATTTATGGCCAGGAAAGTCTTTTATTTCTCCTGTTTTCAGGAATAATCTGCTTTGTTTGCTACAGTAAGGTTGTGGGTTATCAAGTGAATGGATGAAATCATAGTATAATTAGGAAAGCTACAGATTGAAAACCATTTATCTAGTTAGGAACTTAAAGCTAGAACTGTATATTTCATTTGTTCAGAGCATCATGCAATGGTTCAATCATCTGAACATTTGAAATATATGTATGTGAGCAGTTTATTGCTAGTCCTTAATTCACATCTTGCACATGACTAAAAATCCAATATTGGCTTCATCCAGTGTAACTTTTTTCCTAGGGCATAAAAGAAATATATTTGTGAAACAGTTTTGTCTTTGTAAGTGCTGATAAATCAATTTGATAATTAATCTTGAGAAGTGCACTCCTTGTGAGTGATAAGAGATGTTTTTTTACCTTATCATTTATGAGCCACTGTCCTTAAAACTACTTTCCTCCATAAAGTTAGTAATTTCAAGAAATGTCCTACTGCAGAAACTAGTATCAAGGTGGTTCAAAGTCTGTGTATTTTATGGAAAATACTTCCTCGCAAGTGTATTTTAAGAATTTTTGAAAAGTTTTGAAACGGAAGATTGAGGAATGTGCAGCACTCTACATGTACACTGCTAATATTAACTAACGTGCACAGTATTTGATATTGTTTCAAGAATCCTAGAATCAAGTCTGTCACAAAAAAAACCCCACAACAAATCTGTTCCCATTTTCATAGTCTAAATTACAAGCCAAAGCATAAGTTTTTGAAAAGATGATTTTTTAAATCCTTGTGTAACCCCAGTGATTTAGCAGGGGTGCTGAAGATATCATAATTATGTGTGACCTCAAATCTGATGATAATCTGCATAATTAGAAAAGGAATTTGTTGCATCTGTTTCAACAAGTTTTCGTGATTTCATAAGCATCATTCATAAGCATCATTCATAAGATTACTGCAGCATCCTAATTTTTCTGTATATTTTTTAAATACTCCTAGCTTCATCTGCAAGTCAGAATAAGTCATACCTTAATATAGCAAAATGATAAAAAACAACTTTTTGAAAGCTACATCATTTTGAAACTAGCGTATGTGTTAATAATGTCAGCTCATGATACAGACACGTAATGTCAAAAAAAAATAATATTTTTGCCACTAGCAACAGCACTTCCTTCTCACTACTAAATGTTTTTAAAAACATGTTATAGTTCATTTGCAGCTGGAGGCAAAATAGGATACATTATGACATATAAAAACACACAAGGCAATCAAATTTAAGAAATTAAACTCCACCCTTTTAATTCAAAATTATTTATTTATTGAGGGAAAAAAAAAAAAAGGGAAAAAAAAAAGGGAAAAAATACATCAAATGTAAGATTTATTGAATATAAAATATTGCTTTAGCTTAACAGAAGAGAGGTAGGATTTTTCAATTATCAATGTTGAAATTGCAATTTCTTTTTCTTTTCTTCCTCTGTGATCAAAACTTCATATATATGTACACTGGAACACATACACACACACACTTTATAAATCTGTCATGATGAACAAGGCTTTGAAAATACATAATCCTTGCATTTTTCAAAATAAGTTTTAAACTTAGTCTGATTTAAACATAGATATCTTGCATACTTCAGATAGGGAGGAAGTGCACATTTTATTGATTAACAAATAATACGTTGTCCTGGATATAGAATTTTAACATCTTACTCTTCCCATACGCACTTCCATATTCATGCTTCTGTATTTAAATACAAAAATGGTTTTGACATTTATCAGGGAGAAAAAGTGAAATAAAATAATAAGTAGAACAAGATTATAGTCTTTCTTAAATGAGGAGTGCATCTGTAGGCATGGGTGCTGCACACTGAGTCATCACACAGCTCATTACTGAAATACAATGCACTACAGTGGAAAAAAAAAATGTTTGAAACTATATCTTTCAGAGAAGTTCTCATAAAAATGTCCAGAGAAATGGCTAATGAGGTTGTGGAACAAGCACTTAGGATTGCTAAAGAAGAATCAAGAGGCATATTTTCCTCTGAGTTCTAAAGTAAGAGTCTTTGAAGGAGAGCAGGTCAAATAGTGGTAAATGTGTAAGTTCGATATTATGGACAAAATGAGTATTTCAGTGAAGGCAAAAGGAAAGCCTAACAGATAAGCCTTCTGAAGCATCAGACAGCAGGTGTTGAATCCCTCACCTAGACCAGTAATGGATGAAGACCTGGAAAGTGGTGTGAGAGAAGAGAAATTCCTAATTATTTTGTGATTTGCTTTAATTTAAATCAGACTTTAATTTGTTGTCACAACAGATTAACAGTGGCTGCACAAACAAATGTAATGAATTCAGCGTGTTTCAAAGCCAAAGGCTAAACCTGGATTTATTGTTGGCATGTGTTTTATTCATCTCTCTAGCCTGGGCAGAACTTGTTTCTTTTTTCTTTTCCTTTTTTTCCTTCTCAGAGAAGTCAGTGATTTAAGGCAAACTAATGAGAAATAAATAAAATGAAGCAAGCTTCAACTTAACTTGTGGATTTGTGTTTGTGTGGGTATTTCAAAGTAATGCCATAAGCAGCTGTGCCTTATTCCACTTAATATATATTTTTTTTTTTTCTGATTGACCAAAGAGAAAAACTGTTCTCCACCATAACACTGATTTGGGCCTAATCTGGAATAGCCTTTTTATTAATATTGTACTAAACCTCAGGAAATGATGCCATAGGCCACATATTAGTGCCAAAATACATATGAAGTCAGTTGATTCTATTTATTAAGACCATACAAGGTCTTTGACCTCCCTACAGTGCACAAACATTAGGCCAGCTGGCTTACAGACATTCTTTTATACTAAATCTGCACACTCGTATCTGTTAGCGACTTTTCATTTCATCACAGCACAAGGAGTACCAGAACTGTAGCAGTGGTTTATATGATTATATTTAGACTGCATGACTGGCCAGTAGAAGTACCTACTGTGTAATTTTCTTATGTTCATTAGTGATGGATGACCACAACCATACTGCTTCTTTCAGGTAGATAAATCATATTAAACTGAGAATCTGGAAATGGTCAGATTAGGAGTTAGACCTGAGCACTGATCTCGCTATATAAGACAGAAATATTTAATTTGGCAGGAATTTATCACTGGAAAAAGTCATCTGAGTGCAAAAACGTTTTAGAATTATATTTTTAAAGCTTGTATAGGCAGAAATCCCCTTCTGAGGTGCAAGTATGGGTTAGAGGTGTTACTGATTTTCAAAGAGATTACCCGAATCTGTAATGGAAAGGTGTAAAGTTACTTTGTTTAGTAGACATAATCCACATTTCCTGACCCCATCAGGCTCTGCAAACTGCACGCACACACAATCTGTTTATTTCATGAATAGCCTGTCTGTTCACAACCTCAAGGTCTCAACACAGACCAAATTCAAAACATGTTGTCACTATTAATGTTCCTTCTCTAATTCACCAAGCCTACATGGGAAGGCATCATTTTTCTGCTCTGAGGCTGGGTATGTACTCCATTGCTATAGTTATGTTTTGTCTTCTTACATTAGGCATAAATGACAGTTTTGGTAGCATGACGCTGCCAGGGTGAGCTGTGTGGGATAAATCAATGAATTGTCTGTGCCAGTCCCAGATGGTCCCATAAGACTGTGGAACAGATCAAAACAGACAGTTCAATGGCAAAATTTCCACCAGATGGAGGACCTTATGGTGCCTCTACTCAAACATGCTTAAGAGCAGCAGCTGGGAAGGACAGGAAGCACAGCTGGAACCACTACCCTGGAAGGAGATTTTCCATTATGGAGGAGATAACCTCCAAGGTGACTGTGGTCACAGGTAATGGATGCAAGGAAAGGGACACCCCTAAGGGTCTGCAGCTTGTGGAGAACCCATGCTGGGGCAGGAACACTGCAAGGAGGGTGACAGCAGATGAACCCTTCTACAGCAGAGGACTACTAAGGAGTAAGAAGTGGAGGAAAATAAATAAGAAACAGGAGCAGCAGGAATCATTAAGTGCTGATCTCTCCCACACTGCCTGTCAACTCACCAAAGGGACTGAGAGATACTGAGTGTAGTATGTGGCACAATGAAGGCAAAGTGAGACAAAGAAGTGAAGGAGACATGTTTGACTAAAGCAGAGCCTGGGGGAAGGGTAGGAAAGGCATTTCCAGTAATATTTCTTCAACTGTTGACATAATATTTTTTCTCATATCTCAATCTGTAATCACAGAATCTTAGAATTATTTGGGTTGGAAAGGACCATAAATATCATGTGGTTTTAACCTGTTGTCAAGGGCAGGCACACCTCTCACTAGACCAGGCTGCTGCAAGCCCCAACCAACCTAGCCTTGAACACTTCCAGGGATGGAGTAGCCACAGCTTCTCTGAGCAACCTTTTCCAGTATCTCACCACCCTCACAGTGAAATATTTCTTTCTAGTATCTAGCCTAAATCTTCCTCCTTCTAGTTTAAAGCCATTCCAGGTTGTACTATTCTATGTGCCCTTGTAAAAAGTCCCTTCCCAGCTTTCCTGTAGGCTCAGATCCTTCTAGTACTGGAATAATATAAGGTTTATGTTAATTGGAAATAAATTAAGTGAAATTTGCCAATTTCAGACAGTTTATCTTGTCACACTTCTTATGGCAAGCCTTCCTTTACTAGATGCAGAGACTTCCTTCTTTAATTGTGGCTCATTTTCTAGTTCTTACTATTTGAAATAGTTCAACCAGAAAAAACCAAGCCTTTACAATTCTGTATACAACACAAAGAAAATAATCAATTAATACTGACATCTTCTTAAACATGTGGTAGAAAAAAAGGACAGTTATGGCTGAACACTGCCCCGTTCCAGAGGAAGTTGATATACCTCATTTTAACAGGCCTTGAATCAGGGATGCTTTCATCCAGTGTTTTATTATTTATCTTTGATTAGCTGGCTCTAGCTTTCTAGGAAAAAAAAATACAAAACAACAAAAGAGCTCTGATTATTACGGTTGTTGATTTACAGTCTTTGAGAAAATTTGTCTTGAGAGGATCTTGAAAACATAAAATGGCACTTAAAATGACAGTAAAGGAGGATGCATACAAATATTCATTAAAAACCCCTTAGCATTAGATTAAGAAAAATAAATGATTAATGGAAATATTTGTATATTCATGTAAGACTTAATTTTCCTGAAACTGAACTCATTTTAATTGTACGGAAGTGAGGAGCAGTGATAAACCCGTATCAATTTTGTTTAGAAAGTTGAGATATTAAGAATTATTTTGTCTTCCTTTGAGCCATAGAAAGTGTACTTTCTGTGATTCCCACATGCTCATAGCAGTGTTTTTCATAACAGTGCTTGCTTCTTTTGCATAGTATTGTTCTTCAGAAACTGAGAAAGGTATTTTAGAAATTATTCAATCCAAAAAGCTCAATATTTAGCTATCAGCTGTATCCTCCAGTAAAATTTAAAACAATTTCTGTGAAATCATCCAGAAAGTAACTATAGAGTTCCTTCCTGCCATTGTGCCCACTGATCCATTTCCACACTACTTCTCTCACACAAATGCAATCCCACTTATCCCATTATCAGATAGTCCAGCTCCTTCCCCTGTGTTTCTCGAACTCTGTGTGCAGCCTACTCTCATCTTCATCTAATCTTGGTGCTTTGACAGAAGGGTACTTATGTGAGTTTTGTTAAACCCTTCAGCTTTTGTGACTTTTATGCCTAAAGTGTCCTTCTAATTAGATTTCAAAATTATTCAGAGGTGGGCAGCTTGTAGCTCTAATATGAAACCATCGTAATAAAAAGAAGCAAAAATTGAAATATATCTATTTTCTGGGTAATAATGTGTGTGTGTGTATGCAGGTGTGTTTGTGCGTAAGACTTAGAGACTCCTTTCAGAATCCCTGTATTATGTAAAAAAATTTAGCATGAATAGACATTAGTATTTCTTCTGTCAGCATTATTTATGAATAAGCTTATCAATAAGGTATTCACGTGAATTGCTAAAAAGAGCAACATGCCATTTTTTTTGAAACATTGGCCTTCACTTTATAGAAAGGAAATAAAAAAGTGAGACAGTCAACAAGAATAAAAATGGATTCATAACAACTGGATGGTAATAGGTTGCTAAATCTCTATGCTATAACAAACACTTGTTTATAGAGGACTGAGTTCACCAATTCATACAGAGGAAAGGATTAGATTATGTGTTTTCTTGTCTACATATTCTGAGATTTTGGGATCCCTAATGGAATTCACATTCTCTCTCTTCCAAAGATTCTTTAAATCTTTGCTGCTGCTGTGTACTATAACCTCTTCTCACAAAGGCAATGTTAAAACAGGGAACATCAAGGGCAATTTTCAACTTTAGTGTAGAAAAAGAGGGCACTCAGCAGTTTTCAAAAACAGGTACAGTACAGCTCTTGTTTCTCACAATGCCTGTTAAATTAAATTTTAAATATGTATCCTGAATAAGTACTTTACATAAGGCTGCACAGGTTTAGAAATACAAGTTTTGCTTAAAGGTTGACTTGTTTCTTAATAATAAAATGGACCTGAGATGCTAGGAAACTTTATTCTTGCAATTAAACAATTCAGATGTTTTTCCCCTCATCCATGTTAATGCTATTTCACATGGGTCAATAAAAAAATGCCTTATTTTTATGATGACATTATAGGATTTAAATTACTCTGCTTATGTCAGTGAACTCCATAGAACTCAATACAGTCACTTCTGATTTACAGCAGTACAAAAGGAAGAGAATTGAGCCCATGGCTAACAGGGTCCTAGCTCTGACCAAGATTTTCTGTTCTAGAATTACCTCCAGCAGCTTTCTTAAGTTGGACTGTTAGCAACAAAAAATTCTGTAATATCAAAACAAAAAAAGACCAGCTAGGTAAGTACTAGAATCAGTAAAAAGTTCACTGCAATCCTGGAAAACCACATTGAAGTTCACAATGTTTTTCCCTAACATTTCTAAGAATTAGAAACTCTAAACTGAGTGAGTAATTGTTTAAATGATGTTTGTTCCAATGGGATGGAAGTGGAGTATTGTGTCATTCAACCACTCTCTTCCAACAACAGAAGCAAAATCAACTCAAGAGAGATGAGGCCTTTGTAGCCTGTGATGAAAATACATTTCCAATGTATTAGAAGCATTGTAGGAAAATCTGGAACACAATGTAATTTAATGTCTTTATAGCATAGAATTTTCTGTTCGTTAACAAAATATTTCAAAGAATAGCAGAAAATATGTACATTTCAAAATGTGGTTTATTCTTAAAATTCCAAATGAGTACGTAGTAACAACCCCTATTTGTACTTTAAGATGTAGAAAACTCCTAAAGTCTATGGAAACTGTGACTCATGAGTTGTGATATTCCCTTTGCATTCCCTCTGTGGACTCTTACAGTTCTCAGCTTAATGAGTATCTTGCTTTCTGCACTGTAGAGATGTGGTCTCTGCCCTCAAAGTTTGAATTACACTTTGCAAAATAAGTTCAAGTAGTTTTACTTTCCCGTCCACTTTTACTTTTCTACCCTCTCTAAAGTAATTTCATGTGAGATTTAGAATTCCATCATATAAAATTGTAATCACTGCTTGGATCACGTAACATTAATTCAGCATAAGACATAGAATATTCCTGAAATCTACCCAAAAAAGCCCAAAATATAGCCAAATATGCTTCATAGCTCAGCCACTATATTATTCTGTAATTCTCTGATGCTTCTAGAGAACATTAAATATATTGCTAAGAGTGAAAAAGTTCATTTGTCCTTAGCTATAGGTGTGACAAGTGAGGACGTGTGCTTTTCATTTCCCTCCTTATTACTGTCCCCAGATCCCTCCCAGGTAATCTAAGATATGCACATTTCTCAGATAAGAAACAAATAGAACTTAAAGTATTCCTTTTAAAAAATTACTAGGAAAGATGTGGGGATATGAACTGTATTTTGGGGATGTCAAGAAACCGTGTAGAAAAAAGGGAGAGGGAAAAGGAGAGGAGAGGAGAGGAGAGGAGAGGAGAGGAGAGGAGAGGAGAGGAGAGGAGAGGAGAGGAGAGGAGAGGGAGAAGAAGGCCATCCAGTGAATCAGAGAGTACCCTTGCTTATTTTCTCTTCCTTTTTATAAAAAGAATCATCTGCATAGAATGTCTTAGATGTTTTCACTACTGATATTAAAATTATGTATCTCCATTTGCTTGTTTATGGCTGGTACAATTTTGTATGCATTTTCTGGGGAACTGCAGGTGGGAGCAAAGTCTTGTGGAATGATCTTCAGCTGTTTAAAGATAAGCATAATAAACTTGTACTTAGTTCTGTTCATATTTCTCAATATTCCCACTTACTCTCTGTTGCATAAATAATTTGATTTATAGTTGCTTTTGGTATTATTTAAAAATCTGTAAAATGGCAAATATTTATTTCAAGCATAATATACTGTGTAAGGTTGAAAACTTAAGTCTGAATTTGGCAACTGATGTATTATTTACTTAGTCTTAGTTAGAAATAAGCCTATTTTAGATACAGCATAGTACCCAGAATGTTAAAAAAAATCTGAGGAATTTCTTCTGATACTGAACAATGAATTCATTAAAATAAGAAAAATGGTACTGGCCTTTGAATTGTTCTGTAGAAGTGTGGAAGTCACACTTCCTATTAGAAGTTTTTTCGAACAGCCTTCCTGCAACGGAGCTGGAGAAACTCTGAACAGAACAAAATGCATTTTAAATCCTGTGGTTAGACGCATTATGTTGAGCAACAGAACACCCTAAATACTGAGTTGCTTTTTGTCAGGAGGACATTTTAAACTGATAAATGAAATGGGTAATAACATCCATTAATAACCTGCAATGTTAAATAAGACATGCAGAAGTGAAGTGTGTACTGGAAAAAAAGAGGAACCCTTTCAGCTGGCTTTTCCAGTGAAGAGTTTGTTGTGACATGCATCTTGATATAAACATTTCCTCTACAGTCAATGGGGAGAATTAAATTTCTCCAGAGATTAGACCAGTTCTTTCCACATATGATTAGGCTTCTAACTTTCAGGCATTTGAAGTCTGGCAAGAGGAATCCAAGCCCAAGTCAATGAAATTTAGTTACCTTTATCTTTAATACAGAGTAGCATTTGTGAGGAGATAATGCAAAAGTACCAACAGCCCTTTCTGGGTTCCTTGCTTGGGTCTTTATTAAGTTGTCACATTACACGTGTTGTTCTTACACGTGTAAGTAACCCTAATGAGATGAAAACTCTACTAAAAAAAATTTTTTTAAGCAGTTTTTACAAAGGACAGTAGTATTTTTTATTTAAATTGCTATCCATATGCTTTTAGAGTTTACACTAAGTAGTTGTGTTGCCTAGCAATTTTATTAAACACTGAATAATGCATAAGTGTTTGTATACATCTTACAAGCTCAGTAGATTTTATTATATTAACAGATGCACTGCATGTCTTTCCAGTTCAAGAAGTACTTGATTACCAAATCATGGGGCTGGTAGAATATGCATGAAAACAGATTAATAGTCTTCTACATACAAAATAATGATAATATTTTGCACTTTGCATCTGTGGACCTCAACCATTTCATACCTTCTAACAATTGAACTCTCATACCTCTAATCTGCAAGCAATTTATGCCAATATTTTTTCTACCTCTAAGTTGCCACGCACAACCACACATATGTATACATAATGTAATAAGTTAGCAACTCAGTATGTCTTATATGTAGATCACAGCTGGATCCCATTATCATAACTTGCATTCTTCAGTGGTTTATCTCATCAACAAATAATCTTGTTACAATAATCTTGTTTACCGAATCATTTCAGTGCAAGACAGTCTCATTCATGACTAATCCTAAGGATTTGTCACCTTGGGTCTAAATTTGGTAACTGAGCTCCAGTGAAACAGAGCTCATATATTCCTTCTGTTATTAGGATGTTAATCATGATTCCTATAGAGCCAGACATTAGAGCTTTGGAGAAAATAATGTACCATGACCTGACATGGTAGGGCTCTTATCCAAACAAGGCATTGGAAACTGACTTTTTAATCGTAATTTTCAAAATATCATATTAAAATTATAAGAATCTTCACAGTAAGGGTTGAGAACAGGCAGGTATTTTTTTGTTTGGTTGGTTTTTTTGTGGGTTTTTTTGTTCTGTAAATATATTACAAAGTGACATGATTTTGCATTTCTTATTCTGATTCAGTTATTAATTGGACAACATATTTGAGCTGATTTTCTAAATAGCCAAAAAAACCCACATTTTTAAACTTGCATCTTAAGATCACATTTGTGCAGCATGTAAAAAATCATATTTCCTTTTGCAAATGGGAGCTGCACTCATTTAACATCTGATATTACTCCTGCTGATGTAAGTAATTGCACAGCACAGGGAGCACAGGGGCATCAAAAGGCCTTGAACTTTGAAAGAACTGCTTTGTTGACAGAATGAATATAAACAAGATTAGGTGTGATGATGCTCAACTGTATGTAGAGGGACAGATTTAAATAGATTGTAAATTGATCTCATAATGCATTAGGCAAACCAAGAATAATTCCGGATAGTTATGTAGAAACGGAGACTTCACAGGCTCATTGTTTGGCAGAAGGAAGGAACATTCAATGAATTACAGGAAAGAAAGTTTTCTCTAATTTTCAGATATTTTAGCTCATTCCCATGTCTAGCAAAGTATATGTAAAGGTAACAGTACATTAGTCACCTCAGCAACAGAAGCTGCAAAAAAAATAATTCCCATTATTCCATATTGTGCACGTAAATAAAAAGGACGTATGAACAGTAGAATATTGTGAATGTTATTTGGATTTTATAAAATCACACATTCTTAAACATTACACTATTGAATTACTATAAATGAAAGTTTTTGTAGAAAAAAAAGTAAACTCAGGAAATTTTGTTTTATAGCTAATTAAATATTTCCAGTATCATCAATGCATTTTTCATTACTTCTCTTGCTTATACAAACTTTGTTGTTGGAAAAGTTGTTATCTGTAAAAACAAAACAAAACAACAAAAAAGAAAAAAAACTTCAAATTAAACTTCATAAGAGAATTCATAGATTGCTGGGCAGTTACAAAAGAAAATAAAATGCACTGTTGAAGTCATACAAATTAATGTTTAACTCCACTTCAGTCGCACACTTGCTTCTGGATCTGCCATAGAACGGCAAAAGAAATTCTGATTGATGCGTTAGATTTCAGTTCATGACAGTGAATATCTTAAATTAACTAAATCTACTTAATTTACATTGTGTAAGAGTGAGGCTTATAAAGCCTTAGGGTGTACAGTTTCCACTCCACAAACATTTTCCCATGATTGTCCCCTCTAACAAACACTTGAAATATATAAGGAAAAAGCTTTGGCTTCCTCATTCCTCAGTTCCCAGTTGCTGTAATTCTAGATAAAATTTCACAGTTAAGCACACAGCAGAATTCTCAAAGAGCTCCTAAAGAGACAAGTTTGAAAACGAGACTAGATTTGTCCTTATTATGAGATGACAAAGCATTTAGTTGCAAACTGAAAGTTCAGCAAATGTGCTTGCCAGAGACTTCAGGTGTGCTAAAAAGCTGTCAGCCTCTTACTCTCTAAACTCTACACTATTTGCAAAATTCACCTGGGAGAGCAGTGAAGTTACAACACTAACATACATACTCTACAAATTTTCTGCTTTTGTTCTGTACCCATAGCAACAGTTGACAGTTATGCACACTTTAGAGGATTTTCAGATGAAATATTTCTGTGTTCTCCAGGTGAGAATGAGAAGTGGAGTAATGTTTTGCAGAGAAGAAAAAAGCAGACAGAGAAGAATCACTGTCTAACATTAGACTGTATAAATCAAACCCAGTATTTAGATCAGTGAAAATGTCAGGGGTTGTAAGCTGGAAAAGAGAGGACAGATGGATGCTAGTTTTATAGGTTCAACCTTGCCAGTGGCAAAATTTAAATTATTAATAGCCAGTTTGTTAAATAAAGCACTCTTTCCAGTCATAGAAGGGCTTTTCTTCAAGATTTCTTTGACCAGATTGATTTTTTTCCTTTTTTTTTTTTTTTTTTAGGTCTCAACTAACCACCTTCAATAAAGTTGTCCAGGTATTTTGGAGTACTGAAGTGAGCTTTCTGAAGGTATAAAAGATTTAGCTGAGAGCTTTGATGCAATTTGTAAATTTTCAAGATAAGATTTTGGGTATTATAATCTTCTTCAAGGCGAAGTAATATCAGTTGCCTTGCCCATGTGAAGTCATAGGGCATTATGGGAAGTGAAACATGGGCATAAAGAATGAAGTAGAAAAAAAGCATATTTAAAAACAAAGATGAAGCAAAACAAATAAAAACTAGAAACAAAATTTATATAAACAACTTAAATATTGATTGATTGATTGGTTGATTGATTAAATAAACTGATTAACATCAATTTAAAAGTGAAGAAAACTAACACTAATGCGAAGACTTTCTGTAGGAAAGATTTTACGAAAAATGCTATTTGTGAGATATATATTATTATACTATAAGCCCACGAATACTCCTGTATTTAAAAACATGGGGACCCTTTTGAATACACACAAAGACATAGAATCGTAGAATGGAGCATCCACAACTTGTTCCATTGTCTCACCACTGTCAAAATAAAATATTTCCTCCTTTTGTCCAATCTAAACCCATCTTCTTTCAGTTTAAAAACAGTGCCCCTTGTCCTGTCACTTCAGGCCACAGTAAAAAGTCTCTGTCCTTCTTATAACACCCCCTTAAGTACTGATAGGCCACAATAAGGTCTCTCAATTGTCTTCTCTTCTCTATGCTGAATTCTGATAATTTATGTGGCTCTCTTCTGGACCCGCTCCAAAAGGTATGTGTCTTTCCTGTGCTGAGAACTCCAGAACTGGACACAGGGGTCTCACAAGGGCAGAGTAGCAGATAATCACCTCCCTTGACCTGCTGACTATGCTTCTTTTGATGCAGCCCACAATACAGTTGCCTTTCTGGGCTGCAAGCCCGCCTTACCAGCTCATGTTGAGCTTCTCATCAAATAGCACCCTCAAGTCCTTTTCGTCAGGAATGTTTTTTATCCAATTCTCCACCCAGCCTGTATTTGTGCTTGGGATTGCTTCAACCCAGATGCAGAACCTTGCACTTAGACTTGTTGAACTCCGTGCAGTTCATAGTGGCTCACCTCTCAAGCCTATGACGGTCCCTCTGGATGACCTCCCTTCCCTCCAGCATGTTGACTGCATCACACAGTTAAGTGTACTTGGCAAATTTGCTGAGGCTACACTTAATTCCACTGTTGACGTCAGTGACAAAAATGTTAAACAGGATGCTCTGATTTGAGAATACCAGAATAAAATTTTGTTTATGTCCCTACTAACCTGAGAGCTTCTGGGACACCACCAACTGCTGCTAAACTAGTTATGTGGCAGTTACAAAGAAGGGAGCAGCTGTGCCTCTGGGGAGGAGATAATTCATCAGGTAATCCAAACAGACCAATAACAGTGTTCCTGCCCTTGGTACTCAGTATAACATATTCCAGTGCTGTAGTCATGTCATAGAAGGCCACTAAATTTGCCAGGCATGATTTTTCCTTAATGAAGCCATGTTGGGTGTCACCAATCACCTCTTTATTTTCTACGTGCCTTAGCAGAACCTTCAGGAGGATCTGCTCCATGATCTTGCTATGTACAGAGGTGAGACTGACAGGCCTATAGTTCCCTGGGTCGTCTTTTTTTTTTCCATTTTTAAAAATGTGGGTTATGTTTCCTCTTTTCCAGTCAGTAGGAACTTCACTAGACTGCCATGACTTTTCAAATACGATGGACAGTGGTTTAGCAACTTTATCAGACAGTTAACTCTTCCAGGACCTGCAGATGCATCTCATCAGATCTCATGGGCTTGTGCACATCTTCCAGTAGGAACTTTTCCATGTCTTCCTGGGCAGTTAGGTGAGTCTGACTGGTCAGTAGTTCCAAGGGCCCTGCTTTTTACCCTTGTTTAAAATGAATATGATGTTCCTCTTTTTCTAGTCACTGGAGACTTTGCCTGACTGCCATGGCTTTTCAAATATGCCAGAGAGGAGGGTGGCTTAGTGACCACATCTGCCATTTACTCGGGAACCTGTGGAACATCTCATAAGGTCCCATGGGTTTATGCACGCTCATGTTCCTCAGATGGTTTCACACTTGACCATCTCCTACGATGGGTGGGACTTCATTCCCTGTGTTGAGATTCAGGGACCCAAGATATGGGAAGATATGCACATGTACAGCTATATGAAACCCTACACTAACATGTTAAAACCCACACTTTCTGAGGTTTAAATTGGAGTGCCAACTGAATCCTTTTTGTTTTGCTTTTCACAAAGGTTTTTGCAGTTGTTTCATAGTGACTGTTGTTTAGGGAAATGAATGGTGTTTATAGCTCAATTTGTGTGCTAAGTAATGTGAAAGCTGCAGATATTGACTTCTTTGATTAGAAAACCCAATGTTACTAGGAAAAAAGCTATTTTGAGGGCATTTTTCAGATCTGAAGCAGAGTTGATAACTTACTGGATAAAGAACAACAGTTCAAAACGTAATTTTATTATGTCCATCAACTAAATACACAAGAGGATAGTACCTATGGAGCAGAATGAAGTATTAGCAAACGTACAGATGGTTGCATGGTTTTCTTATGTAGGATACATTTCTCCTGAAGATGGTTCTGGAAGAAAAAGTGTACTTTAAATAACTGTACTTTAAAACTGTTGTGTTCTTTGAAGCTCCAAGTTTTAGTACCCAAATGAGTTATTAATTTAGTTTCAAGGTCTGTTTTTTAAATATTTTCTGTGTTTCCAGCTAAAAATTGATACTGAAATTATAGATGAAGTAGCTATTTTCTTCTAGTAGAAGAAAATGTATGTCTTCATAAATTGCTTGTACAAATTAACTTTGGTATACAGTGGTATTATTAAAAAAAAAATAAAAAAAGAATTCCAGGAGAGAAATTCGTTTATCATACATCTAAGTAACTAATTTTGCATATGAATGCATATAATAAAATATAAAAATACTTTATATTGTATGAAATAAGTGCTCAGGGAAATAAGGAGAACCATGGTTTTATAAATAATGCTGGTTTTATCACAGAATCATAGAATCATTAAAGTTGGAAAAGACCTTCAAGATCATAAAATCCAACCATCCGCCCTACAACCCATAACCACTAAGCCATATCCCAAAACACCACGTCCACCTGTATTTTGAACACCTCCAGAGACAGTGCCTCCACCACCTCCCTGGGCAGCCTGTCACAACGCCTCACTGCTTCTTCTGTGAATAAATTTTTTCCTAATATCCAGCCTGAATCTCCCCTGGTGGAACTTGACCCCATTTCCTCTTGTCCTCTTGCTGGTCACCACAGAGAAGAGGCCAACAGACTACAACCTCTTTTCAGCTAGCAGTAGAGACCAATGAGGTCTCCCCTCAGCCTCCTCTTTTCCAGGCTGAACAGCCCCAGCTCCCTCAGCCTCTCCTTATAAGACTAGTTCTCTAGACTCCTAATCAGCCTAGCTGCCCTTCCTTCTTTGCACCGTCTCCAGCACCTCAATGTCCTTCCTATACTGCAGTGCCCAAAACTGCACACAGGACTCGAGGTGCAGCCTCACCAAGACTAAGTAGAATCACAGAATCACAGAACCCTAGGGGTTGGAAGGGACCTCAAAAGATCATCTAGTCCAACCCCCCTGCCAGAGCAGGGTCACCTAGAGCACATCACACAGGAACGCGTCCAGGCGGGTTTTGAATGTCTCCAGCGAAGGAGACTCCACAGCTTCTCTGGGCAGCCTGTTCCAGTGCTCTGTCACTCTCACAGTAAATAAGTCCTTCCTGATATTCACATGGAACCTCCTGTGCTCCAGTTTGCATCCATTGTCCTTTGGCCTATCACTGATCATCACTGAAAAAAGCTTGGCTCCATCATCCTGACACTCACCCTTAACATACTCATAAATTTTGATGAGGTCACCCCTCAGTCTCCTTTTCTCCAGGCTAAAGAGACCCAGCTCCCTCAGCCTTTCCTCATAAGGGAGATATTCCACTCCCTTAATCATTTTTGTAGCTCTAAAGTAGAGTTGAAGGACAGGATCATCTCCTTGGTCCTGCTGGTCACACTATTCCTGATGCAGGCCAGGATGGTGTTGGCCTTCTTGGCCACCTGGGCACACTGCTGGCTCATGTTCAGCCAGCTGTCAGTCAGCACCCCCAAATCCCTCTCTGCTGGGCAGCTCTCCAGCCACTCATCCGCTAAGCATCTCCAGCAACTCGTTTCCATTTTCATCTCTGTCACATCAGCCTAACTGAAAGGATATCAGGACATCCTGTCTAAATTTTGATGAGTTCATTGCCCATAGGATAACTCTACTACAGTTTTTATTTGCTAACAAAAATTTCAAACTATCTTGGAAGTTTTATGCTGGAAATGACCTAAAAATTGCTCATTCTGACTCTGCTCTTCCCATCAGAAATTAGTTTCACTTCTTGCTTTCAAAGATGTTAAGTGATAATGTGGTTTTGGGTTTTGTTTTGTTTTGGGGGGGATTTGTGTTTTTCTTTTGACATCACTAAGGTGTGGAGACAAGCTAAAATTAGTTTAGTTTGCAATTACAGAGAATTGATGTTACCTCCTGAACAAAACTGAAAGAAATCCTGCAAAATCATTAACCTGAGATTAGAAACAGTCTGTCACATAATGAGGGCAGGTAACACCAATATTCTTTCTGTGTAACTCTGATTACAGATCCATATCACTGAATACAGAAGGGGGTTGAACTAATAGAAAGTGCACATTTATTAAAAAAAATAGAATTTTGATGACCTATGTTTATAGAAATAGATCAATTAAAATATTTGTAAATTTAATATCCACAGCTTCTTCATTATATTTTTAAGTGAGTGACTTCCTTTTTGGGTTTGATTTTGTGGTTTTCTTTTTGTTTTTACAAGGAGATACAGAAAAGAACCACAGAATAAAACTGAGCAGAAAAACTCTGAATTATTTCCAAATTCCTCTTAATTTTTGGAAAGTGGTAACTAGATCTTTCAAAGTTCTTTTTGTGTAGTTTTGCTTAGAATGTTTGCCATTAGAAAGCTACATATGAAAAAGAGACATTTCTTTTCAATTTTTTTTTTTTTTTTTAAATGTTTTGACCAGGTTCCTATCAACCACTCTTCCCCAGAAACTTTGACCCAAGTAGCTGATTGCACCTCAGATTTTTTCTCTGAAGTCTGTTACTCACTGAAGTGGAAAAGATTCTGTGTGATCATGTACTTATACACATACCTTACTTTACATACACACGTACACACATATATATATAGACACATGTATATATATATATATATATTTATATGTGTATATGTGGTTGTCTATATGTGCATACATCTATCACAGACCTATTAACATTAAGTTAATACCACTGAGTTAGATGGTAATGCAAGCCCTGGGTAGATTATAAATCTAAATTTTGAAAGGGCTTGCAAAACTCTTTGCTTGCCAGCTGTCTGATGCACTGAGCTACTGTATTTGTTACTGACCTTGGTTAGCAGGTGTGAAATGCATCAGGGAAGATGTTGTGAATCATCATAATGTTGTTTTTATCTTCTGTGTTTGCTGTCTACAGCTGAAATATGAATGAAATTATGTATTTATGCAGAGTTTTTTTCCAATGACTGTTGAAGAAAATACATACAAAACACTTTATGGTGTTTCCTTTGTGTTTTTTTATGTTTCTGCTATGAAATATTGCCTCTCCAAATGTTTAGACATGCTGTATGGCCAAGCAGTATATACTTTTCCTGTGGCTAAGAAGCAGTGGGAAGACACGGGTGAAAAGATCACTCATTACCTGCCTCATATCACATTTAATTCCCAAAACTCTTTTAGAGGCTCCTATCAAGTGCAGAATATCCATTTAGATACAAATCTGACAGTTGTGCCAAATCATACAGATTGTTCCAGCTTCTTTTGCATCTCCAAACACAGTAAGATATATTAGTGCCTAAAAACTAATAGCTAAAGGGATTCCCGCCACACCCCAAGGTATAAAGACTAGTATGTATATTTCATATTAGAGGATGAGTTCTTGAAAAGGGATTCTAACTCTCAGTCACCACTAACCAAAGTTGTGTCTAGTTACACAGAATTCTGTGGTATCCCACTACTAGCAGATCCCTTCCACTAAATCTACTGAGCCTTACATAGTGACACAAATATGTAGGAAGGAGATAAACACTTAATTTCAGCTGTTCCACTGTTCCACTTCTGACTGTCTCCTTTCAAGCTGAGGACTACCCTTTCTCTTAACATCTGCACCTGGATAATACTAATACTACAGCTAATATGAAATTCAGATAAAAGCACAGTCACAGAAGTCATGAAGATTTGTAAGAGACTGTAGAGCCTTAAACACCTAGACAACAAAAAAATCAGTTTAGACCTTCTGATACTGTGGTTTAAAATACATAATATTATAATTTTAAAAGAGCTATCTATGGTAAATAATTTTAATTAAAGAAATATCCAAGAATTTGATGTTGCACTAGTTCACTTTGCACAGCCATATAAGATTTGGTACTTTTCTTTTAAATCAGTTTAATATTGTAAATTTATGCACCAAACATCCCTGTTTTGAGATTACATGGATCAAAAGGTTTTGTACTATTGCTCCAAAATATAAATGTTTTTGGGTTTGGTTTTTTTATTATTTTTTGTGGAGCAGTAGATGCTTTCTTTTTTATCTAAAACACAAATACAGCACACATATACATATACTTTTTTATTTTATATTTTAAAAAATTAAAGATCATCCTAGGATAGGTAGTGAAAGACTCATAAGAATGATGGGCATATGATTGCATCTTATGTAGTTGAATGAAAAAATAAAAAATATGTTTACTACTCAGACCATGTTCTTGTATGAACAGTGGCATATACCCTGGTGATTTGCCTTACATATCTCTAATTTGAGATACAAAGTACTCTGACATAAACTGGGGAAAAACAAATAAACAGAAATACAAGACAAAAGCTTAAGTCTACAATTAAAGTTACAGTCGCAAATGTGATAGTTCACTCAATGTACTCTATCAAATGAGACCACCTACACAAAAATTACACCTAGGGCACAAATTTAGTTATTTATTTTAAATGTTATTTCTTAGAGCAGTAAAAAATATAGGATATTTTAGGAGAGTTAAGCATATTGATTTGGGGAAGAGACAAAAGTTATCAATGGAGTGTTAAATTCTGAATATTTGGAAGCCTATAGCCTTTCATCTTAGTGCAATCATATAAATATCACTTTAGAAATCTAACTCTTCAACAATTTTTAACATAGCAGGTACTTCAAGGCAAAACTTCTGGCAGTTGCAACTTAATACCTGTGCAATCAGAATGAATTTCATTCCATTTCTAACTCTAAAAACACAAACCTTAAAGGCGTAGAAAAGAAGTATATCCAGTAATCTCCTTCTGTAGTAGGAGTATGGCATAGTTGCCATATATCTGCTGTATGTAAGGACTAGTTAACTAATTTGCTTGCTTTTTAATTTTTATTCTTTCCTTTTTTTTTTTTTTTTCATACTACATATAATTCTTTGAATTCAAACTCATAAAAAAAAAAACTGTTGATGAGATTCAGCTTCAGAGGAACAGTTTTTGACTCATAATATTTCAAAAAACACATTTCTGGAAACTTTGCCATATTAAATCTTATTAATATAGGGGTCTGGTGCAGTCATTATTGGGTTGTCATCATAGTCTACAGGATATAAATCTAAAAAAATGCCTCCAGTATAAAGAGAATTCTTTATTAAAACCACCTTTCCTTAAGACTGTATTACCTCAATATGTGATTTTTTATGTGAGCAGGGCTTCCTTTTATGTCACCATGGTTGGTCAACTGCCTGCTTGTGTTGCATCAGTAGTAGAGCTATTAGAGAATGCAGAAAGCAGCCTGACAAGGTGACCTTTTAAATAAAAGCTTGCCATACCAGGAAGATCTTCATTAAAGTGAATGAAGTATCTCCTTATTTTATTTGTGTTTTTGAGAACTTGAGGAGTGAAAACTTCTAGGGTGATTTAGTTTCCTTACCTTTGATACTCCTTTCTTAATAGTCCAAGTCTGATTCTGCATGTATCCTAAGCAGATAATGCTAAGAAGCACTAGCAAACTATTGCTTCCAAGCCTGGTCATCAGCTTATTGTTTGATCGTATGTTGGCAAAATTCTCTCCAATAATTAAAATGTTCTGCTGTAGGTAACTAAGGACAGTGTATGTTGACTGAGTAATCAGTTTTGTCAGGGCTCTCTTCTTAAGAGGCATGAGATATACAGAATATACCAGGAGACAAATGTAGCTGTAAACAGACAATAGTACTAAATGCATATTTCTGATCCTATCATCCAAGCTGTGAATACCATCGGCAGGCTAAAGCTGACTCGGTGGGACACTCCACATGTATAGCAAGTCACCAGTTAATATGCTTCCACTGATGCTGTCCACCAGTGCATACATACTGCACTCTTAACAGACATCTTGATTCAAAGTAGGCGCTATCTTACCTGTCCAGTCCCTCTAGGCTGTCAGTTTAACACAGCATTTTTACAGTTTGCCAATGAGTATCTACTCAAGAATTTTCAATGCATGTGCAAATGTACGAGGAATTTTTATGCTGTCTTCCTTCAACTCAAGGAACTTGCCATCTGCTTCAGTCATGCAGAAGAGTTCAACTAGCAGGAGCTGACACGTGAATTCCAGAGCCATTGAGACTTTTCCAAAACTGTGGCTATGTCAGTAACTGGCTAACTAGAAGCAACCGTTAGGTGCTGTGTTTCTAATTAACAGCAACGTGACGGGTATTATTTTTCCTTCTTAAATAGCAGAATATGCAGGGCCCCATTCTCTTCCAAAATAATAAAATAAATTAAAATAAATTAAAATAAATAAAATAAAATAAAATAATGCTTTATTTAAAAAAAAAAATGGCTAGGTGTATCCTTTAGATGAATTTGTCCAGCAGTACTACTAAAAATACAATATCACACAAGGATAGTTCATATACCTCCTAATTTTGAATGAGAGCAATTTGTCTTTAAACACCTTATTTCTTGAATAACTTGATTTGCCGAAGCAAGACAAGAAATTTCCTCAAGCTGTACTAAGCTCATGGCTGCCTTACACTTCTTACTGCAACAGGCAGAGTGAAGTGATCTTTTCCAGTTCTCAAGAATATACTTTTCCATTGAAATAAATGCTATGACTGTTTTCTTCACTCTATCAGTGATCATTTGTGCTCTGAATGAAAGTACAGGGAAGGTCTTGTTGCTGAGCTGCCAGAAATTACATCACAGTTAGACAAAAGACTTGGTGGAAAAAAAGGGCTAGTGGTGGGAGAAAACCAAACATTTTCACAGGTGACTTGGCTGAAGATTTAGTTCAGCTAAGCCTTTCTTTTTCTCTTTGAAAGAAAAGAGAAAAAAGAAAAAAAAAAACAAAACCAACCAAAGACTTTTTACTATTTGAAAAAGATTTGACAGAGTAAGTACTTTAGCAAAATTATCTATAAACATATAATGAAGTATTTCAGAATGAACATGTAAATAAAAGCAGATAGGAAGCAAAAATAGCCAGGATTATAACGCAGAAAAAAAGACCACCACTCTAAGAACTCTAACACCATATTTGAAAAGAAAATATTGAACTTTATTTCAAGCTAAATTGTTGTTTTTGCAAAGGGTAACAATAAGAGAATTCTGGATTCTTAGGGGGAATTTTGAATGATATTATTATATTTGAAGTCTACAGTATGAACTGTAACTTAGGTTAAAAACCTGTCTTTACTCTGAAGAACACTTTTGATCACTCATTTCTTTCTTACAGTTTAATTTGCCAGAACTAATGTTTGGCCAGGTGTGATCTCTGCCTTAAACATGGCTTTTAATATAGCCGTATAAAGAAACAAATTTTCTGAGATAATGTTGTTCATCTTTCTTCCACTTCTTCCTTTCTCCTGAGGTGCTGAGTGACATGGTACTGAGCTAAACTTAATTATTTAAAGATAGATTCTCCTCAATTTCTTGTTCAAGTCATACAGAATTATGTTTTCAATTTAATTAATAGAAATTCAGGCTGGATATTAGGAAAAATTTCTTCACAGAAAGAGTGGTGAGGCATTGGAACAGGCTGCCCAGGGAGATGGTGCACCACCCCTGGAGATGTTCAAAATACAGGTGGACACGATGTTTTGGGAAATGGTTTAGTGATTATGGGTTGTAGGGCAGATGGTTGGACTTGATGATCATGAACGTCTTTCCAACCTTGACAATTCTATGATTCTGTTCTATGATTTTATATTTTTTTTCTAAATCACATTCTGAGTGGATGTTTCTTGGAAATGCTTTACACTGTGGAGTTGAGTTTCCCTGGATGAAGAGAAATAATGGTTGTACTAGCGTATGGATTTGATATAACTTTTGATCTACCCAACAGTTTCCAAACACAATAAGGCCAGTTTTAAGCATATAAGTGAAAGTTTAAGTCTATGAATTTTGCAGATGATTTTGGGGAACTAACAAAAATGTAATATGAATGAAGTATATCCTGAGCTGATAGCCTAAACCAATGTAATCAACACAGGCAACCATTCCGGCTGTCTCTGCCAAAATTTTCAAAAGCAGATATATTATCATCAACTTTCCTAACAATTTCAAGTAATAAGTTTCAAGAACCTTTAGATTAAATTTTTATAAGGTACCTCTTTGCCTTATATTTCTTTTTATTTAAATTGCTTTTGATATCACAATATTAAGACCTTGGAAATGGTTTCACAAGGCATTTCAAGGAGGTATATGTAATGCTTATGAACACAACAGTCCCCTAATATTTGTGGCCAGCCTTTATAAATTTCAGTGGCAGTGTAGTAAGATTGAATGCTATGTTTCTGTGTTTTGTGGGGTAGTTAATAGAAAGGAGGTTGAAGGTACATATATTTTTTACATTTTCAGGTCCACTTTGGACAGATAGCTGAGGAGAAAATAGTTGTGGACAAATGTTAAGTTAGAAATAGGCAGGTGGAAAATAACAACCCACCACACACAGAAGTTCTTGCTGCTTTTCTCAAACACACATATCAATGTAGAATGCTTTATTCTTGGAATTTATTCTGGTGGACTAGAACTCAAGCTCTCAAGCAAAAGTTACAGGTCAGTTAAATGTATTAATATATGCAAAACAAATTTTGGGGTCTGATCTGGTTATTGTGCTAATGCAAACATGATTTAAAGCTTAGTCATTATTTTGGAAATTTCAACTTTAACAAAAAAATAAATTGGTCACTGTCCATTAATTTGTATTCGGGCTACTTCAAAGGCCATTAATAAATGACTTATATTTTTGGGCTTGGTCTTCATGTTAAGTTGCCTAGCTTGTCTCAGTAAGAAGTAATCACCTACACAGCACCCAAAGTTCTCAAATATTCCAAACTGGCTTCAGTGTATGATTTCAATAATTGTATAGATTTTTCTGCAAAGTTTACCATTCATTCCATTTCTTGCAGTTACATTGCAGTAACTTTCCTGGTGTTTGTCTGTATGAATTTTGAATTGTCACTATCCTTGGGATTTACTTTCTTACTCTTCTCCCAACACTTCAATGGAAAAATTTCTGGTAGGATTGAGGACAGATTCCAGAAAACCAGGAAAGGATGACTACCCTTTAACATTTAAGGGTCTTTAGAGACTATAAATGTTCTCCAGTGCTTTTGCATAGCTACTGGTCTCAACCCTCTGTCAGCAAAACTATTATGGAAAACAGCCTACCATTAGTTGACTCCTCCCTCTTAGCTGTACACTTGCAGCTGTAGAAAGGAATCTGCGACTTTACTACTTCTTGACGCAGCATTAACTTTTCAACAAACATATGCATTAGCATCCTCAGGATTAGCCACAGATAACTAATATGTAGAAAGCCACACCTCCTCAATTCCAGTGGTATGCCTTCTCTCCCCACAAATTTTAACAAAGTCCTTGAGATATTCAGCTCCAACAGAAAGATTTTCAAAAGGTCCCACAGAAGGAAAGTTATGAAGTTAGTGGTTTTCTACTTCACTTTCAATTTATGTTTATGTGGCTCTTCCACTTCAGGTTCTCCAAGAAATGGTGGAAAAAAATTGAAATCAGGGACACCAGTCTGTCTTTACATCTTTTTTTAATATGTTGTGGTAAGATACTCCCCCACCAAAAAAAAGGATCTGACAACAAAAGGTTGCATGGCATAAGCAACCTCAGTTGTGCCAGTTAGAAAACATTCAAACTTCCATCCAGCCCTTTCTATTTTTATGACTTTCTGCATCCTGACTACTAAGTAAAACCAGGATTTTTTCAAATTCCTGGGCATTTTGCCACCGCTGTGGGCCATGGGGCCAATAAAAATCATTAGCAATACATAAATTTTATCCAGTGGGCTTTCCTGAACATGTGCAAATGTTCATAAGGTTAGAGAACAGAAATCCACATGTTGTATCTTACATGCTTGGAATGCACTGAGTTTAAGTAGTTTAGAATAAGTTCATATGAATATCCTGACGTTTTTATATCAAATTAGAACACATGTGGTTCAAGTACTACAATAAGGATTCTGATTAAATAAACAGATTGCTATTACATTCCAGCAGATAAAATCAATCACTGTAAAAAGCACCACTTTTTCATCTTTACTGTATTATAGTAACACTAAGCTACAATATTCATTAAATATCCAGATTTTCTTAGATGGAAGTTTGCCTTTTTAAAATAGAAAGTTTCCATCTTTAGCACAGTTAACATTTCCTGTACGAAAGTAAGACATTTGATATATGGGGGGGGGGGGGGGGGGGGGGGGGGGAGGGCGGGAGGGGTGAAATCTAGTATGTAGTAAAAACATTTATCTGGGATATTTTAGACCAATTTTAACAAAGATATAACTTGCTTTCTCAATATGACTAACTTGCCTCACTTATTCAGTAAGAAAAACATACTGTTGTTTAACTGTAAGTTTGATAAACCTGATAAAATATACCCTATTTTTGGTTTATCCTTACACTGCTTTGAATAAACAAGACAACTAAAGTTTTGTTTTGGTTTTTCATGTGTTTGGTTTTCTTCTAGACTAATGTCAAAGTAATGTTGTAGTAAAATCAGCAGAAGCAATCTGTACACTTTAAAAAAAAACGGTACCTTAGCAGCACCCAAACTACTAACATGTAAACATGTTGGGTCTGATAAATATGACACTTATCAGAAGTCTGCACACATTGCTTTATAATTATGTTATTTTACTGAAAAAATTGTCACACGAAAACTGGGCATTTAAACATCCTGTGCCAGGGTCCTCTCAGTGATGTTCAATGACAGGACCAGGGGCAACGAGTGCAAGCTGGAGCATAGGAGGTTCCACGTAAACAAAAGGAAAATCTTTTTTCACTGTGAAGGTGACAGAGCCCTGCAACAGGCTGCCCAGAGAGGTTGTGAAGTCTCGTTCTCTGGAGACATTCAAAACCTGCCTGGACACATCCCTGTGTGACCTACTCTAGGGGATCCTGCCCTGGCAGGGGGTTTGGACTAGATCATCTTCCAAGAACCCTTCCAACCCCTAAGTTTCTGTGATTCTGTAATATTTTAGTACACTTGAAAATAATCTCATAGTTTATTTTGGAGTTAAATGGAACTCAATCTGATTTTTTCTATTATCACATTTTTTGAAGGGCTCCAGCAATCCACCTGTACACCCACTCCAAAACTATTGCATTCTTTGGGCTATTAGCTTTTGAAAAGAGTAAGACATTATTGCACATGGAGGCACTGAGGCAGAGGTCTGAAACAGAGGAAAACTAACCACTACTTTATTTTCTGAAGAGTTATAATTACTAGGATGATACTAAATTTATTATCAGTGCAAACATATTCTAGCATCAGTAGATGTTTAAAAAGAAAGAACAAACAAAAACAAAACAAAAAACAACAAACAAGAACAACAAAACCCAAAGCTGTCAAGTCTCCCATACTCACCCCAAGACCCAGCAAAAGTAGTGAAAAACAAGGATAACCACTGCTGCTAAGACGTCAAAACTCCAGAAAGAGAAGGAAAGGATTTAATTTTTTTTTAATTTTTTTTTTTTTAATTACTGTTTTAAGACTTTTGATTTGGACTGAGGGCATTCTTAATTTTTTGTATGTCATGATCTCAAATTATCACTGAAAATTTTGGATCCTTAGACTGATTCACAGTGGCTGTATAGAAAATGTGCTGCATTTTAGTTCCTTTCATTTAAGTCATCATGACCTAAGTTTTCTAAGCTCTGTGCTGGTGTGACGACACAGTACCCCTATAAAATATGAGCATTTTCTTGCATTCTTGTTGTGGTCCGAGTTCAACCTGGTTTAGAAAACTCCAGTTGAATCACAGATTGCCCCTTATCTTCTTGATTAGAGGAGAAATAGCTCCAAATTGGCTGGTTTTACTTTCCCACTGGGTTCGTCCATAGCTTGGGACCAGCTGGCTACACCAGGTATGTCTCTAGAGCATAAAACTCTGCCCAGATGTGCGCACACCAGCACAGACACAGATTATGGGTTTAAAATACCACTTTAATGTAACCGTTTTCAAAGAGTATGAGGGGGAAGACTGGATATGCAAACGTACCGGGTCAATAAAGAGAAAGACTAAAAGTTACAGTTGGGGGTAGAAAGAGCCTGACGCCTTTCCTGTATAGGGTCGACGAGGTACGTGTGTATGTGTGGCCGATTACTTTTGTCCAGGGAAGAGAATGCAGGAAAAGAAAGGTTTCCTGGTTAGTCTTACAGTGCCTGGCTCAGAAACACTGACAGGAGTAACTGCGATGGCTGCCTTGGGGGTGCAGCTGTGGCTGCTGGGGCTTTGGGGTTGCTGCAGCGGCTGGAGGCCACGGGACGGCAGGGACACGGCTGGAGCTGTGGCTGGAGCTCGGGAGCGCGGCTGCAAGGGCTGCTTTAGGAGCGCTGGATGACGGAGGCTTTGCGGAGCGAGCAGTGATCCCAGCTTTTTTGGTGTGCTTCAGCTCCCTTTTACCATTTCTTCGGCTCCATTCGCACAGCTCCTTGGCAAGCAGGGTCCACGAAAAAAAGGCAGGAACAAGCTCCTTTTTCCAGCCACAGAAGGCTCCCTTTTATCTGGCCTCCTATTCCTCTTACTTCTATCTTCTTTTCTTCTCCCGCCTTTGTTCCAGCAGCAGCGGACAACAGGCGGCAATGACCTGTAAGTTTGATTGGTCTTTTTGTCCTCTCAGCTCCCAGCCCCAAGCTGCAGTTCCTGCAAGGGCTGGGTCCTGACTGCAAACACAGCAAGGTGGGGCTGGCTCTCCCTGTCCTTCATTGTGTAATGCCCCGCCTGCAGCCCCCTCCCCACAGTGTTGCCACTGTTTCTCTTTTATTTTTAATTTTATTTTTATTTTCTTTTTTTATTATTATTTTTTGTATTTTTGTCTGTTTAAGTCTCTCTATCACAGTTAATTTGGTTGAGAGACATATCTTTTGTGGAGGCCAGTTCTCCACAGTTCTGTAATAATATTTAATTTGGATGTATTGTCAAAATAATTTGTCTATATCCTGTTTTATTTAGTTTTTACTAACACCCTTCTTAATGTGTCATTTTCAGCAACATAAGAGTAATTAAAAAAAAATAAAATTAGTTCTGTTAAGATGCACAATATGCTGGGCATTTTTATAAAACTAAGGCAAAGCAAAGGTGAAACAACTTGAGCATTGACTGGATAACTTTAGAAGTACAATTCTGATAATGAATAAGGTCAATAGAATATTTTTTAGTATTTTATTTTATAAAGCAATATTTTAATATTTTTTTCTCAGATAATTCCATATTTAAGATGTGTAGAAATATTGCCAAATAATTGTCTCATCACAAGAAACACAGAACACAGTTAAAGACAAACCTGAATATTCTGGGAAAGTGACACTAACTGCAGTGGGAAGCATAAAAATATAATGTATTAATTAATCAACCTTGCTATAGCATGGAAAAATTAAGCTTTATTTCTTCATTCATTAATCAGCTGTTTCTTTAAAATAACATTCAACCTGATTGTTTTCAAAAACCGTTCACTTCAACCTTTTAATGTATTATTCAGTTTGTGCCTATTTTTATGGGTAAAATGACAATCATTCAAGTCTAATTGAATTCAAATTAGATTACCCAAGTTTTAATAGAGAGGAATAATGCTTTAAAAAACATTAATCCCTTGCAAACATCTACAGGATTATCAAGTAAATCACATATACTTTGGTTTCCGACCCAGAACATCCCTCACAGAAATCTCTACATCTGTCATGTGCATCATTGAAGTAATTTCATTTTACAGTGTTAAGTAAAATGACAGTCATTGATCATTCATGTCTCTTAACCTGTAGTTTATAATCAGGATAATGTACACAGGTAATGTGCACCTGTTTTATACTGGTTTGTGGGGTTTTTTTAAACATCATTTTTTCACTGCATAATACTGTGTTACCACAGATTACATATAATTAAGCCTCCCTTGGCTTTACCTACACAAATGTTATTGTGTAAGAGTTGCTAATTAACTTTCAGCTATTAATATGAAAGTTACATCATAGTCACTCTTGGCCTTAGTTTAGTCATGTTATATTTTCCTCAAAAGTAGAAGACAAATTGCTAAAACTTGTATCTTTTCCACTTTTTGTTTGTTTGTTTATTTATTTATTTATTTCAGTTAGCTTTAGTTTTAAAGTGAGAAAATCAGGATTTCTCTTTTTCAGCTAGAAAAAATTAAAAAAAATATTTAAGAAGTTCTGGTATTCAGAAATAATGTGTTGGGTTTTTTTTCTTTTTCAAGGTTTATAATTAATATTAAATGCAAATAACTGACATAAAAATCTTCTTACATTTTGTATTTCTTTCATTTCAGAATAAAAAAAACCACATTTGTGCCTTTTTTTTACTTCTCTCAGTTCAGATAAGGAGAATGTATGGAAAATCAGGGCACAAGTTCTGACAAATATAACAGTTAATCTTAGAAAACTGCAACAAACTAAGCACTTTAACGCTAGTAGCACATAACCTCTGCTATCGGTATTCCTATGGATACCTAGCACAAGCTACCCCCCAACATTTTTTCACTTTCAAAAGAAAACATTACTCAATTCTAATCTGACTGGCATTGTGGCTGTTGAATACCGCTGTTTTCTATACAGAACTGCCCTTTTTACAAGACCTTACAAACTTTCTGTCAACTGAGCCTTCTAATAGAAGTGTTTTGTAAAACCTGGAACATCATTCCAGCCTGAACTTCCCTTAACTAAAACCAGAGTCTGAGGTACCTGCTTTGGAGAAACATTTTGAAACATTAATAAGAAGTCCTGGTGATCATAAACATCTGTCCTCCATCACTGTCCTAGGCCCACGGACCACTTTAAAATCACTCTGACTGGTTTATTTTAAGTGATTAATACAGCAGCCTTTAAGAAAAATATCTATGGGATTTACTGTATGGAACATTTATTGTACAGAGACTAATAGACCTGCTACTGTATGAAGGATATGTTTGTCTTTTGTCTTCCTTCACTGGTGATAATTTTTGCAGTGTACTTTTATGATAACAACTTACTGACAAAGTAGTGTTTAAATTAAATATATCTTGTGAACACTGTTGAGCATCAAAAAGACAACTCTATGTCTTTTTTTTTTCCCCCCTTTTCTCCTGTATAGTGGAATATGGAGCTGCAAAATTGTTCTGTATAAATAACATAAATTACATAGCCATACTCTTTTGAGAAAATAATACATTTCTCATCTGCTGAATAAAATACCTTTTTCACTTTCAAAGCTGTGGAGAACTGCCATATTTTATGCATTACAGAATGTTTATACAAGTATGCTTTAGGAAAAAAAAATCTGGGTGAACAGATTTTATCAGGTGTCAAAATGCATCTGTTGATATATGGTTTTGTATGTATTCTGTGTTAACATTAATCATAAAAGGAAAGTATGTCTTCTTAATCCAACCTTCTAGAATAATCATACATTTAAACAGAGCATAAATTAACTAGAATACATTTATAAGGCAGGTATTCCAAGATTTTATTACAGAAATAAGCCTGGAACAAGGATTACAACTACAAAAATGACAAATATTTCACTTATTCTTAAAAGCCTGCATATTGTTTAAATTTCAGCTACTCTATTATTGAATTAATGCAAATTTTATGCTGTAAATGGAAACCTTTCTCTCTGCCAAAGTGAAGCAACTGTCTAATACATTAAGTGTTATTGTTCATAAATAATAATAGCAGGGTCCTACTCTGTCTTACTGTTATGTACAGCTCTGCTATGTACCCCTTAAGAGTGGTATTTGTTAAGAAGTAAAAACATTATTTGGTCATAAAACACAGAGCAATGAGGGGAAAAAAATCACCCAAACTTTAAGAAGAATGCAACATTAATGGCTTGATAATAGATCCTTGTGTACTTCTCAATTAATTTGCAAATACATTGAGCATACATTTTTTGAGATATTTTAAAGTCACAGAAAATGAGGCTGAAAAACTTACAAACACTTCAGGAATTCATCTGTGGAAATTTCTCCTGAAGAGATGGTCACTGTGCCTAAACTGTTTATCTAACCTGTGCTTAAAATAATCTAAAAATAGAGATTGCAGATGCTGCCAGAACAATCAGATACATTGCTTAAGTATTCTCACGGCTGGAAACTTTTTCCCAAAGTCTGTTAGATCTCCTTCAATGCAATTTAACTTACTTCTTTTTACCTCTCCTCTTGGAGAACAGCTTATTTATTCTTCTCTGCCATACTCTTTCATAGATTTGAGGTCAATTATTTGAAGGTTTCAGTTCTCTGTCCTTCAGATTCAGCTAGCTGAATTCCTCAGTCTTTCCTTACAGGCAGTTGTTTTCTGGAGTTCTGGCTGTTGTAACTGTCTTCCAGACTGTGTCACACTGGTACAAATCCTTGTTTAAATGTGAAATCCAAAACCGGGCAAATTACTTAGCTGAGATCTCAGGAGGGATTTGCTGAAAGTATTCATATACTCTGCTATGTTCTTCCAAGAGCAGGACAAGTACAATAGATGTATTGGGAGTGGCAATTAGTAACCAAGTGCCCATGCAACTAGGAGATGAACACTCCGGATTCATCAGCCCTTAGAAATTTGTTACCTTGCTATTAAGATTGCTGCAGGCTGAGGGACAAACAGCTATTCTTAAGGTAGCATTTCGTCTGCAGGTTAGGTCAGCAATAGCCTATGCGAGACAGCTGAATTATTTCCCATGCAAGCTCAAAGAAGTACTGCATTAGATCCAAGAACTTCATCCTGGCTCATTACGTTCTCACTTGACCCTCTGAAATCTCTCCTTTAGGCTGATGCCTGGTGTGCTCAGCATGAGCTGGCTGTAACGAAGAGAGCGGCACCAGCCACTGCCTCAGCTCTCGTCAGGCAGCTGCCAGGACTCGCCTCTGCCTCCTTTTGCCACTCCAGGCCCCTGGGCCTGTGGATTCAGCACAGCTACTTCACATGCACACTTAGTAGCTATGCCACAGCTTTCAACTCAATACACAGTGTAAAACATGAAGTAGTGCTGTGAGAATTTAGTAATTTGTCTTCCTGGCCTTTTAAAAAAATTAACAGATAGTTAATCTGATTGGTATTTACAAAATATTTTTTTTCATTGTAAAATGTATTCATACTCCAAGAGAAGTGTATGTGCCCTGTTTGCCATTATTAAATTAATAAAATCCAAAACCTGTTTATAAAGGGAGATTAAATCAATTTTCTACTTCCATAAACACAGAAACATTATGGTTCAAATCTCTTGCTGGTGTACTCCAAGTTGGTATATCTCTTGCTTTCTTGACTTACGTAGAGCTTTTGATTTTTTTGGCCTTGAATCTAGATTCCTTGGAATGCTGCTTATTTTATTATATTGTACTCTATGTTTCTAATGCAGAGTCCTTAGTGAATTATCTGTTTCTTTCCCCTCACAGGACCTCAGCTGACCTTTAATCTCCCTCAGAAGTAGCTCTCGATTTCTCAATACAAACAGATCTGACATTTTGCAAATACATTGTTCTAATCCACTAGTTCCCTAACTAATTTCAGTTGCTGAGCAGAGTTGATTAGCAGCTCTGTATGGAGGCTCTGCCTGTTTGCAGAGCTGTCAGCTCCTACCTACACCAGTGTATAACAAAAATGGACTTAAAGTCAACAGTGTTCCCACACTGAAGATAGGGAAAAAGGCGTTGATCAATTTAACTTGCAAACAATTCTTTAAAGGGATTTTGTAATGTCAAAATGTTTATTTCCAGTGACAAATTACAACCAAAGGCAAGGAAAAAACCCAGTTACAAATTTAATCTCAATCTAGTGGCATGGAAAAGGAAACCTGAGAAAAGTTTGACAATTCTGACATTCCTAGAAAAATGCTTAAATCTTATATAATGATGTTACAACAGAGGAGGTAATCATATCAGCTCAGCCTAGTGATGTAGCACAAGATCATTATTTAAAGCCTATAAAACCTGTTCCCAGGTTCTTCTTCTTTAGTTGTTGCTGTACAAAAACATTTCTAATTTATTTTTTCCAATTCTCCACCAATTTTATCTTTTTTATAATGTTTCCTGTCCTCCCTTTCTCCATTCTTTCCTTCCCTTTTCCTTCCCTTCCCTCCCTTCTAGTGGTTTTCTGTCAGCTCTTCACTCTATATGACTTTTTTTTTTGGTGATCTGATCAGAGTATTAAGCCTGCATACTGTAGGATGTCTCAGAAGCATGGAACAAAAAAGTATGTAATGAATATTCTAGATTTCCTTCTCCTTTGCAGTTAATCTGTAGAGTGGAAGATGCATATTGTATCTGGAAAAATTACTTCATCTACTTATTAACTAAACTAACAGAGGTCGGCTTTCTCTAGCATGCCACAGATAGGTAAAGCTCAAGAATTCTCAGCCATGTATCAAATTAATTTTGTCAGACTTTGAGCTCGGGTCAGAGAGAAAGGTTTGGGGAAAATGGGATAGGAATGTGATAGCTTGCTTCATCTATTGTCTTCAGGGAAAAGGTAAAATATAGCTAGAGAGTAACTGTGGCACCATGCCTATTATCCTCCCTTGAAACTCCAAATATCAGGAGAAAAATCCCTCTGCCTCACTGACTAAAATGAAAGCAATGTTGCGTGTAGTATGTTTAACCTACTTTAGTTTCAGTATCTGCACAGTTTTTATTGGGAATACAAATTCCTGACTTTCTACATTTTAAATTCTGTTGTCTAAGCTCATTTAATTTTTCTGCATATTTTGTATGGGCCTTAAAATTAAAAGGTTTAGGATAATGTGCTTTCATTATTAAAGATAATAATAAAACTGAACTCCCTGATGATGCACTTTAGCAATATTATTAGGTCTGTTGGCTACCATAAAGTGCGGTAGGAATGAACAAATTCAAATTAATCTCTTACTAATTAGCAGCTTTCTATAAAATCACAGCAATATGTAAGACCATGAATATGGAAAATAGGTAAGGGAAAATAAAGGCTGTGTTAAAAATGGCAGTATTATAATGGATAGTAAAACTAATTATGTTGGGATCTTCAAGGCAGTTTAGTTACCTTTCCATCCACTTATGAAAAGCAATCTGACATAAATTCTGTCAGTTGTGGAAACTCTCATTTGAATAACAGGCCATAAAGAGGGTGCTGAGATGTAGATTATATAAATACTTCCAGGATACTTCTAGATTTTACAAGGAAACAAAGAGGACCAGAAGTCCCTTATCAATGGCACAAAAGTCCTCTTCTTAATTTAATCCTGTCTGGAAAGAAAAGTATACTTGGAAGAGGAGATTCAGCTGTTTTCTGTTCATGTTACACGGATCTTTCTATCATCACCTAGAAAACATAATGCTACCAGATTAGAAGATAGTCTATTATTTGGCTTCCTAGATATCATCTGTTAAATCTGCTCGCTTTTCTGTTGTAACAGTAATAGTA
Source organism: Apus apus (assembly GCF_020740795.1). NCBI lineage: Eukaryota > Metazoa > Chordata > Aves > Apodiformes > Apodidae > Apus > Apus apus. The sequence continues at coordinate 56,490,233 of NC_067282.1, read as the reverse complement.
CCACTACTGACATATTGAGGTAATTTGCCCACCCAGAACTATATATTTTTAGAAAGCTCTTCCATCACTTAAAACAAATTTAAAATCTCCCACTGGTAATCGTAACTATATCTTCACTAGAGTTTAAATAAACTCCTCTTTTAAATACAAACACCATTATAGGAAACAGTTAAAAAGCTTATCTCCTAAATATCCAGAAATACTACCTATTAGCATAAACTTATAATATCTGATATGGCAGCTTGGCTTTAGGGGCATGTGTGTTTAGAAGGAGAAAATGTATATACTGTCAAATGAAAGTCAGAAGACATTAATATAAGCATCCTTTATTAACTCTGGAGAGTTGTCCTTTTTCACTTTCTGGTTGGCCACTATCTCTGACTTCTCCCATCAGACTTTCCAAAGACAATTGAGCAATTAGCCTTTGTCTTTTAGGCTAATTATCAACGAAGCCCAGATGACCACTAACGACCTACATAATCAGTATTTCAGTAGATAGGAAACAAAAAAAATAAAACCAGAAGAGGATGGAAAAGTCAGACTTCCCCACTTTAGGTTTTCTTATGTTCATTCATCCAGGTACAGTTATCCTTGCATAACAGGAGCATGGTGAAGGCACTCCTAATAATTATTTTTTGATGCTATCCAGGAGAAAAAGAAATGTTCATGTTGTCTGATTTAGTCTTTCACTGAAACAAAACTATTCCTCCCTCCTTCTAAACTGTGACATCAGAGTACTTTAAATGGAAAGTGAAATTTTCATATCAAGCACCTGGGAAGGAACAAAAGAAAATTAGAATTAGAGTGAAATAAGAAGTAATTTTTCATTATCTTAAAGCCTTTATCCGTTACACACATTATTAAAATATTTTTAATTTTATGTACCTAAGCACCAAACCAAAATCTTGCTTTTCCACTTTGTATAACTTATGAGGTATCCAGAACAGAAGGGGTTGGAAACATGGTCTATCACCTCTTTACCCAAGGCTGCAACTTCATGATTACTTATATGAAGGCATGCACACTAAGTCAGCTTTAGCTTTGAGCCCCAGCACAGTTGTCATGGGCAGAGTGGGAGGTGTTTATTAAGTGGGATTGATTGACAAAGATGTACATCAAGGTACTTTATAAAGCATTTCAGAATCTAAATTCCCCAGATATAACTTGAGCCCATAACAGAGAAAGAGTACTGTCTCCTTTCTGCAGCCCCTGACTTGCTTTCCCTGTAAAGGAAATCCCAGATGTGCTTTAGAAGACATGTGAAACCAGAAGGCTTGCAGAAGAGAGTTACAGTGCATTTGGATGCATTACATTACACTGCCCACTGGACAGAAGTCCAATACCTGATCCAGATGCTTGGAAGACTGGTATGTAAGGCACACCACGGAATAATTTTGCATTTCAGTATAAATGAAGCTGAAGCCTATCATAAAGATATACATAAAGATTCTAGCATTGAGGACACTCTGGAAGAGATGGGAAACTTAAGAAGAAACTATACTCTTCAGTTTGTCTTTCTGGAGAGGAATTAAAACCATAGAGTACCTGAATAAAGAGTAGTTCTGTTCCTGTCTCATTTTACTTCAGACTTTGTTTGGATTCATCCTTACAATTTACCAATCCCAAAATCCTTTATCTGCCAAATTGACCCAAATTTAAAACTACCATCGTATTTTTGTGATTTACTATTACAAAATGTTCATGCCCATGCGTTATTTGGTTTAATCCTTTTCTTACAAAAGGATGTATGCAATCTGAAAACGTTGTTAATTGTTGGCTTTAGCTTGTCTTTACATTGCCAGATGATGTAGGTGCCAAATTTGTTCCTAGGTCCTGTATGAATGTTATTTCACTTATGATTCCCTTTTAGAGTGAACCAATTAAGCTCTTGCAAAAATTCCAGGTATGATGCTCCAGATTATTCTTTCAAAAGAGTTGTCCTGAAAGGCCACATAAAAAAAAAAAAAAAAAATAATAAAAAAAATTGCATGAGATCTGTATGTTTGCTATCCCATGCACTTTTCCAGCGTTTTCCCAGAAGTCTGCATCCCCAAGCACTCCAAAATACTCTCCAAGTATAAAATACATGTAATAATTTCATTCAGTATGATCTTCATTCTGATATTTATGCAGCCATCTGGTCTGCACAGACTTTGCCTGCTATCAGGCAGTTTGAACTAAAAAAACCCTACATATATAGGGGAGGATCATAGAAATACAGCAGAGTGATGAAGAAATCCCAGTACTGTCTGCTATTTGTTGTAGAAAAAAATCAGTCCTCTCTGGAGTAGTGGACTGTTCTGAACCATTTAGCTTGTGTACCTGGCATACATCCATAAAGTGCCAAAGAGTAAATTCTCAGCATGGCCTAATATCACTTTGTTAGGTAGTTCAATCACAATTTTTATAAATGTTGTACCTTGGTTCTTGTACCTCAGTAGAGAGAGTTGTTTGTTCCTTTGATGAAGGATGATGCAGAGAATAGTACTTATGTTTTTTATTTTCTTAATTAGCTATTTCAACCTCTGATATTCAAGTAAATAGGAAGAATTCCAACAATAATTTTCCAAAATTTTTGGTCCTGACATAATGGAAAATTTTGGTTTTGTTTTAGTTGTTATTTTTAAATTACTGTTCTTCCTATTCCCACGTCCCTCTTTTCTGCTTTCCTATTTCTACACTTCACTTGCTATAGATGGTGTATCTTTGTATTGATTTCTGTTTAGCCAAGAATAGAAATTTCTTTGTCCTTTATACTTGTTATACTAGCTTTCAGTATTATGAGGTTTGGGTTGCATTTGTTTTGTTGGTTTTGTTTTGTTTGTTCTCACTTGGGTTTTTTTGGGGGGTTGGTTTTTTTGTTGTTGTTGTTTGTGGTTTTTTTCTGTAGTAAACTATTTTTTCAGATGTGTTATTTTGGCAAATATATACTTAACAAAAAAGTATGTGAACAGAGACATGTCCATCATTAAGAACCTCTGAAGAAAACTGTCAGTGTCCTTCAGTTTCTGTTCATTTAAACATGGGATATTTATACAGAGGAATAGTAGTACCCGCTTACAAAGTCATGTCATGTGAATAAATGAATTAGTTTTATATACTGTCATGGGAAGATGTGCGTTATTATGGTAGGATGAGCATCTTGTTCCTAATTACTAGTATAGCATCTGAAGAACTTGTTGTGCATTTAAATGAGATACATAGTATATAACAAATACAGTGAGTAATAAAAAAATAATTGTATAGTGTTCTGTGATGCCTCTTATACTGCATTTTCTAGCATTTTAATGTAACCTGGATATAATATAATTTGCTGAGAAATTAAATTTTAAAAAGTGGGCTTTGAATAGGGATATGATTAGTTTACCACAGGGTTTCAGAATTGTCCCATGTTTCAGAATCACTTAATTGATGAGATAGCTAATACACCTGTGTTTTATTTTTCTCCTTTCTCTTTTTATCACATATATTTTAATTTCCATTCCAAAGTTCTGGGCAAAATTTATTCTTGATGCCGTACCAAGTGTGGTCTAGTTTAAAAAGGCAAATCAGAAGTTAGGTAACAAGGAGTATATAATATTCTGTGAAGATACACACACACACATGAAAAAACCCTTTTTGCCTTCCTAGGTTCCACCATGGTTGAATATTGCACAGCCAGAGGCAGAAACAGATGTGGTATCTAAGTAAAGAAGAATAGGGGTGCTAAAAAAAAACATGGCCAAAAGCAATGAATAGTGGCAGACACTAGGCTGTATTCTGCTTCAGATCTGAACAGTGTTGGCTGATACAGGCTGTAGATAAGCAACCTGTCCTTTTCGTTGACATTTCTGAGAAAGGGGGGGGGTTCTTCAGCACACTTCTTGCAGCAGCACAGATGACAGCTAGAAATAGTGTTTTAATGGTTGAAATGTCTGCCAGGCATGACATATGTAGGAGCTGCTTGAGGCAGCACAATACTGAGCAAAAGGTTGGGGCAGTAAAACAACTTGATGAGACGTAGCTGTAGCCCCTCTTTCTCTTTACACACCCAACCCATATTGCTAATGCATGTGGTTGACAAGCACTGTTACAAGTAGGGCTCATGTTGAGTTCAGTCTTAACTCCTGAGCCATCCCTTTGTAAGACCTTATCCACTTATCCTTTTGTCGGTTATTATAATGTTTATGTGGAATCAATTAAAAAATGTGTTTTAAAAAAATCCCCACAGGTCCTGACCTTACTACAGGGCTGAGAATTCAACATTCAGCTGAGGATGATAGCGCCCACTGTGCTGAGCAACTGGCCAGCTGATGAGAAATTCCGGCTGTCATCGCAGTGCAGGGAGTTAACATATTTATCAGATACTTGAGTTGAAAAAGTGGTAGTTCATGAGGACTTTTTTTTTCCCTTAGCCATCTGGTCCTGAGGTGCCTATTACATCTATTATTGAATCATTAAAGTCAATGAGGTGAATAACATGATTAAACTTGTTTACTTGTCATGTAACAGTCGGTTAACAGTGAAATGTAACTTCTATTTCTGGTTTACTCTGCAATAAAAACACATCTTGGCTTCCCTAAGTGATACCTAAAATTAATGCCAGATAAATATATTTTAATTTGTGGTGTAATTTAAAAGTATATTAATTCTTTTAACTCTGTTCTACATACGAATATTGTATCACAGTCACTGCAAAAACTGCTCCTTATAATTAAACCAATAAAACATAAAAATTTGGTGATAAGTACAGACGTATACTCATCATTTCACTCTACTAATCAGATAGGTGCACATTTATGGAGACCCTGCAGAAAACACAGTTTGTTCATGCAGAATTGTAAGAAATGCAAAAAGCTGTAAATCTGATCGATATATAAAAGTCATATTTGATTAAAAAGGTTTACAATATTTCATTGGATATACTCATAAAAGTGTGGATAAGCAGTTATTGTATAACTATAGATGGATTATACTTCTTTGTACTAAACTGAAATGTAAATAATAAGGATTATAGTGTTTGAATTAATTATTAAAGCCAGGAAATCTCACAGTGGTGACAGTGGAATTTAGTGCAAATGTTTCAACAGCAATAATTAATGTTACCCTAGAAATTAGAAACTAAAGATGCCTTTTATATTTATGTTTAGACCTTCTTTTGGGATCTGCAAATTTTAAAAAGTGCAAATTTACTTACGTTAAGTACAAAATATTTCAAGTCAAGGGAATAATGTTTCTAGACTTCAGTAGGCTATAAATCAGGGAATTAGTGCATAATATTATATAGCAATGTGGTTAATTGGTACACCAAGACAAATAGGATTAAATAAAAAACTAGAAAAATGTCAGAAACTGTATTTATAGACATTGAATTTGCTTCAGTTATGTCTCCATGGTCTGCTTAAAGTGGTCTCAATGTCACTCAGCAACCTCACACTGTGCATCCCAACATCATACATTACAGTAAGTTTTAAGACAAAAGTATAGCTTAAAATATTATACTGAGGGCAACAAATCTCCTGAGATCTTGCTATGGTAGCTATGGTAGCTGTGATCGCTGTGATCGCCATCTACTAGTTTATCTATCATGTAAAGAACTACTGTAGCCCTTTTTTTTTTTTTTTTGCTGCTCTTTTGGTTTGGCTTTTTAGGTTCTCTTTTCTAAAAAAGTCTTATTTTCTGACTATGTTGTAAGGAAGGATTACAGATGGGAAGGTGTGTACCTCAGGATGCATAGCAACATTTGATAAAGAGGCCATTGGCCTAGACAAAAGCACATTGCACAGGCTTTCAGTATTATATTCAGGACGTTAAATGTATTATAATCTCAGCTATTTTTCTTTTTACTCTCTGTTTCAGCTCTCTATCAGGGGACCAGAAAATTTATTTTATTTTACTACATTGCACTAGTTAATAATTTTTTGGGATTTATTTTGCTTATTTATTATTATTATTTGGACAAATGCATGATCTTTTTCTTATATAATACCACAGTGAAATAGGGACAATTAGCATATTACATTGCTATTTATCTGTCTGCTTTACATCTTCCATTTTGTTAATTACTCAGTAAAAATTACACAACAGTTATATATATATATTTTTTTAAATTAATATGAAACTACAAAATTAGTAGAATCAATTCAGAAGTTTAACACAGCTGTAGATAAGTGATCTAGGGAGTTAATTGGAATTGCAAAAAGGCTAATAACTTCTATGCATATCACCCTGAAATATCCAGATATCTTGGCTCAGAATTTAGAATGATTGTCATGTTGAACTAATAAAGTGAGCACAGAAATACGATTATGACAATATTTTCCAGTTTTCACAAAATCTTAGGGGTTGGAAGGGACCTTGAAAGATGATCTAGTCCAACCCCCATTTCCATTCTGAACTCCAGATAGGAAAGTAATATGTGGGAAAGTAATCCGTGTGAGCTAGGATTGATGTCTTCATGATGAATGAGAACTAGATGGAGGCAGGAGACACACCAGAATTTCACCACTCATCATAGAAAAACATTAAAAAAAAACCCCAAAACTCGAACAGTTTAAGCACCATGAAACATTACACGTTCACCATTCCCCAATAGGGTGTTTGTTAGGTTTGAATTTTTTCACATCCTGTTTCTGAGACGAAAAAATGTGTTCAGTGTCTATTTATTTATTTTTGAATGAAGAAGGTTCCTTTTCAATTTTAGAGATCCCACGGTCAAAAAAAATACAGTAAGAAACAGTTGACACAATTTGGCGTATCTTCTTCCAACACCGACATTTCTCCATCTCTTCCACCTGGCAGCTTGGGAAAACTGCCCAGGTTATACCAGAATGCTTTGGAACAAAACCAGTCCTTTAGCATACTAGGTGTTGACAGGACAACCTGGTTAACACATGGTTCTGCCAGGAAAAAAATCAGAAAAGCTACTCTCTGGATAAGCTGAATCATAATAGCTTTGAACATGTCAGATGATCACTTGTAGAATGTAGTTACATTTGTAACATAATCCTTTCTGTACTTGGGACAGAATCTGAGTGACAGAAAAAATTACCAGCTATCACTTTATCATGGCTTTTTCGGGGAAGAGCTAGGGAAGCTGGCTCAAAGAAATAGACATTTTGTGTAGTGTCTATGCTTTTATCTCTATATTTACCCTATTAGGTAGGTGCATCATGCCCTGAAACTGCTCATTTCATGGAATCATCATAGAGTCATAGGGGTTGGAAGGGACCTCTGAAGGTCATCAAGTCCAACCCCCCTGCTGCAGCAGGAACACCTAGGGAGGACCACATAGGAATGCGTCCAGATGGATCTTGAAAGTCTTCAGAGAAGGAGACTCCATTTATTTCTGTAGTTACAAAGGGAGCCTAGAATGTAAAGCTTTGGGATAACAGTCTGCATTGCTGACAACTACTAGTCAGAAAATATTTAGCCTTGCAGACTCATACTCATGACAAGCTGCAGAATAATATATTGTTCTATTTAGGTAGCATCTGAACTAGAACAACTGAGTTCCAGTTACAAAGGAAAATAAAATTACATAATATTGGCTTAATATTAATAATTCCATGTGGAACAAGAAATATTCAAATTCTGTTGTTTTGGGTTGGGCTTGGGTCCTTTTTCATTTTTATCATTATTATGGAACTAATACCTTGTGGCTGGATACTCAGCTGTCTGGAAAGATGCAGACTGGATGATTCTATGTCTTTCAAGCCGATCTTTAGAGGTTTAGTAAAGCTTTAAATTTTTCAGTAAGAAAGTTTATCATATTAATGAGACTAAGGTTTATCTGTTTATTTGTGACTTGCTGTGATTTGCAGGTGAACAATTACTTTAAGGGCAGACCCCTTTTTCAGGTGCATAGGGCACAATAACTTTTTGCCAGGAAGGACAATGTGACTTGACTGTGCTGTGTCTCTGCTGAGATGTTTTACATGAACAGAATGTCTCCAGATAAGAAAACTGAACCATCTAATGTACTGTTTATAGAAAGTGATGATATTGCTGCTGTTCCTAGAAAACAATTTCATCTTCTGACTTCTCTGAAGTAGAATCAGTTTAAATTTCACTTACTTTAGTATAGAGTTGCACAGACCTGCACAAGGTAGAACAGAGATAAAAATTTCCCAATTTGTCCTGCTTTTCTTTGACATTGGTATAAAGAAGTTTCTTAAAAGAGTGAAAAGACACGTAGAATATGTCTGGATGCATTTGGATGCTTTTAAACTATGTTTAAAAATCCAGTTTGGATTTGGACCTAGCATGATATGAGTTTGGTGAGCTAGAAGAAACAGATTATTTTAAATTGGAAAAGAATGCTATTTACGTAAGTATTTTAAGAATGCATGTGTTAATATTTATAAAACATTTTTTAAAATAAATTGTATTTTGGAAATGTCTAATCCAATCTATAGAAGCTCTACAGATTCTCCCATCTTTCCAATATAACACTATATAGAGTATGTAGAGTATATTGAGAAAGACTTAATCTCATACCATGAAGATGACCATTTTTTTCTGCATTTCCAAGTTATTTTTTATTTAATAGGTGCTTTACCTTTTTTCTAGATAGGCTTCTTCAAAGAAAATTTGCCCCAAAGGTACTGAAATATTTTTTTAAAAAATATGTATATTTTTTTCAATAATGTTTTATTAACAAGGTCTCACAGTAACACTTTTACAATCACTTTAATAATACTTTAAATTCTCCTTTCTCAGTGAATGTTTCCACCTTTGAAGAAATAATGCAAATAGTTTTCTCAAATCATCCCTTTAATAAATGAATGAAGCACTTACATTGGAAATAAATATAAATGGTCAAGCTATTAAATTCTGTATACATAAATATATATGTATGTAGATATATATATGTTAACTTTTTTCCCAATTTTTTTAAAAAAATGAGGCAAAGACCACCGTGTTCTTTGGTGTGTTAACCAAAAAAACATCACTCTTTATATGGCTTGAAGAAATTAGAGGTTGGAAATTATAATATCATAGACATAGTTCACTTCACCCTGTAAGGAGAAAATACATTACTATTTACTTGGGAAACAAAGCTTCCTAGAACTTACAATATCCAATATCAAAGAAATAATCCCTTAGGCAATTTGTTTATTCTACCTATATCCTAGATCTCCTTAAAGCTTAAAATTCGAAAGTTTAGACTAACAGTTATAATAAAAAAAACCCTGATAACATTTTAGAATTATTAGTGTATTGTTTTGGGGATTGCTCTTCACTGTGAGGCAAGGGAGGAATACCAGCAAGTCTCTTTTTCATACTTTATTATAAAAATTCAATAGAGATGACACACAATCTGAGAACATAATGGTTTTATGTAACATCTTATCAGGTTGTTAAGAGAAGGCAGAAAAGCCTAGAAAATTACAAAATCTTGAGCTAGAGGAGAAATTCTTCAAGCAACAGACAATGTTTTCTCTCAATTGCCTTTGCTGAAAGCTCCTATGGCTGATCATTGCAGTTTGTAGGTAGCACTTCATGGTTCGTTTGGTCAAGTATTCCATTATTTCTAAACCTTTCCCTCTGCCTAGGTAAAAATATTGTAAATAATTTGACAATTTCCATTTAAACAAGCCTCTTGATCCTGAAACATGAATTTCAAGACACCAGCAGATTTCATGTCCCAGTCAGAGCACAGTGGCAGAATGAGGAGACCTACTGTTTCATCTGTCACTGCATTTCTTCCCCTAGTTAATTCTACTTTTGTAAAATCCTTCTTTATAGATCACATAGGCTAGTTCTTATATCACAGTAACATAATTATTAATTTGTCCGAAATCCGGGTAAATCTCCCATTTCTCTTGCAGAAGAAAGGAAGACAGTGCCTCCCTTCAAGCTTTTAGGAAAATAAACAAACAAACAAATAAACCCAAACAAGTAAAACAAACACACAAAACAACAACAAAAAAATAACACTCTAGAAAAGCATCACAGTCCTTTTGGAAAAAAATGTTTAACTGTGAAACTGCATCTACTTTCATAGCCTGAAAAGCCAAGTAAGAATCAAAGCATACATGGCAAGTTTCCTAGAAGATGATAGTTAATGAGAAAGTGACCCAACAAAAACAAAAATGCAGGGCTATGAAGATGGTTAAGGGACTGGAACACCTGTCTTATGAGGAAAGGCTGAGAGACCTGGGACTGTTTCATCTAGAGACGACTGAGAGGGAATCTGATTAATGTATATAAATATCTGAAGGGTGAGTGAGAAGCATGGGCCAGTCTCTTTTCAGTTGTGCCCTGTGATAGGACAAGGGGCAAAGGGTGCAAACTAGAACACAGGAAGTTCCATTTCAACATGAGGAAAAACTTACTTACTGCAAGGGTGACAGAGCACTAGAACAGGCTGCAGAGAGTGGTTGTGGAGTCTTCTTTGGAGACTTTCAAGATGTGTCTGGATGCGTTTCTGTGTGACCTGCCCTGCTCTGGCAGAGAGGCTGGACTTCATGATCCCTAGAGGTCCCTAACATTCTGTGATTCTGAGAAAACATGAGAATGCAGCAGCTCTCACTAACACCATACCACTTATTTAACTGCCTATGTATAAGTCCATGCATCCACGTTTAGGGCCATTGTTAGGAAATTAGTGATTGTGACAGTATTTTTTGGTTTTGCTTTGGTTTATTTTGGTAGTTTATGTGTGGGCTTGTTTGGATTTGGTTTTGTTGGTGGTGGTGGTGGGTTTTTTTTTTATTTGCTCTGTTAACTTCATGTATAGTTTATACAAAGCCTGGCTGAATTTGCTAAGCAACTTCTCCCAAAAGAAGTGCAGAGAAATGACTGTTATGAAACATGTTCTAGAAGATGTATCTTCTTCCTCTGAATCTATTTTCATTTCTTGTGTAACTAGTGAGTTTCCTACTCCCCATAGTTTCCACATCACCAGCTTCTACCAGCTTTTCACGTGGCTATTGTTCCTCCAACTCCTGTCCATGTATAAGGTATATCAGTTTTCCGTCATCTTATTCCCCCAAATCCATTTTAAATTCTGTTCTTCTCAATCACTTATCTGAACCCATCAGTCATGAACCTGCTGCTTCTCACAAGCAGTCACCTCCCAATAGATTCCACTAATGACTACTAGACATCTAGCTTGATCACCACATCCTCCTGCCTTATCTGGACTATCTGAGGGGATTTATTACAGCAGCATCAAGACAGAATGATGTGACTCTATAGTACTTTGCGGAGTCTCCTATCTAATATACTGCACACTGTTATTACACATTTTTTCCTCTATAGACCTCTCCTCTTCACAGATTGTACACAAAACTACATGTTCCAAATAAAAATAAAACCCTTCTGACTGCAAATGTTATTACAGTATAGACTCTCCGTTTATGGCAAAGTCTGCAGTTTGAGTTCTTATAGGAATTTTTCCCCTCTAAAATATTTGTTCAGTCAACCGTCTGTTTCTCACAGCTATCTTAAAAACATTTGATCAAATACTTCTTTTGAGTTCCAGTAGGAAATGACCTCTACTTTCTGATGCCAGATGAATCATTAATAGGAACAGTCTTGGATTTTCTTGTATCTTGCAATAACAAGTGGCAGATAAACATAAGTTGAATGCAGTTGCAAAGTGCTTGTTCATCTATATCTAGAAAACAGGCCAAAACATTTATTTCAGGAATGCGTGTTTAATTGTGATTCATGCAGATGCTAAATGTTTGCATTGATAAAGCACTATTTAAACTCATAGGAACTGTGTAATCAAATTTTAAATCAATAATATAGCATTTGAATACATTAAAGAAGGAAGAATGATCCAGCACACTTTATTTGCAGCAAGTACTTTGAAAATGGATTCAATTTTTCCTCAAAGGAACTTTGAAAATGTTAGATATTCTTTATTATGAAGCTCAAGTACTTAATCTGGAAGAAAAAAAAATTGTCTAGAGACTGTAGACTTTTTAATGGAAAAAACACTTTTCATCCCTAGCTTTAAGGGAAAGAAAAAAAAATCTCTAGAAAAATATTTATTATTATTTTTATATAACCTTAGCAATGTGTCAGCATGACATGACATTCCAAGGGTAACGCTGTTCTTCAGACCAGCCACTTGATGTTGAGATGGCAATAAAGTTCTCAGTTTTTATCTTATAAATTGATACATTTCTCTATATATCTAGTTTTAAAACTGGAACATACTGTGATAGTTCTGAACCAGAGGAAATTCATTGAGTCCTGAAAAAAATTGTTGAATAATCTGGTCACTGTGCACAAATATGTGATGTTTGGTAACCTTAATCTGATAAATACTGCTCACATTCAAACCTGTCTAAAACGCAAGGATTCCAGTTCAAGGTTTTAGTTTTTGTTTTTTTCCCCAGATTTAATTTATAACCAAGCTGAACAAAATAAATTGTCTGTTTTCTTAGGGTGCCTCACTGTAAGATAAAAAATCCTGTTTAAATTTGTATTTCTTTTCTGGGTTAAATATATATGTTTTGTCAACTGACCTGGCTCTGAAGATTCTTTTTGAAGGAATTGCAGAATCACAGAATTGTCAGAGTTGGAAGTGACCTCTAGAGATCATCTAGTCCAACTCCCCTGCTAAAGCAGGATACCCTAGAGCACTTTACTCAGAGCTGCATCCAGGCAAGTCTTGAATATCTTCAGAAAAGGAGACTCCACAACCTCCCTGGGCAGCCTGTTCCAGGGCTCTGTCACCCTCACTGTAAAGAAGTTTCTCCTCATATTTAAATGGAACTTCTGATGTTCTAGCTTGCGCCCATTGCCCCTCGTCCTGTCACTGGGAACTACTGAAAAGAGTCTCGCTCCATCTTCCTTTCACCCACCCTTTAGGTACTTATAGACATTAATAAGGTGTCCCCTCAGCCTTCTCTTCTCCAGGCTAAAGAGCCTCAGCTCTCTCAGCCTTTCCTCATAAGGGAGATGCTCCAATCCCCCACTCATCTTTATTGCCTTTCGCTGGACTCTCTAGTGTTTCCCTGTCTCTCTTGAACTGAGGAGCCCAGAACCAACACAGTATTCCAGATGTGGCCTCGCCAGGGTAGGGCAAAGAGGGAGAATGACCTCTCTCAACCTACTGGCCACACTCTTCCATATGCAGCCTAGGATTCTATTAGCCTTCTTGGCAGCAAGGACACATTGCTGGCTCATGGATAACTTGTTGTCTACCAGGACTCTCAGATCCTTCTTCTCAGAACTGCTTTCCAGCAGGTCCACCCCTAACCTATATGGGTGCATGGGGTTCTTCCACCTAGATGCAGGACCCTACACTTGCCCTTGTTGAACCTCATTAGGTTCCTCTCTGCCCAGCTCTCCAGCCTGTCCAGGTCATGCTGGATGGCAGTACAGCCCTATGGAGTGTCAGCCACCCCTCCCAGTTTTGTATCATCAGTGAACTTGCTGAGCATACACTCTGTCCCCTCGTCCAGGTCATTGATGAATATGTTGAACAAGACCAGACTGAGCACTGACCCCTGGGAGACACCACTATTTGGAGGTCTCCAACTCGACCCTGCTCCATTGATCACAACCCTCTGATTTCTGTCACACAGCCAGGTCTCAGTCCACCTCACTGTCCACTCATCTAGCCCACACTCCTTCAGTTTCCTAGTGAGGATGTTATGAGAGACAGTGTCAAAAGCCTTGCTGAAGTCAAGGTAGATGACATCTGCTGCTCTCCACTCATCCAGCCAGCCAGTTATGTCATCATAGAAGGTTAGCAGATTGGTCAAGCGTTATTTACCCTTGGTAAATCCATGTCGATCACTCCAAATAACTTCCTGTTCTTCAACATGTTTAGAGATGACATCCAGTGTGATTCGCTCCATCACCTTCCCAGGAACAGAGGTGAGACTAATTGGCCTGTAGTTCCCTGCATCTTCTTTCTTGTTCTTTTTGAAGACCTTTTGAGACCTGGGGATGGCCTTCTCCTATGCCTTTAAGAGTTTCTTCTTGAGATATGACCAACCTTCCTGGGTTCCTTTGCCCTTCAGGACTGTCTCCTAAGGATGCTCTCAACCATGCTCCAAAACAGACCAAAGTCTGCCCTTCGGAAGTCCAAGGTGGCAGTTCTGTTGGTTCGCCACCTTGCTTCTCCAAGAATTGAGAACTGTATAATTTCATGATCACTCTGCCCAAGACTACCTCCAACCTTTACATCTGCCACAAGACCTTCTCTCTTAACAAGCAGCAGGTCCAGCAGGGCACTTTCCCTAGTTGGCTTCCTCACCAGCTGTGTCAGGAAGTTGTCTTCCATCTAGTCCAGGAAGGTATTTAGTTCTTCCTGAATGTTTAGGAAGTCTGGAGGGCAAATTGGAATGTCAAGTATTTAAAAAGGAAAATATTCTAGTGACTTTAGAGAAATTAAAAAAAAAAAAAAGTAAAAAATGTATTGTTCCTATATAGTAACAAGAACCTTACATACCCCAATCACAGTGTTAAAGCTTAAGCAGGAACTTTTTCCATAGTTTTCAAGGTTTTTTGATCTTTACTTGTTTAAAATCAGGAAAACACATATAGCAAAATTACTTAATTTTAGTTTGAAAGCATATATTAAAGGCTTACTGATTTACTTAGCAGCAGGTGAACACAAGGTGATTTTAATTCTGCTTTGGGAGGGGTTTTTTTATTTGTTATTGTTTGGTTTTTTGAGGATTTTTGTTTTGTTTTGAAAATTACATCAGTATACATTCCTATGAGTCACATACAAAAGGAAGTACAGCTAACTGACTATAATAATGTCCTGTTTCAGGAGGCTCTTGACAGAGTTGGTGATGTACGCAGAGTAAGACCACTATAACATAGCTTGCTATCAGGATGTGGGGAATGTATATTACTTTCTGAATTAATTCAATGGCTTTGTGGATATGGAGCATTTACTGGCCTGGAGTTGCACAACCTACTTGCCATACCTTTATGCCCTGATTTTTACTAGAGGGCCACGAAGGCACGCAGAGACCAATGTGCTCCTGTAAATCTCCTGGGCTGGGTGCTTGTGGGGCTCTGGACTCCACCCAGAAGGAGACCTATCCCTTGCTTAAACATGAGTAGGTGGTGTCCAGATAGTTATTTGGCTGCAGCTGTAGAGTGAAATTAGGAGACTGTGGACCATTAAATTCATTGGTAAGAAATGTTAACATTTCAAAGGTGATTCTTTCCTGTTCTTGCTTGTTGGCAGTATTCTGAAAATGCAAGTTTTTACAAAACACTGACTCCAGATGCAATTGTTTTTGACTGTTCAGAACTAGTGACATCTTAAAATTATAGATTATAACTGAGTGCTGTTGGAGTAGTATAAGCATAGTGCTTTATCTTCTAATAGTCTTTGAAATATTGATTTAGTGTCTGTGAATGTTCATCATCACTACGGGATAAACGAGAAAGGCTGTCTTAATGAAGTTTGATCAGTAGTTGTGGTTGCATTTCCTCAAAGAGCCTACCCTAATATGGGAGTCAATATGTTCAGACTTATTGCCTGCATGTTTTTTAGACAAAAGGAATCAACTGTACTATCACATGCTTTCATTAAGTATTTTTGGGAGTTCATTCCCTAACAATTACTTAATATATTTGCAATTACATGTTTGTTCTAGTTTGAGCAACTTGTTCAGAAAGAAACTGAGGTGCATTAGACTGTCACAGCTGCTGTGAGAGGTGGGTACATATCATACTATTGTCTTAATTAAAAGTTTTGTAAATCTCACAGAATAAAAAAGTGTAAAAACACTGGGACATCAAAATAAACACATAAGATCACCCGTTTTCTTCTGTAGTACAATATATCTATTTTACATACATGTTTGTCCTAGTTCTTTTCAGATAATACAAGTTCTTCCACTTAGGTCACCTCAATAGCTGATGCTTTTATAATCTGAAAGCCTTGTGTGTGCTATTAATAACAATGTTTAAACTCAGAGTTGCCTACATTTTCCCCAGATTCTTCTTTAAAGGGAAAAAATTGCAGCTGTTTCATCCAGTTAGTCAGCAAGTAATTTAGGCCTCATCCTAATTTGTTCAATGAAGGTTGAACCATATGACAATATAGATAAGGCTTGATAATAACACATTTAATTTAGGAAAAGCAAGTGCTGACAGTGCTTCTTAACATTAACCCTATTTCAGTCAAATTGAGTATATTGCCAACTAGAGAAATGTGGGAAAAATACCTTTCATATGCTAATATAATTAGCTATCCAGGGCCATTCAGAGTGTTTATAAAAAAACAATGAAAACCATGCCTCAAAAAACAGGGAAAGGTCACGTGACAATACTACCAAAGCAGGTGCTATCTTCACTCATAAAACCAGACCAAACTGAATCTGCCAAACATTCCTTATAGAGAAATTTTATGTCAGTTCCATAAATCTGCTACAAATCAATTGAAATATTTCTGATTTAAGAAGGTGCACATTAATTAAGATTCTGACTCCAGAATTAACATTTAATGAGGCTCAGTTGCAAAATTTCTTAAAACTATTCTGTTCCTATGGTTGTGGAAAAGCAGTAAAATAAGTCAGAATAAACTGTGAAAGCAAATTGAGTTCAGTTTCTATTTTATACTATTCCGTTCAAGACCACATTCCAATTATATGTAATAATTAAGTAGCTTCAGCACTAAGAGGTTCTAACCCTCAACAAGAGAGTAATTCTGCAACTTCCAACAAAGGGCAACTTTCTATTGACCAGCTATTGATTAAGCTTTCTGTGTTCTTGTAGTGTGAGATTGCTAACAATGCAATGATTTATGGGTTTCTTGAGTTTCTCTTTGTTCTTCAGGAATGAAAAACAGCAATGGAAATCTATTTTTATCTCCTTATATTAGAAGGGTTTGAGATACTAACACAAATATCATTAAAAGAAGGACTAATGTATGTTTTATTAGTTCAAAACCCACTCCTGAACTTTTTCTCCTTTTCAACATGTATTTCCTTTTTATCTAAAAATAATGACATTCAAATATGTTCAAAAATCTTAATAATCCTAATTTTCACAGATGAATGTGGGAATGGACTAACACGAATTTATTCCTCTCACTTAAAAAAAACCCAAAGACACTGAAGCTCTCAATCTGTGTTAAAGAAAGGGGAAGATCTGTGGTGAGGGCAAAAAAAAAATTACCCAAAAATGGTAAAAGTTTTCATTTTTGCAAAACAACAATATTTTAACATAATTAACTATGCCACTTTATGCAACTTATTTCCTCTGTTTTGAAAAAAAAACTTGGGGGGGGGGGAAACAAAACCAACAAAAAATCAAAACACTCTTCAAAGATCCTTAATGCTCCTGGGCTGCCTCTATGGATGCATGCTTTGACCATACCCTTATGGAGACAAAATAATTTAAACTGTATATAATACTTTTATTTTTTGCCTTCAAATTCTGTCTGCCAATAGGTAAATGGAGACTAAAAACCATTATTTTTGTTCAAATAGATATCTGACACAACAAAATAATCACTGTAATATATGATCAGTATTAGTTTATAATTAGTGCTGCTATAAAATTAATCATATTATAGACATTCACTTCTACAATCAGCAGGTGATAATAATTCAGTTCTGAATCTGGCATACAACTGCCATCATATAACACTTTTAATCATTATGTGAATGAACATTCAATCAGGTAGATGCATGTAATTACCTTTTGAAAACACACAATTAAATTCTAAATCTGAAGAAGAAATTTTAGAAAGTACTAGATGATTTAGGAGAAGCAGATGCCAAATAAAAAGCATTAAATGAGTTCATTTTAATCTGGCATAATATAGATTTTAGTACCCTTACAAATTATAAACGGAATCTTTCCTTTGTGAAAACACATTGTAGTAAGAAAAATATTAAATAGTATATGAAAAGAAGAACTTTATCCACAATAAATACTTGAAAACAGTTTATTGGGTTTTCTCTCTTCAGAAAAAAAGAAAACATTTTAAAAAAAGCAATTAACTACACAGATGTAGTATGAGTATGAGCCTGAAAAACATACAATTTGACACAAGAAAGTCATACTGTTTGTGTGCTGACTAGGAGAGGGGACTGACAGCTGATTCTTTCATCCAATGGGTGCTTCTTGAAAGATTTGTCCCTGTTTTAATATCTGTTTCCGCTGAAAATCACAGCATACTTGACCAGAGTGCTACTATTTGTACCAGGAGGAGAAACTGGCTTTGAGTGAGTAAACAAGTTTTGTAAATGTTTGTCTACCAAAATCACCACTTCTTATGGATGGTTGGGAATCATTGCTTCTGTGGAGAAGATCCCTCAGTGCTTTTAAATTATATGTTCAGGTGTTATTCATAAAAAAATTAATTAGGGAACATGATAGACTTATTACAAAACACCTGGAAGAATACAAGGTATGCTTTTGCATGAGGTGTACCTTTTCTCAAAAACCTTTGGTGACATGAGAGTCTTAAATTCGAGAGGCAAAAAGACAAGAAGTGCTGTCATGCAGAATAATAACAAAAAACCCGGGCTCAACTTTGACAGCTGTTTATTGTTGGTCTTATTTTCTTCCTTTCTCTAACTGGGCTGATGTATTCCTTCCATTTTTCATCATATAGATTCTTTCCTACTTTGAAGATAGGGAATAAGTGACTTGTAAAATATTGGTGGAAATAATTAAGGCAGTTCAGTGGTCCTTCATTGTCTTTTTTTTCTGAGATAGTCAGAATCTGCCTGTATTCTTAAACAACCTATCTACAACAAGATTCCTTTGTCCTGATCTGATGAACATGTAAGACATATTTTAGTGCACTTCCTGTCTCTTCTGGAGTAAGACAACTAATTCCTCTAAAATTAATCCTAGGTGGAAGTTCTGGGAAAACTGGTTTTTTAGAGATATTTCTCAATAAGCAACATGGATTACGCTGTGCTTGGTTTACCTCGTTTCTAGCATAACATTACATTTACGTTATTCCACTTATTTTATTTTGTTATTCATCCTCACATACCATTTATGCTGTAGAAGGTCCATTCTGGTAGGCTGCGACACAGACCTCTCATTGCTACAGATACTTTGAATGGTCTTTTGTGAGCTCATTATACTTGAAATCATGGTATTATCTAAAAATATTTACTAAGCTAAGTTAATGTTCCTATATCAGCTAAATCGGATGTGCTTAGCTCACTCTCTGGGCCCTGTCACATGCATTTTAAGTGACTAAAACTTTAGTAAATTATTTTGAATACTAAGGCTATTGATTTGTATGATTTATTTATATAAAGTATCTGTATAATGTACATGTATCTCTCCATTTACTTATGTGTGCCTGTGCATATGTATTTACGTTTCCAAACATTTGCTTCAGGAAAGATTCTGCTTTAAATTATTGCTGCTGAATGAATGTCCTGCTGTTCTAAATAAACTAAATTGAACTTGTTATTGGTTTGCTGTTCTAGGTGCTGTTTGGGTCACTACAGATGTTTGTCCTCATTGGCTTTTTACTCATTGTGTGAAAGACAGCTTTGAGCAAATCAGTAGTGCAAAGGGCCTTACTATGTCAATGGCCATTTCATGAGATATTTATACATTTGGTATTGATTAAAGTTAGTAAAGAAAATTTCAGAAGTGTTAACATTGCATTCCGATTCTTGAAAATCTGGCTGAGCACAGGGTTTGTCCTTTCTTACAAGAAGAGCAAGCCCCTTGAGATTTAGATCTGTAAAAAGAGTTGCAAACTGTACCTGAGGATGCTTCAAATACTTAAAGAGCTAAACCTGTATGGTTACAAAGAACATAAATAACCACAGCATTTCCATTGTGGGAAACTTTCGTTATTCAGTGCTGTTAAGTGTCAAAGTGTATGAGAAAATTAAATAAAAAGGTCTACTGATATGAACAGATAAACTGCAAGCCTTGTAAAATATATGAAATGGAACTCAGAACAGAGCTAAGTGAAGAATTCTAATATAATAAAAAGCACATTGTCATAAATCTTTTTTAGTTACTTACATCATAAAAAATTTACTTGCTTCTGACTGCTTGTTGCTCACTTCTGAATATTTCTTTGTCTTTCCAATTCCGAAAAGTAGTATTGAGAATCAAAAGAAAATGAATTGTGAAGGCTCTAGTACCCAGAGGGAATGATGCAAGTAAGAGAGCAGCAAGAAAAATAACATCCATGATATAATAACAGCAGAACTCGGAGCCTTCTGCCACAGATTTATAGATCCTTCATTGTTTTATCCACTGACAACACAGCATATCCACATCTGTGGTTTTAGTTTAGCAAATTGATCAATTCCTCACTTTCTCTTCTAATTATTGATGCACCAAATATACCCAGCAATGTTATAAATTTTAAGCATGATATATTACAGTCATTTTGGAACACTGAACAGAGAAAATGAGAACCTCTGTTTAGTAATAAAGGTAAGCTGTCTGATACATATACACATATATGTAGTAGTAGTAGTAGTAGTAGTAGTAGTAGTAGTAGTAGTAGTAGTAGTAGTAGTAGTAAAATAGATGTGGTTTTCATATTACTTGCAAACTGGAATGGATTTTCATGGCCTTGACTCATCAGTGGTTGTGTTTCATGATAAATTGTCTCCAATATCATCTATTTCTTTAGCCCTGGGAACATTTTTTTAACTGAGAAAACTAGCATTCACACTTTTCTTAAATTCAAAACATTCTGTGTGATGATTTCATCAATGTTGCCACATTTGAGGAGCTTAAAAGAGCAGAATAAGTGTAATTTATTCAAAGCAATAATTAGCATGTCCAGTCTTTCAAGAATAGTTTGTAGCACAGGATATAAATGAATTTTCTGGGTTTGTTTCTCTGATGCACAGTTAAGACAGATGGATTTTAAATTCAGTGATTCATTTGGCTTTGATAAGCACCACATTTGCAATTTGATAAGCACAAAATAAGGGATTTCTTAGTAAGTGTAAAAGACTTAAGAGGATATAAACAAGAATGTGTATATTATATATAAATACACATTTTTTTTAACAAATATTAAAATCTATAATCTGCATTGTAGATATTCCCAACAAATCAGAAAGAATTAAATAAACCAAGGCAAACACCATAAGAATATGACTGAGAGAGATTAATCTTTAGTATTAATTTATCTTTTCAGTGCTCACACAGAGATGTGACCAGGCTGCTAGTGAATTTCAGTACTATTTTTGTTTAATTTCTCTAGACTTTGGAGAGAGAGATATAAATATATACATTCTGTAAGTCTTAATAAAACATAAAAAATATCAATAACTACCTATTGTACTTGACATTGTTCTTGATGATACCAAATGTTATTCTGGTTAGTACAAAATTTGATACTAAGTCGCCTAAACAAGGGAAATTGCTAGAGTTTTGGTTCAAAACTTTGTTTCTAACAGTATAAATGAGCTGTAGCAACTGCCCTTGTTAGGGAAATTTGGTATAAAATTTTGTACTAGCATAGAATGTTTTGGGATCGAAATTACCTTTCACATCCAAACCATTCTATGATTCACTGGTTCTGTGATCATCTAGTTCGAGCACACCTGACATGAGCAGGGATACCTATCAACAGATCAGGTTGCTCAAAGCCCCGTCCAACCTGGCCTTGAACACTTCCGATGCTGTGTTCACAACTTCTCTAGGCAACCTCTCCCAGTGTCTCACCACCCTCATTTAAAAAAAAAAAAAAAAAAAAATTAAAAAAAAAATATATATTTTTGCCTATGCTCTTTTAATTTCAAACCATTGCTCTTTGTCTTGTCACAGCAGGCCCTGGTAAAAAGTCTCTATCTTTTCTGTAACTGCCTTTTAAGTATTGAAAGGGCAAAATAAGGTCTCCCTGGAGCCTTCTCTCTCCAGGCTAAGCCACGCCGACTCTCTCGTACTTTCTTCATAGGACGCGTGCTCCAGCCCTTTAATCATCTTTGCGTCCCTCCTCTGGACCCATTCCAACAGATTCATGTACGTCTTGTACTGAGGGCCTGAGAGCTTGACAAAGCACTCCTGGTGGGATCTCGTGAGAATGGCGTAGAAGGGGAGAATCTCCTCCCTTGACCTGCTGGCCATGCTTCTTTTTCTGCAGTCCAGGAACTGTCTGGCCTTCTGAGCAATGAGCACAGATTGCCAGCTCATATCCAACTTTTCACTCACTAGTATCATTAAGTCCTTCTCCACAGGGCTGCTCCAAATCCCTTCATCCGCCAGTCTGTATTGATACTGGGAATTGCCCTGACCCAGGCGCACGACCTTGCACTTGTCCTTGTTGAACTTTAAAAAGATTCACACAGGCCCATTCTTCAAACTTGTCAAGGTCACTCTGGATGTCAACTCTACCCTCTGGAGAACCGACTGCACCTCTCAGCTTCATGTCATCTGCAAACTTGCTGAGTGTGCACTCAGTGCCAGTGTTTGTGTCATTGATGAAGACATTAAATAGTATTAGTCCCAGTACAGACCCTTGAAGGACACCACTTGTTATTAGTTTCCACTTGGACATTAAGACATTGAGTGTAACTATTTGGTCATGACCATCTAGCCAATTATTTATCCATGTAACAGTCCACCAAAGAAATCCATTTGTGCCCAATTTAGTTACAAGAATGTTGTGATGGATCATTATTCCTCTTTTTATGTAGTACAGGTAAGGGTAGTATTATGGTTGTTTTCTCATGGTCAATTTCTTGTTTTCCAAAAAAAGTAACAATACTATCTGAGACCTACAGGCCATCATAATTTTATGCTGAGTAAAAAAACATAGGTTATTTACATGAATTTTTATTCAGTTAGATGATCCATCCCGTATCTTACAGAATCATGTATCAGGAGTACATTGGTATTTTTAAAATTGTTATTTTTTTTTTTTTTTTCCAAGTTCTCTTATCCCATTTTCTCCTTCATAGTAATGGAACTAAAAAGTCATACTAAAAATTATGAAAACCAAATTAATACTGAAAAAAAAATAATATTTTTGTCACTTTATTCTAATAGCTCTTGGGATTCTTCTTTAAAAAATTACATTTCCTTTGTATCTTGCCTACAGTTAAGTAACAATAAGCAAAAATAGTATGATTTAACTCTATTTAACCTAACTTTAACATGTTCCAGTTTTTCATCATCCATCAATTAAACATGATATAAAGCAAAGGAAACACTTTATTTGTATGTATTTTGCAACTGATTATAATACAATATTATACTGAAGTAGTTACTAACTCTATGGAGTTAGGGATTACTAGTTTTCTCTGATAGTGAGAGAATTGAGTAGGCTATAGATGCAGATCTTTTAAATTCTTTAGTGACTGGTTTGGCTATCTAGGGAAAATGTAAACATTTATGCCAGTGTTGATGTCTGGTGAAGTGGAACTGGCAGTCATATTTGTTTTATGATGTGAACCAATTTGAAAACCTTCCCTATAATAAGGAAGTCTGGCAAAACAGAGATGCTTTGTCCTGAAAAAACTCAGCCGAATTTGGCAGATGTAGAGAAATATTCTCATGAGAGGTGAAGTCTGCAGAAATAGAGAAAAATAATATTAAATGTTTTATTATTTTGCAGAGTTTTAATCTGATTTATGTTTGTTACTTCTTCCAGTAATTGTAGATTTGTGTTTTAATGACTATAATTAATAACTGAGCTCATGTTTTTCCAAACATGCATGAACTAATTTTTGGTCAGTATCACACTAATTTACTATGTGCCCTGTGTCTGCAGAAAGATTTATATTATTTCATTACACCCATGGAGAAAATGCTGATTAAGTCCTCCCAAAGGGGACAAGTTTCACTTACAAAGAATTATGTGACACATACTATTATAACAATAGAGTAAAATGGCCAGTCCAAAATGAAGATTTCTTGGCAGACAGGGTATCAGGAACAAGTATAAAAAAACCCTCAACCTTTTCTGAAAGTTCCCACAAATCTGTTCTGAAACATCTAAAAAACATTCTTCATAAATGAAAAATAAGCAGAAATGTCAGAGAATAATTATTTCAGGTGTTATTAGTATAATAGAAGACTAAAGAAGCAAATGAGTTGTGGACAGAGTCATCCAGGAAAAAGCACTGAACATGACTGGAAAAAAAAATCACAAAAAAATTAAACTGAATTATTAAGGACATGAGTTAACTAATATATTGTGAACTATGACTAGATTAAAAAATATTAATTCTCAGAATAATGAAACACAAAATATTGTTGGAGGGCAGGTAGGCAGATACTGATGTTTCAGAAAGAAATTTTCAAGATAATCCCCATGCCATGGTGTCATATAACATTGTAAACCAGAAAGAGAGATTGTATAAATTCATGGAGGTGGAAGGCATCAAAGAATCCTGAAAAAGGCATATGAAAGATAATAAGAGATAGTACGAGTCTCAGGAGGAAAATGGAGCAGAGGATGACAAAGGCATTAAGCTTTCCTCCTTACAAATATACGTTAATAATCCATGCTAATAATAATCCTCAATAATCCATCATAACCAAAGAATAATCAGAATTCTGACAATATAAAGGGAGCTGCTCTTTCAGTTTTCATTACCTTTAACTAGCAAATAACTTAAACTTTTAGTTGATTAAAAAAATTCTGTAACTGTTAGATAAACCTTACATTCTGTTAACCCTTGTGGAAGAAAGAAAACAAGAAAAAACAAGGAGAAAAATAATGCACAGCAGAAAACTGCTGTGGAAAAGGGTTTATGAAAGTAATGTCGCTTTAGAATCATATTCCTTATTGTTCCTCACAGTAAGCCTGATTTATATGATCTTGACAGCATATTAACCTGGACCAGCAGTCTGAAAAAGCTGTAAAGCAAATGCATATTTGATCTTTACAGAATGGAGCATGTGACAGAGAATTCAGGCCAGTGGATTTAGATTCTGCTACAGGCATCTTAGTGAGACAAAATCACCTAGGCAGTCTGAACAGGAGGTGCAACTGTGTCGGGTGACTGGAGTGTTTAAGTGACAAAATGAAACAAAGATTAATGAGTTCAAGTTAAAGGTTCATCATGGTAAAGGCTTAAGTATCCTGTTCAGACTGAAGGACAGAGGAGGCCTCAAAATCCATAAGAGTATGTATCACCCTTCATACCAATGGCATTTGCTCAAAGGTGCAAGTATTTTCCAATTTCAAATAAAGCAAGAGTTTTGAAAACTACTCATAATGTAAATAACCTTCATAGCTAAAATCTTTTCTCCCACTCTGTCACTTAGTTCAGTCAAGGACTGGAGTTTTTAGTTTGTGAATTCTAAGAAAGTACTTTTACAGATTTCAAGAAAGTTTTCACTGTTGCATGCAATGCAAATTGCAAACTTTATGTCTTTTATGGTTATCTCAACTTAGACTGATCTAGGTTCTGATAATTAATTTCAGAAAACTAGAATTAATATACTGTCTTCATGTTACAGGAAGACTACATATTTCCAGTGCTAGAAAACAAGGTATGTATTTTCCCATTGACTTCTTCTCTTGCCCCAAACCAGCTATTCAAGATAATTAGTTCACAGAGTAATTGTAGACTATAAATGTTTATAGCCAGGGAGGTAAACTAGCAATTAGTGATTGCACAGGTGTGAAAGGAAGTTAAGTGAACTTACAGGGGAGTTATGCTGGAAATATACAGTCTATGTTTACCTTAAAATGTGACAGTCTATTTAGGGAAGTCTGGAGGTAAAGTCAAACATACATGCACAAAAAAAGCCCAAAAAACAAATAACCAAATCAAGGCTGAGCCAAGAAATGCATTTATCAGTAACACCAGTCTGGAAGACAGCTTTTTCTGCCCTTGATTTAGATTTCAGATTGTGAAAATGAGGCAGTGTCCTTCAAAAAACCAACCTAGGTCTGACACAACTCATCATAAATAAAATTAGGGGTGAAGGCTGTCACAGAAACTTAGTCTTGTTTGTGCCAATCTTTCAGATGCACAAAGACTTGAACCATTAGTAAAAGTTAACTTTTTGAACCCTTTCCTCCCTAAAAGAGGTGTGGCATATTTTTTATAATGATAACAATTGTTCTAAAACAAGAACAACAGAGAATGACTATGTTTTTTTCTCCATGCAATAATTAATGAATTAGATCTGGATGGCAACCACGACTCAACAGAGCTGCCTGGAAATCTAGCATGTCTGGTTTCCTATTGTGTGGAAGGAACGCAGAAGGCACTCTTAGTACCACCAAATTCGTAACCTTTATGTTTAATATTATCACAGAAAAAGTTAAAAAAATAGACTTTTCATACATACCAAGCGTCACACAGATAATGTATGATGAATTGCTAAAGCAGCTGTTTACATTCATATCAAGCTTGAGAGAGAAGACTATCTTTTAATTCATAAAGTTAATTGTTGAGTCTTAATTAATTCGCTTTAAAATGTCATGTAATTTACATAGTTCATGTAAAACACGAAAGGGAACAAGTAAAAAGACTGCACAGAACTGTACAATTTACTCTGGCACAAAGGTCACTGTGGCTCTTTCATTACTTGGGAGCCAAAAGTGGTTTTCTGCCTATTTTTGACTTGGATAAAAGATTCAGAGAACCACTTTGGAAGGGAAACCAATAAATTAATTTTAAAAAAATAATGAAAGAAAGCCTTTTTTTTGTAAATAATTAAAATGCATTTATTTAAGGCACTATTCAGATGGACAGTATTCTATTACAAAATTGTTTACATACATTTCATATGAAATAATATTCTTTTGGACATATATATTGGCATTTGCATCTGGTATTTTTTGCAAAGTTTCTGCATATATACCAAAATATTCAGTTGAATCAATACCTTCAGAATTTAGATTCAATCAATGGAGAGATAATGAGTTGAAGACGATTTTTATACTGCCTTAAAACTTTGATTCTGTAAGTTCTTATTACAAGACTGCCTTAAAACTTTGATTCTGTAAGTTCTTATTACAAGAGAAAACTAAGGAAGTTAACTGTTTTTTTAAAGCTGTTATGAAATTCTAATTAAGTACTTTCTGTAACTATTTATTAAACTGTTAAAAGAAAAAAATATATTAGACGTACTTTTATGCCTTCAGGCTAATCACTTTCCAATTAAAATTAAGCATTTAGAAGACATTTAATCTCTATAACTACTTTATGAGCAACTTATGTTGTAATATACGCTTCACTGTGCTGGTCCTGGTAGAATTAGAACATCACTTCAAATGCCCCAGCGGTAGCCTGAGGCAAAAACCTCTTGCTTTTCCTTCTACTGTTGTACTTCTTTTCTTATATATAGCATACTGTGAGCTATTTAAATGTATCTGGCTTCAGGTATTCAAGTAGCTTGTTCACACGTCTTTGAGCTATATTACTGTACTGTCAAGCCCAGCTAAATGAAGCTTTATATGGGGAAGATTCATTAGTCTTCTGTATTTTACTAGGTAAATGATTGAGTGCATTAAGAGCCTAGAATGGAGCTTTATAGCTTGCAGTACTTGAGGAAAGGAGAAGAGAACAGCTGTTGTAAACAACCCTGCCAGATTTACTGCAGTGAAATAAAAATCTAGAAGGGGGTGGGGGGAAAAAGGGGAATAAAGTTGCTTTCTCCTTTATTACAGCAGATATTATGTGGTAAAATCATCTATTTAACTGAATGTGGAAATAGGGAAATTAGAAACTAGAAATTGTGGAATTTCTAGCTAGGAAAAGGAATTAATTCGCAAGTAATTAGAAGAATGATGACAGATACATTTAAAGTGAGTGTTATGGAGAAGAAGTGGAAAAAATCTCTATAATTATTGTACTTGAAAAAAATAATCAGAAATGCTCACATTTAAGGTAAGTGCAAAAATATGGTATAAAATATTATTTAAATAATTGCTTTTTATACTCTTTACCTATGCTGAAACAAAAGTGTACTTATGGTCAATAAATAATAACCAGAAACTTTTCCATTTCATTATGCTTTTTCAAGAAAATCAAAACTCTCTGATTGCATCAAGTATTTAATGGTTGGGTTTTTGTTGTACGCAGTTAGCAGTATCAGAAATTTCTAATGAAATTGTGTTAGAATGCACTTTCAGTGCCTTCTATATTTTTTCTCTAATATTTTATCACTTAAATAATTCTTCATGTTTTCTGCAGCTTTTCTTAAAAAGTACTAGGAATGAACATCCCACAATCTAAGTGATCTATTTCAGTGTCACTAAAATCCTTCCACTTACTTTGCTTTTCCTTATACGTAATCTGAATTTCCCTCACTTTTACATGTGACCATTACTTGTCCTAACCTCATTGGTCCCACATAACATGTTTCTTCACTCTTTGCCACAAAGATTTACAAGTTTATAGGTTAAAATTCTTCTTAAGCAGAAAGAATTAGCCCAGCTTTTTCAGTCTTTCCTCATCACCTAGATATTGAAATCTCAGATAATTTTGCTCCTCTGGATTTTATCATTGCAGTAATCAGAAACATTGCTGTGCACTAGCTAAAACATGCCATACAGAAATAAAGTGTTCTTGATGAAAAGAATGTAGCTTTCATATGAGAAAAATGAATCCAGGATCTGAAGATTTCACTAAAGCCACAATCGTCATTAGTGAATTTAGCACATCTTAAACTGTCTGTAGCACTGAGGCCAGCTGATACAAAAGAGTCTGTGATAGCAATATTGAATGTTTTTATGCACAAAACAGTGTGGTCATATGCAAACTGAGTTTTGGAAATGGTCCCTGGCCTGTGGTAGTAGCAGAAACATGCACAGAAATGCGTTAGAAAAGTGGTAATTAACACTGGCCACAACTGTGCCACAATAATTAGAACAGTTTAACAGTTCAGATAATCATGTTCCAGTAAACAGGAACATTCCCCATCATTGCTTAATCTGTCTTTAAGGAATGATACCAAACATCCCTCATAAAAATGTATGAAAACATAAAATTACTGTATAAAGAAAACAAACCAGTGAAACCTTAACCTAAGTGAAGGTGTGATTTGAGAAAAGTAGCTATGCTAATTACTTATTGAAATCCCTAAGGAACTGTATATAGCCTTTAGGCTTGTGTTGAGTTAATTATCCAATTACAAGTGAATAAGGATCTGCTTGGGCCAGGGGTTTCCCTTTCATGGCTCTCAGAGATTTTTTGGTCTTTCTCTGAAGCATCTGTTGTTAGAAAGGATATGGTGATTAGTGTGCTGTGACTATACTGATACTGAAAAAATATCTCACATGTCTTTTTCTCATATTCCAGGGCTAGAAAGCCATTTGATTTTATAGCAGGGAACATTTTTTTCCTTATTCGTATTCATAGGAACTGTTCTTTTTGTTAAGATGAAGCAGACACATCTTCAGCTCCTGAATTCCCTGAAGTTTCAGAGAGCAAAATTATTGTTTCTTCCTGATCTAATCTTTAGCATTACCTGTTTCTTTCTAGATTATTGAACTTCATGTACTAAAGTTGCTAAATACTATGGGGACAGCATTTCGTAACTTTTCATATGTGAAACAGGACAAGAATATGTGATGTTGTGGACTTCGGAAGTTCCATCTCATAGATGGGACTGATTTTAATCATCCTGGTTATCCATCCTAGGTCCCTCTTTCTACCTATGCTGCCTCTTCCAGGCATTTGATAAAAACTTTACAAAGTATCTATTGGGGTATCACTGTCTTGCAAGGAAGGATGGGGTTTTATGCCTTTTTTTAATCTAATTTTCTACTTATATCAGCTAGAGTAGCAAAAAACAAGACTTGTGCAGATCTTACGTCTTGTGCTGTCTACACTAACACAGTGCATGAGAAACATCAAAACAAACCAAAACAATTGGTACAGGGATCCTCCTGAGCTGAGACGTGTTGTCGAATTACACAGGGCCATGAGGTTTCTGGATCACATCTCTAAAGTGTCAAGCATGCACTTGTTCTTGTGATGTAGGAAAATACTGACCATTTTCCACACTTACTTATGCTGGTCTCCAGTTAAAAATTACTAAACCTAAGGCAAAAGAAACAACTTTTTTTTTTTTTTTTCAATGACACTGTGCATTTAAATAAATGCAATGAAACAGTTTTAATAAAAATAACTGTCTCATAAGACTGTGGCTATAAGCTCTCACTCCAGTTATAAAATCATGCTGTCAAAATAAACACATGGCTTTCTTTTAAATCCCCCTGATAAGATTTGTAATATGTGACCAACTACATTTTTAAATTTCCACCAGAACATCTGTTCCTAAACCTCTATCTTTCTAACCTTTTTTACAGACAAGACATTTTGGGCAATAGGGTATTGATAAAATAGAGGGAATAGGAAACATTAAACTAGATTTTCCTAAAAGAGACAGCTGATGTTTTCCACAGTTTCTTTTACAGATAATTTTTAATAAGTAAGTGGCGATGTCAGAGAGTCTGCTTCTGGTCCATTTTAATAACTACAGTCACCTGTCACTTATCTCAATTGAATGTTATCTGGTTTCAATAGGTCAGCTAATTAGCCTGATCATTAACCTTTAAAAGTACAGAGGCTATGGTAATCAATGCCACCCTTGGTGTGTGCCACATCGTCTAATGAGTCTGTGTCAGAAAATGAACTCTTTGACCTCCCAATGGTGCAGTTTTTCATCATTAACTTTCTTTGTCATTTAGTTTGTTAAAAAAAGGATGAGAAAAACTAGCACCTGGCATGAATCAGCTTGCTGAAAGGAATGCATAACATAAAACTGATTGCTGAAGAGAGAAGGAAACAATAATTTCCGAAAAAGCTGTATGAATCATGGTACAATTAGAAAACATCTGGAAGTTTTAATACTCAAAAAAGTGACAGAAAGTAAGAAACATAAGAAAAAATTTGCTCTATTTGAAAAGTTTATAATACCTGATTGTGATCAGATGAAGGAAACTATCATGCTCAGATTGCTGAGCAGGGATTTAAGAAATTTATCTTTGGTTAGTTCAGTACAGCACATTTTTAAATGCAGTTTCTGTTTGAATTTCAGGTAAGTCATAAGAGGATAATATTCTCCTCCACTTGATTAATATGTTATATGTGAACAAATGTACAGAGTTATGAAGGGCATATAACAGGAAGATGAACATATGAATCTCACCTAGTAGATGATGAGAATTATATGCCTGTAGTCTCAGGTCATTGCCTAATAGTAAAAGGAGTGAGAAAGATATCTCCAGGACACCATTCACCCTCTTTATTTTACAGTCGGGTGAATCAGTTTCTGGAAAGAGCTATTTCTTTCAAGTGTCTCTTGAGTTTAGTCAAGTCTCTCAGTGTTTGTGCTTTCTTTTCAGAGGGTTAAAGCCAGGAAGATGCTATGCATGAAGGGACAGTCAGTGCCACTGATCTGAGCAAGTAGCATTTTTCAACAGTTTTCAGAGTGTCAGAGTACTAAAAAGTTTTATTTTGACATTGTAAACTGATATTTTTCATTTCATAGGCAAACAGGTCAGTATCAGAAAATTGTGACCCTGAAAAATTTGTACCTGGACATTGCACCTTCCAGGGAAAGGCATGGGCTATTGTACTGTCTCTCCTGCCCAAAAGCTGTATTATTTGTCATTGTGGACACAGAATCCAAGAGAGTATTGGGAAGGGTATTTACATTCTGAAACCATGCTGTGATCATGACACCACCTTCAAAAATTATGCAATCCTATGTACATAGAAATATCTCTTATCAGAGGATTCCTCTACAATGAAGAGTGGAAGATCAACAACACTGTTTTGCCTCACATGAGGAATCAGTCCAATGAAACCTCTTATTTAGAAACCTTACTGTGAGGGTAAAGGAGGTGCTATTTAACTGAATCTCAGAACGCTTTGCTTAGGAGACAAGGATTATAATGCAACTGAACAGTTGCATGAGTGTTCAGAGTGTGGAACAATGTTCAAAGAACTGTGATTGACAAAGCAGAAGCTCA
Organism: Apus apus; assembly: GCF_020740795.1. Taxonomy (NCBI): domain Eukaryota; kingdom Metazoa; phylum Chordata; class Aves; order Apodiformes; family Apodidae; genus Apus; species Apus apus. The sequence goes on along the minus strand of NC_067282.1, from coordinate 56,458,408 downwards.
CCTTGGTCTCTGTCTGGACCCTCAACTCCTCTCACCTCTTATTGCTGTACCAAAAAACTGCACATTTCAGCAACATTCCAACAACAACTTGAATTTAAATAAGAAAGCTACCAGCTGATGAGAGGATACTTCTAAAATCCATAATGATTTATATATATGATAGACAAATTGAGGTATTTTCTTGTTGCCCTCTATTCAGTCTTATTCTGATCACATTGCTCATGGCCCTTAATCTTGATTTATACCTCCTGATTTGTCACTCTTGATTTCTGATGTGGGAGTTGACTTTGAGAACTTGAAACAGTTCTGTCTTCTGATGATAGGAAAAAAGTTTTTAAGATTTTGCTTAAGAAGTATAAAGATCATTATATGTTTTGAAATGTAATTGCTTTATACGTAAAAAACCTGCAAACAGAGAGACTAGACAAAAATGTTTCAATTGCTAATAATCATGTCAGTATACATGCTTCTGGTTACTTTTTTGCTAAACTAAATTATTTATAACTGAAATGTTTACTGTGTGATATTGGTTAAGTTGGCAAAATACTATTAGCCACTAGAAATGCAAATCAGCTATACATTAGAAAAGACTCTGATGGAAAACTATGCAAAAAGCTCTATTTAAAGAGGGTCATATATTAACAGATGGAGCAAACAAAACCAAGGTGTGAAATAACATGATTTTTAGAGAAGCAAAAACCCAAACAAGAAAAAAGAAATAGGGACTTTGGTAGAACTAAAACCACAGCTATTATGGAATTTTAGTTAAATATATTTTAGGAGTTTAACATGAGAAAGTGTAGTGTAAAACTTATGAAAAGATGTGTAATGGTATAAATTTGATAAAGTAATAAAAGGAGTCATAGTTTTTACTTCGGGCAAGTTTCACATTAATGTCTCGAGTATCTTGCTTTCTACTTACTGATTCATGACACAATGCATCATTCTCTCAAAACCATTTCTTAAGCTTCAGTCTTCCCTCCAGCTTCACTCTAATTAATATTTATCATATTTACATAGCACTTAAAATCTACTTCACAGTCTAGTATCTGTGTCTTATTCCTGACAAGAGCTATATTTTTTGACTTACTCATCAGCTACCTGAACTCAAACAAACCACTATGTGCAATCTTGAAGAAATGAGTGAGGCTTTCATGCTTATTTACCTGCTTGAAAGTCTAGGGATTTGCATTAATTACCCCCCAGCTTTGATAAAACTGCCTTTCCCTGAATCTATGCATCCATAATGCTGTGCAACTCAGAGTTATGGTCTTTGAAGTTTCCATGCTTCCAAAGACTTTCATCTGTCACAAATGGTAATGAGCCTGTACTGATGGGGCCAGGTTGCAGTGGCATAACTCCATCAGTGGAGAATTTACTGCTTGATACTTGAAATATTAGCAACAATTATCTTCCATATAGATTTAATCACAGTATATTGTGTATAATAAACTACAAGTGAAGCATGAATCCTAAAAGGGATTGCAAAAGTGTAAAAGCAAGGATTCTTCTATGATCTCTATGTTTTTTTTATGTTTTGTCTGGAAAAAAATACAGAGACTAAGTTTAAAAAAGACATTTTTTTCTTATCAGAGCAAAACAGTCTTTGCAGGTGTTTTATGTATTATTACAGCTTATAACAAGATGTCTGAGGGTATCATTAGTGATTGCCTACTAGACAAGTAGGTAGTTCAAACATACAGCAATATGAACAAAAAAGGCAAGAGAAGGAATGCCACAATTTAAAAAGCCTTATGAAGCTAGATTCCTGCTGCCCAGCTCAGTCTAGCTGGTGCTCAATGAGTTCTAAAGGCACTCTTAAGAAACTCAGATTTGAAATATCTCCATAAGTTATGGCTCATATTCATAAAATCATCAAAGACTCAATTATGAATCTCTGAATTTCAGATATGAATCTCTGAATTTCAGATATGAATCTCTGAATAGATATGAATCTCAGATGTGAATCTCCATTTTCTGTATTAGTACATTAAACCAACCTATGGTTCAAATCAATCTTGATACCAAAGAAAAGGAAGGTGATTTTTATGGGACATTATTAAAAAGAACTTGGCAGACCACAGTTATATATTGATGCACACAGGGAAAACTATAGTAGGCATATGAATAAATCTGATATATTAAAGAAGAACACATGCCATTATTGTGTATGCCTCATAGATTCATCAATCTTTAAAGAACCAGTGAGCTTCTGCATAAAGGTGGTATTAAAAAATTGTTCAGGAGGATCTCACATCAATTGCACCTAAAAAAAAAATCCTAACGAGATGTTGGCATTCAGCCCCAGGCAGCAGCCCAGCCCCACACTGCTCCCAGTGCACTGGGGAAGACAACTGGAAATGCACAAGTATGAAAATTCAGGAGTTGAGATAAAAGCAGCTTAATAATTACAGCGAAAGCTACATGTGCAAGCAAAGGAAACCAAGGAATTCACTCATTTACTTTCCAGTAGCAGGTGGATGTTCAGCTATCTCCAGGTAAGCAGGGCTCCATCACATGTGATGGTTACTTGGGAAGACAAATGTCATAACTCTGAATGGGCTCCTCTTCCTTCTTATTTCCCACAGTTTTATTGCTGACCAGGACACAAAAAAAACCCAAGAAGATGAGAGAGTAATTTTAACTGTAGCTTACCAGTGCTGGAATGCCACCAATATATATGCTGAGTGTCATTAGTATATTCCTAACAGATAGAAGAAAACAGTGAATAGTTAGGCATAAAGTTTGCGCATGATGTACAATTTCATACAAATTCATGATCATTAATTTTAAATCTGGCTGCTGAAGTGAAGGAATATTTCATAATTCTGAGTGATAAAACAGAAAAGGAAGTTCAATGTTAATAAAAGCAAAAAGTATGAACAGTATCATAGAACAGAGCACAGATTTAATTTGGAAATCTCAGGGAAAGTGGCTGATAGTCAGGGGTATGACAGTTCTGTGAAAAAAACGTGTGGAAACTGAATACAAAATCATTATGTATCTGTCATAATGAAAGCAATAATAAAAATGAATGGCTGAAACTATCAAGCAAGACATTTAAACCAAACAGAATTGGTTAACTTATGTATTATGTATAATTACACTGTGGAGCTCATGAATGCCTGATGTTGCAGACAATCAAAGTGTAAATAGATTTTTTTAAAGGAGTAGGCAAATTCAGAGAAAATAATTAATTGTTAATAATTTTTAAATGACATTAGGCATAATTTCTGCTTCAATAAATATTTTAAATTTTGATTTTCATAGCTGGAAGAGTGTATCAGTTAAAATCCTTGCAATTACATTTGTCTTGAGTAAGTCTGTGATCTGTAACTCTGGATTTTTCCAGTTTCTTAATAACTTTGTCTTCAGTTTCTACTTCAGATAGTAATTACAAAATAATTAACTCGGTGAAATGAAGTTTTGTTGTGAGACAGCAGAGCAGATTTTATGCTTTTAGGGAAGGGAAGGGAAAGGAAGGGAAGGGAAGGGAAAGGAAGGGAAGGGAAGGGAAGAACAGAATGAAAATGGCGAAGTACACCAATTTCTGTTGATGTAAGAAGAAAGTTTCGGTTTCATGTCTATATTATAAATTGTTTTAGTTTCTGAGAAAGTTAACAAATCATTAACCTAATTTGTAGTTGTAATAGAGGCAGAACATGTAAACAGGACTCAAAAGGAGATCTGAAAGCTACTCACCATGCATGCATTACTGCCCTGGATTTTTTCAGAGCCATCAATGTGGTAGAAAGGTAAAGCATATGAGAATCATCATTCATCCTGACATAATTCTGGAAGCCCCTCTTAGCATTACAGATTAGTAACTGCTCATTTAGTGAATCTTATTATTTGTGAAATTTTTGATCAGGGAATTCTTTCATATTTATATTTGGTTATTTATAAAATATATAAATCTAGATCAAACTGGGTATTAGTTTTAGAGGCTAGACCCACATTAAGACCAGAGAGAACCATCTGAGCAAGAGAAAGGGACAAGTATAAGTGGTATATCAGCACAAGTGTAAGAGGAGATTTTTTTTCACATGGAAGATTTAATCTTAGGTTAATAAAAATCCATTGTTAGTAAAATTGAAAATACAGTAAACTAAAGAGTTTGTGTGTAGCAACATTAAAGTTTAAAGACTTTTTACAGTCTCACAATTTTTTGTGTTTTCCTTCCTGTGTTACTTTTTCAATAACTCAGGTAACATATTATTCATACAATGGGTTGGGTTGGAAGTGACCTTAAAGACCAGCTAGTTCCAACCTCCCTGCCATGGGCACAGGCACCTTCCACTAGTTCAGGTTGCTCAAAGCCCCATCCAACCTGGCCTGGAACACTTTCAGGAATGGGGCAGCCACAGCTTCTTGGCAACCTATCATCACCCTCACAGCAATGAATCTCTTCATAATGTCTAACCTAAATCTCCCCTCTTCCAGTCTGAAACCGTTCCCCTTCATCCTGTCCCTCTGTGACCTTGTAAAAAGTCCCTCCCCAGCTTTCCTGTAGGCCCCCTTCAGACACTGGAAGACCACTATAAGGTCTCCCTGAAGCCTTCTCTTCTCCAGGCTGAACAACCCCAACTCTCTCAGCCTGTCTTCATAGGAGAGGTGTTCCAGCCTTTGCATCATCTTTGTGACCCTCCTCTGGACTCTTTAGGAGCTCCATGACTTTCCTGTGTTGGGGGCTCCTGAACTGGACACAGTACTCCAGGTGGGGTCTCATGAGAGTGGAGTAGAGAAGAATCGCCTCCCTTGACCCACTGGCCACGCTTCTTTTGATGCAGCCCACAATACAGTTGGCTTTCTGGGCTGCAAGCCCACCTTCACAGCTCATGTTGAGCTTTTCATCAAACAGCACCCCCAAGTCCTTTTTCTCTATCTATTCCCTGCCCTGTCTGTAATTGTGCTTGGGATTGTCCCAACCCAGGTGCAGGACCTTGCACTTTGTTGAATTTCAAGCAGTTTGCAGGAGCCCACTTCTGAAGCCTGTGAAGGTCCCTCTGGATTTTATTCTTTTTGTCTTGCATGTCAACCTCACCACACACCTTGGTGTCATCAGCAAACTTGCTGAGGGTGCACTCAGTGCCACTGTCCTTTTCACTGACAAAGATGTTAAACAGCACTGGTCTCAGTTCTGGTGTATCCATTGCCCAATACTCTCTATATAGATCTTTTAATTAAGTATTAATACAAATATATAAAAAAATGTACCAGAATGTCTTGATACCCTGTAGAAGATCAAAACCTTGGCAATTGAAGATGCTGTCAGACATGTGGTCATGGCTTTGCATGGGTGGTTCAACTATACCCAGAATAAAGAGGTATCACTGAGTTATCTAAAGAGAAATCCAGGGGATAAATCATGTCTCAAAAGCTCCTTAGTTGAAGGAAATATTAAACTGGACTTCATATTGCACTGGGCAAATTGCAAATCACCCAGAATGACAACTTAGCACTAAACTGAGAGTGGCATGAGGAAACCCAAAGCAGCTCATTTTAGCTTTTTTGTTGTCATGTGAGAAAATCTATGCCTGACCCTTAAATGTGGTCCTGAATTTGGATTAAAAAATCAATTATTCGTTTCATTCTCATTCAGCATTACCTTTGTAATTTCACTGAGTTGAATTTTTAATGCTACAACCATCTAACCTGTTTTGTTCTCTATTTGAATGAAATCCAGATAATTGATACAATGGAGGCTGGCAATGAGGAACTATTGATATTCAGGGACAGTGTTTACTTAAAAACAGTTCTCATGTTAATCCCAAGGAAATGTCTATGAAGAGAATTGTAGTCTGTGAAACAGTGTGATAGGAAGGAATATCCAGGACTAGAATTACAAGTAGGACTGAGTTTACTGACTACGTTTTTAGCCTAAAGCCTAGGCATTTAAAATCTTTGTGACTGTAAATTTATTCTAGTAAAGTCACAAAAGTCTTAATACTTCTGTCCCAGGTGAGTTAGCACAGCTGAGTTTTGTCAAATCCTGATAGGGATTCAGGTGTAACCATTGCCCACCATCAGTTTGGTTTGATCTACATTATGTCAAAGATCCTAGTTAGAAAACTTGCAAAGAGAAATTAGTAATGGAAATTTGCCTCCCATTATGTCAGAGAAAATAATTCAGGCTTTGGGTAGTGAAAAACTCTCACAAGAACCTTTTCTACATATTGAAACAATGATTAGAACCTCATTTAAATACAAGAGTCATGACCAGCTCTTAGAGAAAAAGCTCATTATTGTGAATCCATGAAAGCAATTTCCAGTCCAAGTTTTAGGCAGAATTTTTTCTTTGAGGTACTTTTGGTGAATTATTTGAAACTTAAAGGCCTCTGTTGTGAATTCTGCTAGCTGGAGGGCTCAAGAATGCTGATGTTAAGCTTGTACAGACCATCTTTGAGAAAAAAAAAAAAAAAAAAAAAAAAAAGTGACTTCAAATCATTTAAGAAAGGCAAATCATTCCAATACTCATAGTTATGCTTCTGTATACATACACAAATTGTCTATTCTGAACTAGAGAATTTATTGTCTGAAAAAATACTTTTAAAATATAAAATTAGGACATTTTAAAACACAAAGATATTTGTATTCCTGTTATGGAATCCTCCTATTGAGTAGTTCACTGTGATTCATTGAAATTTAATATAGAGATAAACTATGTTAATTTTATAGCTTTAAAATATATCTGGGAAATGTTATATAGTGTCCAAATTTTAACAGAAAATATCAAATACTCTTGCATAGCCATAATCATGGCTCTTAATTTTTGCAATTTTTTCATCTGACTTCATCAGAGGAAGTGTAGTAATGAGGCAGACAGATAAGTTCTATTCTTGTTCAACTAGTGCACTAAATTATTAACCACAGTCTCAGTGCCACATCTTTGACTGTATTTCTTCCTATCAATAAGCAGCTGAATTTTTTTGGTGTTGTCACAGTGATCTTTCGGCTCCCACTCTCAATATTTCCTTCCTCCCTCCCTTCTCCCTCCAAAAAACCCCACGGTGAGATAACTGTTCAGTTTTTTTGTTTCAGCTAAGAATAGATGAAGTATGCATGTTTTGGCTTAGCTAATGTGATAGGACTTAAGAATATCCTCTTCCATCAATTCAGCTCTGGATCACTTTTCAGCCTAGCCCACGCACTTAGGATTACTTTGTTTTCAACATAAAACTCTTGGGATCATGTGTCTGTATGATTTCAAAAATATCTTTCTCAGCAGGAACCTCATCTTTATTAGGTGCTTCTTGATGTTCTTGTAGTGCAGAAGATATACAGTCACAGAGCAACAGGTTGGAAGCGTGTTTTAAAGGCCATGTAGTCCAAAACACTGATGAAAGCAGGCTCAACCTAAACCTTGAACCTTCTCTAGAGCCTTGCCAAGCTGAGTGTGGAGAATCTCCAGCAGTACAGACTGTGAGATTCCACAGCCTCTCTGGGGGAATTGATACAAAAAAAAAAAAAAAAAAAAAAGTCTTACTATTCAATCAGAATTGCCCTTCTTGCAATTTATCTCAGTTACTAGTAATCCTAACACTGGGCAATTCTGAGAACAGTCTGTCTCTGTTGTTTTTTTTTTTATATTGTCATCATTAGGAAGTTGTATACCTGAGCGAAAACTTCCTTTAGGCTGCTCTTAAGCTTGAACAAATCCAAATTCTCTCATTCTCCCTTCATGTGAAAAGTATCTCAGTCCCCTGACAATCTAGCCTCTAATGGACTTGCTCCAGCATGTCGATGTCTTGCACTGAGGTACAAAAACTGGACACAGTCCTCCAGGTACAATCTTGCATGTGCTTGAATCACCACTTCCTTCCACTGCTAGCTGTACTCCTGGTGGGGCACTACATAATTGGCTGCTTTTTCTGACAATATATGCCACTTGTCCATGAGGACACTCCTGTCCTTTTCTGCAAAGCTCCTTTCCCCCCCCCCCCCCTTCAACTAGCACAGAGAGTGTTGTTGCACCTGTCCTTAGCATAAAATTGCTTTTGTTTTTGTTGAATTTTTAAAGATTGCTTCAGACCATTTTCCAGCCTGTCAAGATCTCAGTGAAGAGCAGCTCTGCAAGCTTGGCATGACTTGGTGCATCCAGTCCCATTGTACAAGTCATTAAGAAGTCTGACGATCTTAATCCCAGTATGGACCTCTGAGGAATGAAACTAACAAGTGACTTTGTATTATGACATCACAAAATCAAAAGGACCAGCCAATTTTTTTCTCACATTCAAGTTCACTTATGAAGTCCACACCTCATAAAGTTGGCTGTAATGATTCTATTCAAGATCATATCAAGAAACCAGTGAAAGTCAATATATGCAACATCCACTTCTCTCTCCTTCAGATGGCAAGCAATAATCTAATCATAAAAAGCAAACAAACTGGTCAGTCGCGATTTGTTCTTGGTAATTCCCTGGCCTCTTTTCCCAAACACAATCCTGTTCTTCATGTTCCTGGACATGACATCCAGGTGGATTTTATCTGTAACTTCTCAAGGGATCTAGTTTAGGCTGATGAGCCTGTATCTCTCCAAATAGTCCTTCTTGCTGTTCTCAAAGATGGATACTGTGTTGCCTTTTTTCAGTCATTGGGAAGCTCCTCTGAATGTTATGGCCTTTCAAGGATGCAGAGTAGACACACAATGATATGAGTCAACATGCTCAGCACCTTCTGAGACAGTACATCTGATCCCATGGACTTGCATATATTCAATTTGATTAAGCTATATGGAGTCATATGACTACAAAGGTATAGAAGTATACCTTTAAGTATTTATTGATATACGTATTTAACAATATTCACACCCTGTCGCATCACTGTGTTCATGAGTAAATATGGGTTATTTGGATTCCTTTTAGACAGGCTGGCTCAGAGCAGCTGGCTCAGGGCATCCAGTTCTGCTAAAGACAGTGCTGAACTGGAAAGCAGAGATAAAGTGTGGGGAAATACTAACTTTATGATCAATTCTAGATTTTCCTAAAGAAAACACTAGGAGCAAATCCTTGCCTATTCTTCTGTTTGTCCACATCTACACAGGTGAGCTATGACAGGTCAAAGGCAATTTATTTCTGTCTCAGGAAGCAACATTTTTCCTGTTTCTGCCTCCATATCGTGTCCAGAATGAATTCAGAAGCTATTGCTCACCTGAAACCTCTTTGAATGCTATTAGGTATTGTACTGGAAGATATTAGCAGTCAAACATTCTATTTTCAAAAATAACAGCTTCTTAGAAATACTTAAATTTAATATTTTCTCAAAACAAAGTTCCAAAAGGATAGGTTAAGTAAAAAGAAGCATTACTTTAATAATGTAAATAACATAAATCTAAAATAAAAAACCAATATTTTAATTCATTAAATATATTATATTTATAATATTTATAATATACAAAATATTCTACATGCAGGAATTTTATATGTTTCTTTTGCTTTTACATCCACAACTGATTACTGGAGGGTTGAAAGTGGGACAGAGGTAAGTAAAATTAAAAGTGTGTTTAAATGTCTATTTCCTTGTTATTTAGATGAACTCAGTAACTATGTTTGAAAGACCAGACTAATAGGAACTTTGGAGAAAGCATTTTGGATTTAGATTGTTGCTAGGGAAATGGATTCTTGCAATATATCTGAAACTGTCAATAGAGATGCAGATGTAGTCAAACAAAGAAAAGTTACTGTCCTCTTCTGTGTACAAGTACCAAGAAGAAAATGTATCAGGCAACACCCTCAATGTCAAGTTGCCAGCTTGCTGCACAGAGCAGAACAAAGGCATGAGGATTCAAAACAAGCTGCTTTCAAAGCAGCTATTTGTTGGTAAATTTCCTGCCTTTTGCTCTAGTTATGTGTCAGTATCACTTTGATATAAACATCAGAGCATAGCCTCGAGGCCAAGTTCTTTGCCGTTGGACTGAACCTTAGGGGGTTGCCAGGCTGTGGCCTAACATATACAGTAACCTCCCTCCGATATGGAAAACTGCTAACATGGAAAATACAGACATTTGAAACTTGAAATGCACTACAGCAAAAGAGTGACAGGTATCCCACAGAGCCTACTGTGCCCAATGAGACTTTCAATGCTCCTGAAAGAAAATGACAGTGCCAGTGGGAATTCAGAAGTGTTCTTGTGACAGGATCAAGCACCTGCAGTATATTCTCATGTCTCTCTTTCTAAGCTAATGCCTGCCTTCAGCAGAAGGAGTGCTATCAGTTGAATGAGAGCATGGAAAATGTTCTCTTTTCCACATCTTGAAACAAGGTTTGGTGAATTTAAAGCATTACACATTTTTTTCTAGAGAAACTACAATATTATTTTCCCTGTGGGTAAAAATGTTGATGGCAAGAGTAAGTATAAGTGAATATTTGAAAGTGATTTTTTTATTTTAATCTGTTGAAGTTATTAATTTTTGTATATTTCAGAACTTAAGATACTTCTGAATAAATAATTTCCTTCATAGTATCTTTTTTATGTTCCCAGCTGGCAAGCTGACCTTTGATTGATGGATTTTTTATAGCAATTTTAGGTGATTAAAGACCTGAACATAGATTTCAGATAAGTGAGTTAAATTGTGCCACTGTTTTTCCTCTACATCTTCAATTTGAATAAATGATAATTTTTCACTTTATTTTTTTTTAACTTATTAAAATTCAAAATTTCACAACTGTTTTGGTTTTTGTTTAAAAATATAAGCAGATCATTAATATTGATCATATATTTGGGCACTACATTTCTTTAATTGATTCAGCATTGATACTTAGTACTTAACAGAGACCATTCAGAGAACTGAGGCACACAGCAGAACCCTAGAAAAATAGAAAGTTATAATTTATTTGCTTCAGTTCAAGATATTAATTTGGCTTATTAATGTAGTGAGTGAGAGAAGCAAAGGGGAATGACTGGGTTTTCTTTATCAGTGATTACTAATTGTCCATGAGATAGGACCTGAGCTCTCAGAAACTAGAATTAATAGACTGATTTAAAGAATCAAGAAGATTAAAGGGCTGCATAGGAATTGCAGAGCATAACACTGAGCACCACCTTAGTGTATCATCAACCTAGACAGGCAGAGTCGCAGTCATTGTGCTAAAAACTGAGCACATGCTTAAATTTTGCAGTCGCTTGAGACCTCGGTGAGTTACTGCAAATGGTATATCAGAGGTAAAATAAAATGAGAAAAATAAATCAAACTCAGTACCAGTTATTCCATTAAGAAAAACAGTATGTATTTATTCATTGTTAGTAGTTTCCCTGGCACTGTATAGAATGAATGTGTTGTCTATATGCCATTCTACATTGCAGATTTTCAAGGGCACTTCTGAATTCAGTCACGTCATTGAAGCTTGGAAAGCGAACTGGAAATGTTTCCTATTCATTAAATTAATTCCCAAAACAAATAGTTTCCTCACCATTACAAAGAGTCCCAAAGAGCTTGTTATAAATGTTCTGTAAGCAACAACAGCAAACAAATAAAAACATCTTATATTTAACTCATTCTATTCTGCCATTGTATATGCCGAACAATAGACTGAGATAGAAAAAGCAGATTCCTTTTGTGTGTGTCTGAAAACACAAAATCAACAATTGTACAAGTCTGCATAGCACTTGGTTGTGTAACCTGCAAAGTTCACTATTCATATAATTAAAAAATTAACACTATTACAAGCAGAAAACACTATTTTAACTGTTTGTAAAAAAAAAAAAAGGAAAAAAAAAAGTGAAAAATATCTTTTAGCTAATCAAATCATCGATATGCACCAGCATTCTCATCTGAAGGTGAGTCTTTAATTCTGGGCTAACTTCCATAAAAGCTATTACTCAAGGAAGGCTCATAGCAAATTAATAAAAACACTATAAAAGAAACAGCATCATCAAACAGTAACACTTATTTAACATAAATGCCTTGGATATAGAGCTATGGATGTTAATTTAAACATAAAGAATGAAAATTTGTCTTGAACATTGATTATGCTAAGTCATGCTAAATTTTACTTTGTATGGCTCATAAAGGCAAAGTTCCCCTTAATCAAGCCTGTATACTTGTGTGTACAATGTGCGTAGATATGTACACAGAAGGTGACAGCTGTGAGGTACTAAATTTTCCTCTCCTAAGATCAGGTAAGAAAACCAGCAGCTGTGCAACTAAACTAATAGTTGTGTGAAAGCGCTAATAGAAATGAATCTATCCAGAGATGCTTAATTCATATGATGGCAGAGGATATGGACAGCAATTGTAAAGTGCCCGCATAGAGTATTTCCTAGGCACATCCATGTGTATTTCATCTGGTCTCCAGCTGCATTTCTAAAGCACTGTTGGTATCCCATATATTGTTCTGTGGCTTACCTGGCAACCTCTTACAGATGTTTATTTGGGTATCTGAAATATTTTTAAAGTGTCATGCATAGGTGGAGGCAGGGACAGGCATTGTCTGAGTTCAGGAAGAAGATTAGAACCCTATGCCTGGACAAAGGACATTACATATTTGTATTCTGTCTTGCCAAAGTTCTGTCTTTCATTTGGAGACTTTGCAACTTTAAGAAGCTGAAGAACTTAAATATGAACCAGAAATACATTGTTTTATCATTGTTGCACTCCATTATTACATTAAAGTGTGTGTGGAGGGTGTAGCTGTACTTGACCTTAATTATCTGAGAAGCGAAACCTTGCTGTGTTTGAGTGCCAGCAATCACCTAGGTGATATTTATATTGATTCCAAACCAAGAGGTATCGTACCTTTCAACTCTGTCTTGTAGTTTTCATCTCCATTATGTGATTCAGGCGTAACAGTTTTGTAAAGTGAACGTGGTTTAGTATAGGATAATTGACAAAAGAGCTGTGGGGGAGATGAACTTTTCCTTCCATACTGCAAATGGCAAAGAAAAAAAAGTCATCTTCCCAGACTTGCTCTGGGTATAAAGCACTGCGGAGTCTAGTAGAATTTGTAAGATTTTATGAACTTCTTAATAAGCAATTAACAAGAGTGGATTATTTTCAGCTAAAATGATTCACCCCAGATGGAACCCATGGGGTGATCAGGTAATTGTGAGAGAGAACAGAGACCAAGTCAGTCTTCTCTTGCACTTGAGACAAATCCCCAGTTAGGTTTTCCTGGGAAAAAAAAGCAAGAAGGACAAAACAACACAGATGTGGTTACTTTGGAAGCCAAAGAAAGCAAGCTATATAGCATATCCATAAATTGCAAAATTTAAATGTCCATGTTACATGATACAAAAAAAGAAGCAGGTTTTTTTAGCTTTCAAAATATATAAAAATAAACCAGAAGATACTATTAAAATATGTGTAAGATTAATATATAATTCTTTCCTTTTCAGATATGACTGTTTTCCCTTATGAAAGTGAAGTATAATAAAGAAGAAACTAATATATCATCCTACAGATTTTGTTACTGCATTCTAAGTTAAGATTATTTGTAAGGATTTTGTGTGTCCCACATTGGAATTAGAGAGATTGATTCTGTTCTCACAATCATAAATGAGGGTAGCATTTGGCCTCCCACCTCATCTGTCACTCTGACACTTAAATAGTAGCACTTCACATCAAGCAGACCTGGAGTGAATTTTCCTACAGGCAGAGGTTGTAAAGTAAGCAACAAAGACAGATATGTACAAAGCACCAAGGTACCTTATGATCAGGAAGGATGAACAATAGTCACTTGAACAGATGCAATTTTACAGACAATAAATGTCAGTGCTATTAGATACCAGCAAGATAAAATAAGGCAAGGTGAGGCAAAGTGAGGGACGATGAGGCAAGGCAGAAAAGGCAAAGTGAGGCAAGACCAAACAGAACTGAGGAAGACACAATCTTAAAATAACTTTAAAGAGATTTGAGTAAGAGGATATAAAATATTACATGGTATCAATGTCTTATAATAAGAGGCCTGTAAGTAGGGGGTATTTCATCTGCCTTTATATGTAGAGTTCTTATTTCATATTATCCCTTTTCCAGTTTATTAAAACTTATATTTTTACCAAGACCGTGTCAGCCATGAGAGTTATTTAAGAAGAACTCTAGCTACAGGCTTGTATGAAGACACAAACTTTGTTAAATACTGAAACCAGTAATTCTTGCCTTTCACAAAACAAAAAATAATAATAATAATAAAAAATCAATAAAAAATCCTCCTGGAATGAAAGGAGAATTGTGTGAAAAGTTATTACAAAGCTAAACTCTTGCTTTCACTCTGCCACTTCATCTGTACCTCTCTGATAAATGTCAGTTAGATACAGGATAAAACAAGCCATGTTGTTCTTTTTTTTTTTTTTTTTTTGTATGTGTCCTGGTCATACCTATGGGGTTTTTTTTGCTTACTGTTTCTACTGATCTTCAGCAGGTCACGTGTTTCTGCTTGGCACAAATTGGTACTACTGGGAATAGTATGCTGCAAATCAAAGGCCTGTGAAGCAATAGTGCTCTTGATTCCCTGCAGTGTTCAAGGTCAGAAACAGCTGTGGCCTGAAGCTCTGCTCCTTGAATCTTGACCTTCACTGAGTGATTCTCTAAGAACTTGGGAGGGACATAATAATTAGATAAAATTCTTGCCTATCTTTATTAAAGGGCACCAGATTAAACTCTCTGCATGTTTGATGAGAAGTGAAGTGATTGTTTTCCCCACTTCAGATGCTTCAGCATGCATTTTCATTAATGTTTTATCACTTGCGTACTGAATTCTGATGCTTTCAAGAGGTTCTAAGAAAAAGAGGGGGAAAAAAACCCTCCTTACAAAACTGTAAATATTCTTTTGATGGAAATTTTTTCAAAGATAGCCTTATTTTGCTTACATACACGTTGTCCACCCACTTGAAAAAGGTGGCAATATACCTGAGGAAAGTAAATAAAAATGAAACTGAAATAATAGATTATTTTAAGTAAACTCCAGTCACTAATTACTTCAAGATTTCAGTATTATATGTAATGTCATATAATGTAATCAGTTAAAGTGAATTAAATGCTTTTATTCTTTAGATTGTTCTGTGAACCCATT
This sequence comes from Apus apus, assembly GCF_020740795.1. Classification (NCBI taxonomy): domain Eukaryota; kingdom Metazoa; phylum Chordata; class Aves; order Apodiformes; family Apodidae; genus Apus; species Apus apus. The sequence continues at coordinate 56,443,403 of NC_067282.1, read as the reverse complement.
GAGTTGAGTTACAGATGAGCTTTTGAAGAAGAGATGATAAAATATTTATTCTGTTACAACTGAAATGACAAACATCCTGCTGCTTGTTTTATTTTAGTAAAAGGATTTACGAAAGCAATTTAGCTCCAGAACACATTGCTGCAGGCACTCATCAGACAGATCTCTTACACTGCATATTATCAGTAGAGCAAGAGGTGAGATGTTAAATAAGAAGCAGAAAAATGCCAGTGGCCATATCAAATTGGAGAAGACAGTGTAATAGTTTTGAGGGTGAAATTTGGTATAAATTCCTAATCACGACGGACCCTTGATAGTGAAAATTAGTTGCTATCAGTCATTTTCAATTTATATGCCTCCTCCTTTTTATTTCCTATATTCCTTTCTACATGCTTTTTAGTGTCTGTTTAATGCATCTCTAGGGCAAATCTGGCAAGATTCCTTTTAAAGCCATGATCTGTATTGTATACAGTTTAATGTGTCTTTTTCAGCTTTGCATCTTGAAAATGGTGCAATGTGCTATAAATGCCCAAACCCTTAGAAGCTAAGATATTTCACATTTATCTTTCTGTCCTTTGGGGTTTGAAAAGCAGGAATAACCTTTAAAAATTAATAGAATATGGGTTCAGAATGGTTATCTGAAAATATCCAAGGCAATACAAACATTCCAACACTCACATTTCATTGTTATTACAACTATTATTTTCCTGTAAACTCTGTAGGAGACCAAATTCTAGGAGTCTGCCTTGGACCTGTTGCTTTACTCCTCAGGGAACCTAGATTGCCGTATGTCACAATTTCTAGCTCTTAAGTCCCAACTGCTGCCTGAGTCCATCATAAAGAAAGCAACCCGACAGAAGAACAGTGCAAAGGCTGTTTCCAGTTCTCCACAGGACAGTGTCTGAGTGGTGTGTGTCCACCACTTCTTGTACTTTCTGATCATAGCAGGAATTAACTCACTCTAATGGCTGGAGTTTCTTCTATCTCTTGTACCAAGTTTTATCATGGTTTGAACCAGTGCCTGGCAGTGTACTCTGCCTTCCACTCTTTGCAGTTATTTTAACTCATTTGCTTCATCACAATGTACTGATATTAATAGAGATGTTATATTTGCCTGACAGTTAGCTTTCACTACTACTTTTAGCAAAATTTGGTTTTGTTATTAACCACTGATGTATGTTACTTCTCCCAGTCTGTCTTGATCCACGTGTTCTTTCAACGTATTGCTGGTTGTCCGATTTAGCCACAGTCTTTCTCTTTGCCTTCAATACTAGACTATGTAATTTAAGAATATGACTCTTATGACTGTACAAAGATGTGTTTTGTAGCTGAATTAATTCCTTGTAGTAAGGTGCATAAAGACTTTGAGGTAATTTCACTCTTGAAACTCTGCTAACAAAGTGTACCAGTTCTGTAAGAGGACAACACATTTAATAGGCAATGATGTAGTAAATTCAAGGAAATTTGAAATTTTTGAGCTCTGGGAAAGATTATTCCTACTTTAAAACACTCATTTCTGGCATCTTGGTTTCTGTACTCAACCATGAGGATTTTTTAAATCCTGGGGCAAGTTACCTCAGTTGCAAATATGAGTAAAAACTACTTTCCAACTCAAAAAAGAGAATTTGAAGGCATATACATTAAAGACTATTAGACATCAGTGGTGGAGTAGTAAGAACTACATAGACTCCAAAAGAGAATCAGATGACAAAACCCAATATATATTTGCTATTCAAGCTTATATTTTTGCCACTGTTTTTCTGTCTTCAATAATAAAGAAACAAAACTAGTTGTACAAAGTTTCCTACAACAATATGGTGTTAACTTAATTTCTTTCACAAGACATACCATACTAAAAATACTCTACTGTACTTAAAAAACACTTTATATAGCCAAAAAAAAAGGGGAGGGGGAAGATAGAAATAGATTCTAGAAAAAACGTGCGGCAGAAATCTCCATCAGCTTTACTTTACAGCAGAGATATTCACTGTTTCATAGTTCACTATAGTAGACAAATTCGTTCAAGTTCAATTCTGTATTAATTTGCTGTGTGTGTCATACACAGATATATTAATGTCACTGATCAATGAGAAACCAGCTAAAGGTTGTGAAACATAATGCCTTTACTCTGCAATATTGAACCAAAGCTGCCTGGAGAAAAGAGATGAATGATTTCTACATCAAGCTTAAATAAAGAAATGTGGAGATCCTCTAGGCTGCCTGTGGCTGCAGCTTTATCACCTTCAGAAAGTCACCATAAACACGTGCTCTCACTCTGTGACCTTTAATGGCTAAAATAAAAATGAAGGTGTAGTAAACATTCTTGACATAAGATTTCACCTAGCTTGAAAAATACCGTGTGCTAAGTGTAGTGTTGTGTCATAGAATAGGATACAGCTATTTAGTAAATTACAATTTGCAAAAAATTACATAGGTGAGATGGCAATAATTCTAAAATCCCTGTTTTCCAGAAGCACTGGAAACAGAGAAATCAGCTATAACAGTTTCTCTTTGCAACTGTATTGATGTGATGAGCTTAGATTTAAATCCTGCAGTCAAGACTTTATGATGCTGGAAGTTATTTGTTTAATCTACTAAATTTATAACCGAATCTATTTTTCATTATTTGATTACTGAACCTAGACAGTACCATTTTCCACCAGTAAATCCAAAATACCAAGAAGATATTTTTACACATGAGCTAGCAAGGAAAACCAAAGAATCTCAGCAAAGATCACCAGAGAAACCAGTTAGTTATTTCATGTTTATATATATTTTTTTTTTCCAAAATGTAAAGCATTTAAAAAGTCCAAAAGAAACAAACAAGAAAAGGCAATCCAAAGATAAAAAAACCCCTTCAGTGTCTGTGGTCTTACTATTAATAAGCAGTATTTTACAAAAAACAAAAGGTGTTATGTTTTTCATTTGTAGTCCAGATCTAGTACTACAGCATTAAGCAAATTTGCCGTTTCAAAGGAACTTTTATTAATTAGCATAATCTCTAATCTGCTTAAAAGCAAACAAGCATAGTTTCTAACTTAAAATCAAAATTATATTATCGCAAAGCCAAACTTACTGTATTATTTTTAGATTAGTTAAATATGAAAATTCTCAAGTACATGAAAAATACTACATAGGTAATGTATCTATATTAGTGTTCCTAAAGTTACTTTTTACTCTTTTTTTTTTTTCTGAAAGTGTTAAGAGAGCTGTGTTTTCCACACCCTTAGACTAAAATGAGCTACTGTTACTGAGGCATTCTTGTTGTAAATGGGTGGCATTTCATAACTGCGATTCCTAGATCTCTAGTGAATAATTTATATTAGCTTTTAAACTTAATAATGGAAAAGTCCATGGGGAACTGCTTTAATGTAACAGTTAACCTTCCCTTCAGAATAAATTGATCTCTGTCTCTATGAGATGTTTGTAATCTTCTGTCTCAAAATATTTGTGAGATGCTTCTTTTATATATTCCAAGAAAAAGACACAAAAGATCTTTGGGGAAAAAATGCAGAAAACAATTAAAAAACCCTTTTATTTTACATCCTTATTTAAAAGAGTAGTTTGGGGCTCACTAATTTACCATGAAGTGATTTTTAACCTTGTTAATCAGACACCAAAGACAAAATTCATTAGATTTCAGATTTAATAGAACTGCATAAATTACTTAAATGAATGAAGGCATACAAAAGCAGTATGCCAAAGCTTTTATATACATTTGTCTGCTGTCCTTCTCAGTGAAATGACTTAACTGTACTTACAATATCTTTATTTAGAACAAGTTCAAACCGTGCAAGGCCATGGAGGTGAATAATTGAATGGCCAACAAGAAAAAAACAAAATCACTAGCAATTTTATGAAATTCCTAAAATTACTTTAAAAAATGGATAGATATACAGTAAATGACTGCAGGTTCATGAACACAAGCTTCAGAATTCACTTGCATAAGCATTTCTTATGGAACACGGTAAATAGCTTTTCATCCCATAAGGTTGTTCTCTGTCCTCTTTTCTCTATTTAGTCTCTTTTTGTTGATGTAACAATACTGATGAGGCAGTTGTCAGCCACCACTGAAGGCAGGGCTGATGTCCCACATACAGATACATAATGAATTGTGTTGAGGGAGTAAATTTCAAAACCAGAATTTTTTTAGCCAAACACAGTAAACATAAGTGCAGATTTCTGTAAGCATTTCAAGTATTGGGGAATTTTTAGCTTTAAGTAAGTGGATAATACTGGTCGGTGTTATATAGGCAGCCAAGTTCTCATTCATTTTGGTTGTCCTTTATCTGTGATCCTTTTATGCTTTTGTGTTGGGTTTTTGTGGTGGGGCTTTGGTAGTGGGGGAGGGCCCACAGAGGTGGCTTCTGTGAGAAGCTGCTGGAAGCATCCCCAGGCCCAAAGCCAGACTCACCTCTGGCCAAGGCTGAGCCCATCAGTGTTGGTGAATGCAACTCTGCAATTAACATACCCAAGAAGGTGAAAACGAAACTGCAAAAAAGACCTGAAGGGCAGAATAGAGGAGCAGATGAGAGCAATAACTGGGCAGACATATCAAGGTCAATGAGGAAGGAGTGGGAGGAGGTTCCCCAGCGGAGGTTCCTCTGCAGGCTGTGGTGAGTCCTCCTCCTCAGGAGAAAGGAACAACAGAAAACAATATGTGATGAGCTGACTACAACCTCCATGCCCCATTCTTCTGTGCTGCTGGGGGAGAGTAGGTAGTGAAATCAGGAACAAGGTGATTTGGGCCTGGGAAGAAGGGAGAGTATTTTTAAGATGTGTTTGTTTTTTCCTTTGTCCTACTCTGATTGAGTTGGTGAAAAATTATTATTATTTATTTTCCCAAGTGGAGCCTGTTTTGCTTGTGAACATAACTGCTGAGTAATCATCCCTGTCCTTGTCCCATCTACGAGCTTTTCAATATATTTTCTCTTTCCCATCCCACAGGCATGGGAGAAGTGAACAAGTGGCCACATGGTTCTTTATCGCAGGCTGGACCTAAATCATGACAGCCTTTTTCTCAGTGCTATTTTGTACACATTCTGGTTTGTCCGAAACTTTGCATAAGAAATAATAATGCCATTTAAATAATAGCATAAAGGCAAACAAGTTCATAACTTTTCAGAGATGAAACTGCACAAAGCTGAAATTCAGCAAGGTATTTTAGAATGCTTATAAGCTATTCATAAATGTCACAAAACCACTGAAAGTTCCCCAGAATTTTTATGCTTTGATTCAGACTCTGAATTTTATATGATACTAATCCAGAGAAGTTTAACAGCAGACAGACAGTTTTATCTGTCTTCTTAGACAACCAAAAATGTACAGTTAAGATTCAAAATCTACAGCCCACAGATGCCCAAACTAGTGCTGAATCCACATACCAATCTTCCCAGCAAGCTGACAGAGCTAGACCCTCAACACCACATGACACTCTGTGATGTGTTTAATTCTGATAAGTTGGTATGATAGGTAGCATGAAAAATCTGAAAACAAGAAGTCATCCACTAAGTTTCTCCTAACAAGAATATTGGTGCTGAGAAATAAGGAGCCATTTTAGTGCCTAGGCTTTGGTCCTTCTTTCTATTTTAGGTAGAATTTAAGTGATCCAGACTGGTTCTTGATCTGTTTTCCTAAGGAATTTTGAAGATGTGCAAATTACCAATCTAGCAAGATGATCCACTTGCACAAATGCTACCTCCAGTTTGCTTTTCTGTCAACATATCCTCAAGATTTTTTCATGTTTATAATTGTTTTTGGAGTCTCAAAATTCCCCTCAAGAGAATTTACCATTTCTTTCTTCATAATGTGACATTTTTGAGAGTTTATCCAAACCTAATTTTTGCTTTGCTCATCTCTGCTGAAAAATATCTGCTGTTACCTTGTAGGCAAACAATTTGGTTTGGCTTGTTATAGATCTTTTCAGCATACGCAATCTTCAAGGCAAAAATAATTAATTTTTCAATATTTTATTAATTGTCTTAAGGCTGTACTTTGACATAGGATGTGACATGTGACGTACTCATCAGTAAATATCTGCTTGAATTCACAACATGAGTTATAATTGCAGGCATTTTCTAGAAAACAAGAGTTCATGTGCTATGAACTGATTTTTTTTTTTTTTTTCCCAAACTATTCCAGCCAAATAGCTAGAAAGGATCACAGGAAACAACTTAAACTAACAGTATTATAGTTATATTATAGCTCTGTGGACTTTGCTTTTGCTGTTTTTATTTCTTTGTTAGTCTGTTAACACTGGGACATCAGCAGAAATGATACACTGGAATTATAACTGAGCAGCAACACTACACAAATGCCACAAAAGTGGATGATTAAATGCATTCTCTTTGTTAGACTGATTTCCTGAAAGAATGTGCGCAAACTTGAGTACAACACCCCCTGTTCGTGTATGTATAGTGTTTAGAGAGACTTTTTTCCACCTTACATTGTTATTTTAGATACTGAACACACAAAAATATGTGATACATTGATCAATAGGGTATGCCAAAAATTCACATATAAAATGTTGTAGATGTAGTACACTATATACCTGATTATTTTCTTTCTTTTTTTCTTTTTTTTTTTTTTTCCCCCCAAGAAAAGCTAAGTCTGCAGACAAGTGAAATACAGACGTTTGAGCTGACTTTCACCCTATGAAATCTAATGGTCCAGGTTAATAACTTGGTGTATGTGAAAGAAAATTGAAGCCATTCTTTCAGTTGGTTTCGATACAAACTGTAAAAAGGAAAGTATTATAAACAATGAACAACCCAGTCCTCCAATGCATTGCAATTCCAACTCAGAATTTCAACCTGACCTTAAATAAAGCCCACTATTCACTGGTTGTAGAAAACTGTAATGATGTGGGTAAGAAGACATCAAAGACAGTTAAGCCTGCTTTGGTAATAATGAAAGGGAAGTATTGATACAACTTTTCAAAAGCCACATTCTTCAACAGACCTGGCTAAGTACTGACAGCAGCTGGAATTTAATCTGTTTCTCCTTTAGTGAAACAATACTTACAGGATGGGAAGTGTCAAATGGAAAGGGAAAGTTCTCATTTTCTGAGAACTGCAAAGCTGGCTTTGGCAATTCTTGCAATCCCTGTTCCCCCTTTGCACAGCATCAGTCATTTCATTTTGTTGGAGGTGACATTATTTCCCAGACGCTAGAAGTTTCAACTCTGCCTCCTAAAAATAGATCTACCCTTAGAATTTGTCATTCTTTTAATTGACTCTTCACTAAGTGAATCTGTCTAGTTGAATATAGAGGCCAAACCTCATTTTAACTAAAACGTGTGTGTGTGCGTGTTTGACCTGGGAGGCAAACAAACAATTAAAAGTCCACTACCAACAAACCTCTGCAAAGCACATGATATAAAAACTGCTGTAGCTCTGACTTGAAATGATAAGCTTTGCTTATGTTCAGGGTATTTTGCCTTTGAAATGACAAGTTGAGCTCAAGCTTTTCACTTTAACCTAAATCAAACTGTGGCCATGGAAAACATTTACTTCCCTCTTGATTGAATCTAGATGCATTTCCCTTGGTGTTTGACATGGATGTTTATTCTGCACTGGATTGAAATATGTTGAGAGTTGGAACACAGCTATTTATGTTTCCATTAGTGTTCATGAGACCACTTTGTGTAAATCTCCATACACCCACATGAAATATATTTCTGTTCATGCCTTCAGCAGTAAAGGAAAGAGACCCTAAATATTTAAAGAGCATTGTAGTTTACACAAAAACCTTTTCCATATTAAAGGAAAAAAAACACACACACACCAAAAAACTAACAACCCAATCAAAAGCTCAGCTGAGTAGTGCATAAAAACTTTGCTACATTGTTTTATATAGAGTTATAACTACAAGTGGAAGTGTTCTACCCTTGAGTTCTAGATACCTTTTTATATAGCTTAAAGACCTGGGTTTTGTTTGTTTGTTTGTGGTTGTTTTTTTTTCCTAATTTGTTTATTGATTTTATAAGACAACAATCCTAATGCAAAAGAAAGAAAATGGTTGTACACATATATTTGCCAGCATGTTCCACTGACAACAGTCACTTGTCTCTGGTTTGTGTGAACTATTGTTCCATAACTATGGATAGTTTGGGACTGTTTTCTGTTAATTTTTTCATTAACCATATGGTTTATTTTTCCCCATCTTCCCAAATTTGAGGCATTTTTCTTTTTGTTTTGAAAGAAAGATTGCCTGGTTTTTTATCTATTATTGACCTATTGTGTCTTATGCTAATTGGGACACTTAATCTTTTTTCTGATTGTCTTAGGGACTGAAGGACTATTCCTTCACTGTTCCCTACCTCCCCTTTCTTACAACATTTGGTTACAACTTGACAAAAATTTCACTCCGTGCACTAAGGAGAGTCCTGATAAATATAAGATTGAAGAAAAAAAATAAAAAGGGGAGGAGGTGTGGGGGAAAATGTAGGGGAAAGGGGGGGAAGATGGAATGACAAATGACAAATCCCTGGTTTGGACATAAATAGCAGGGATTTGGGGGGCAGAGTGATTCAGGGGTGGATGAGGCCAAGAAATTCCCAGCGCTGGTCCCAGATAGTCCCAGAGCAGTCTGACACCCTTGGAAGGAGGCACTCAAAGCCAGAAGAGGAACAAAGGAGACCATTGAACAGACCAGTTGACTTCCTTTTTCACTCCTACTGTCTATCCTTAAGGTGTTGTTACTCCTGTCTTGAAACCTTCTTCCAACAACCTTCATTTTTCCCCATTATTCTCATGAGGTTGTTCTCAGTTTTCCTCTATGCCATTCATTTGCTTTGACTGTCCTCACAGTAGCTACTATGTATCTTTGCTGTATCTTTTTATTTTTAAGTGTAAAATGCCTTGAGCAATATCAAGGGGAGAAAAACATGCAGGTAGTCTGATTTATGATGGTTACATTAAGGAAAGTTTCTCTCAGTAAATGATAAGATTAATTCTCAGAAAAATTCCTGCATTGCCTTCTACAACATTGCACAACAAGGGTAATTGGCACTCTGAAAAAATAACTTATTAATCTTGGGCACCTTTCCTTACTGGTTAAAGTAATTTTCTTTAAGAATTAGTAGAAATCATAAAAGAGCAACTTTGCACTGTTGTTAGATTTCTAGAATGAGGAAGAGATCACTTGAGGATGAGGAATTATCCTGTGAGACAATTCTATCTGCGTTACACCAGGCCCACTTGGTTATTTTATGCATGTTGTCATAAAGATGGTCATGTAAGGACTAAATTAGCAGAATGACAGTATACTGAAAAACATCCTGAAGTGGAAAACTGAATGTTTGCTACTCCTGTGGATAGCTACATATAGCCTGTGGAAGTCTTGTTATCCTCAAGTCAAAATCACTCATTATTGCACTTTAGTGCCTTTTTTTTTCTTACCTCTATTTTTGCAACATTAGCAATGGCAAAAGGTAAATATACATGAGAAGAGAGGGAAAAAATATTGAATTTCAAACCTTCAATATATTATTTAAATTATGTTCATTAAAACTTTTTAATTCACTTCCTGTGACTCTGTAGAAAACAACTAGTAGAATTACTTTATTACCTGTTATCATTCTAATAAACTGTTACCAATACTCATTTCAACAGTGTATCACTATTCCTAGAGATAATCATCTTACATATTTTGATGTTTAGGTTTTGTTTTTTTTTTAAATGGAAAGGTGCAAATTCACCAGCCCCAGAGAGTAAAATAATTATTTTACAATGATGAAGAAAATAATTTATTTGCATGGGAAAATACATTTTATCTCTTCCTTCCTTCTTGTCTTTTACATCTTCTTTGTCTGCTCTACAAGAAAACCCACAAAAAACCAAACAAAACCAAATGTTAAGATAACTTGTCCCATGGCAGAATATTCCATTCATCAGCTGATTTAAATTGCCAAGTTCAAATTGAGAAAGATATTATATACAAACTCATGAGTATTTAACTCTAATACTAATTTCACTAGTAAAGTATTTTTTATGAGTGCAAATACCTGTGTAAGTGATCTATAAACAGTATGTTGCATATTTAGTTTCCTTTGAGCCTGTGTGGCATTCACATAACTAAAGCACTAAATGATATTTTATTTGTTACACAACTTATGTTGAAGTATGGAAAATGTTGGTGGCTATTGATTGCTTTTTACAGCAGACAAACTGGCACTATTATTTGAAGTCTTTCTGACCTGCTCTGCTTCTCAGTACTGTGTAAATATTACTTCCTGATCAAATGCTCAAGAATACCTGAATATTTTGCTATACAACAAAGACTTACACTGAAGATATAGTAAAAGTTACGTGTCTCTACCTTCTAGTTTAATATCTCATGTCTTTAATTTTCTCCTTCTCACATAAAATTACAGTCTCTTCAGCTTTTATTTTTAAAATACCATGAAGTGACAACTAGTGTCACGTGTGTTTCCCCGTACTTATGTCAGTCAGTCAAAATAAATTGTATATATGCCTAGGTAGTTTCTACCCAGAGTTACTAGTGAAGACAGAAACAAAGAAGTCTTTCAGAAGCAGCATAAAGCAAATAATCACACTTAACCAAAGCTTTTATCCAATATTATTAAGCTCCAATTACTTCTATTTTGAATAAGTAGATAGGCCAAAATTTCCCAGATGTTGAAAGATGGAGAAGTGCTATTCAGGGTGCGTATAATGTATGTGTCTGTCTCCTGATTTGTATAAACTTATTGCATGTTTTTCCAAATTCCTTTGTGCTATTATAAATAATTTTGTTATTTCTAGCTAAAGGAAAAGTAAAGGCCAATAATAACAGAGTATTGAGTTCATGAAATTAAAAGCTAGTAGGCAGTGCAGCTTCTCAGCCTGTTACAGCATTTGTTCTTAATAGGTTGTCAAGTATTCTAAACCACTTTTATCAGATTTCTCAAATGATGATATTCTTAACTTCTCTTCGATGTGCTGATAGATTGCACATCAGTTCTCAGTCGTTTGTGATTTGTGACAGCCACATGTCTGGTGTTGGTTTAGGCCTGTTGCACTATTGTCCCTTTTAGTCAAGTAGAAACTGGCCAAGTAATTGAAGACAATTGAATCTATATGTGTTTTGTTGCTCATAAATCTATACCCTACAGTATGTGCTTTTAATGCAATACCTATGAAGCTGAGGAATAATATTTAATATTTTAATATACATTTTTGCAAGCTTTTTTTTTTTTTTTTTGGCACATTTTAGAAATCAGAATGAAACAGAAATAATTAGTTACAGGTCATTTTCATAAAAATACCATGCAAGTACTACAAACTACTTTTTTTTTTTTTTTTTTTAGCCCAGTTCTGAGAAGGAAAAGTGCAATATTTTATTAAAAAAAAACCTGAAATGTGATTAATAGATATCTCGTTCTTGACTGCAGAAATGCTTGTGTTCATGTTGCTTCACACTAGACTTCTAAAACTGACAATCAATATCTGCCCTTCTGAAATTTCCCTTTCCTCATTTAGTAATTTTTCTATCCATAAGCATTAATCCTCCCTTTATAAAAAAAATAAGATAAAATAAAAAGGTTTCTATTGCCCATGACTTTTTGGGGGGATTTCTGTGCCACCAGAAATTATAAAAAAGTTGAGAACAGATTTCTAAATGCATCATGAAGGTAGCTGGCTTTTCTGATTTTTACTTTCCCTTGTCCTGATGTTATGCTCTCAACATTAGCCACTCTCTTTTGACACCAGACTGTTCTGGTCATGAGTCCTCACGTGATGAGTCACTGGAACAAATATGCGTTTTTTTTCCTGGTATCTCCATTGCTTCTTTGATAAATTACTTTGTCCATACACAGTATGAAATCCAGGAAATATCAAACTTTTCACCATGGAAGGGGAGCCATGTACTGAAAAATGGTAAAGTGCTAGCTGAATGTCTAGTTTTCTAATCAGTAGGGATTTAGAAGAGCAGTGTCAGTCAGTAGAGTAAAAAAGTAATTAAATTGTAAAGAAAGAATCAGAAATTAAAATAAATAATTAATATATATTTTAACTTAAGTAATGAAGAAATGAAAGAGAATAATAAATTAAAAAATAATAGAAATGGGGATTGCAACTTACTGCCTATTTACCTTCAAAGTAGAACAAAACAGCCTGTAGGTAGCTGTGTGGAAACTACATCGGAAAACAGCAGGAAATGGAAAACATCATAATCATATTTCTATTTGTATCTTCATCCTCCTCTGACCCTCTTCAGTTATACCAAAACTATTTGCAGAAGCAGCGATCAAGGTATACATGCCTGTTGTGGCTTAGGTGCACCAGATTGGCCTGATGCTCTGTTTGATGCATTTTGCATATCTCCAAAGTAAATACAGAAAATACGTCCTCGTACCCTGCATGAACTTCTACCTTGCATATAGGTTTCAATGTGAAGGGAACCTTTGTGAAGGTAGACACCAGCTCAGCAAAAAGTGTGATGCAGTAGGACCCCACAGCAGGATTCAGGGTCTCGCAGTATGACAGTGTATGTCCTCAGCATGAGGGACAGGCCTAGTATATGGACTCATGCATTCAGGCAAGCAGAATTAATGTAGTTATGTTTAGGCTTTGCCATAAGTCATGGTTACCTGTAGCTCAACCTTGCCTACTCACAAGAATATTATTTTTTTAAAAGGTATTTCAGATTTTCAAAATTGCTAGAAAAGGAATTTCTCTTGATGGGTTGCAGGTCTACTTCAGTTATTACATTCAAATACTCTACATATACATGAAAAGTCCTTTATTATTTGACTAGGTTCTCATTGTAGTTGATTTTTAGTGTACAAGTGTCCTTACATAGTTTTTCCTGAGGTTGATTTTTTCTGATTTGTTATTTTTGGACATCACATACAGAAGAGTGCAGAATTGCTCACTTTAAACATCATTACATGTAGTATATAGAGTAAGAAGATCAGCGGAAAGAGTAAATTTGGCAGAAGGAACATAAACAGTGAAGTCAGGGTAGCTCTTTAATGTACACTATCTTGGATTGCTTATGTTTACTGATACTGCATTTAGCTAGAGATTCTGCGTATCTTCAAAATACCTAGCTCTATGATTATATTTTCTTGTCAATAAGTTATTTTATAAGTTTTACTGTTCTTACTGAGAAACCTAAACAGATTTTTTGTTACACTGCAGCAACACATTGCCTGTCATTCAATATCGAGGAAGTTACTAAAAGCTTCTACCTGAAATTTGGCATGGTTTTATGGCAATATTTATTCCATATGTATTTGTGCATAATTTTTGGCTTTGAAACCATCCTATGTGTAATATTTATGGTCACATCTTACCCCAAAACTTAAACTACACTGGAGTGAGCTGTCTCTCATCATTTGATCAATCTCAAGTAGTCAGTTCGGAGCTGAATTTTCTACTGCTACCGCTACTTTCAGTACCTAAATATTAAAAGTAACACTGTAATTTGCATGATTTTTCCACTGGATCAGATGCCAGGTTGCTTCAGGTAATCCCAGTAGCTAACTTTTCTATCCCTAGCACTAAAAAATATCTGAGGAAAAAGTTCAAGCAAAATCTTTTAGTTTTCCTAGGGGACTTCTGAAGCTTCCACCTACCAGGCAGAGGATATGGGTTAGACACATGCAGTAAATGGGGTAGAATCATCACAGAACAGATGCATCAACTTTTCTATAATGATAGCATGACTTGTGTGGCACATGATAACATTCAAATGAAGCACATACCTATAAATAGAGGAAAAAAAGTGTTGCTTGGAACAACAAGCTCTGGTTCGATAAGATTTCTACTTTAAAAGTTTATTCTTTGCTTCACCTGTTAAATAGGACATTTCTATCTTCTTTTTATAAAATTTTTGAGATGGAATGATGCTGAAAAATGTTTCTCTAACAACTGTTACCTCTTCATGTAAAACAGGCATTCTGAAATGAACATCCAGCAGACATTACTTCAGTTCCTCACTGTTCTTATAAGACTGTGAGTATTACTGCATGGTCAGACTTTGATAGTAATGGGTTTTCCTTTGTTCCCAAGCCATTTGGACCACACACAATATCACAGACCTCTAGAAACTGAATTTTTTTCTGAACATCTAGAAAGCCAGCCTAGTTTTGCTAGTTTCTTTGCCTGGCATTTTAGCTTGAAAGTTCTTATGAAAACTTGTCAATACTTTATTAAGGAGATATATATATATATATACCTACCTACCATAAGATACTCTGTAGTTTTGGAGGTTTCAAAAATTATGGATATGAAGAAAGTTTGATATTACAGAGTCAAAAACTCCCCAAAAAGATACATACAGAAGACTGCCCATACTTTTGGGAAGAATGATTCAAAGTGAGCTAGTTCTGAATCACAGCTGTGAAGTCCTTAACATCCTTAGGAAAAATCCTAGAAGATCCAGTCACAAGATAAGGAAACATGGGTAACCAAAACTGAAAACCCATTAATAGAGAGAAGGAGATCCAAAGAAACAATTTTCACCTATATTTATCATGTTCTGTAATGATTTTTATTTTGTTCCTTTTTAATAGTTTTTTGCACTTTGTTCCCCAAACCTACCTAGTCCCTTCTGTCAGCAAGTGCTAACTCTCATCTCTTCCTTTAAACATCACCTTCATCCTTTCTGAGACCTCCTGTGTTTTTTCTGCCTTCTTTTGACTTTCATTTTCTGTTTCATTTTCTTTCTTTCTCTGTTAAATCTTTAGCCAACCACCTTACAAGCAATCCAACTGTGCATATTCCTCTCTTTGAATTCAGTGTAGCTGGATTACATCCCAGAACCAGTGGGTGTATAGATGTGTTTATAGAAAGGAAAGGAGTGAATAAGCACTCAGTATGTTTTAGAATAAATGGCAGTTCTTTTTTCAGTATTTCAGTGTCCTGTATCAGAGACAATAAGAATCAGCTTTCTTTAACAAATAGGAAGCCATAGGGTTACTGAGATCTCCAACATAAAGTGTGTAACCGATCTTTCTTTCACTTTTACCTAATAATTACTTTGCACACAACAGAAACATGATCAACTAACTGTGCATATGAGATTGCTCGTAATTTCTTGCTTGACTGTTTGTTGCCTGAAACATGCTGATTCACATTTAACATTTTAATTTTTAAAATAGTGAACTCACCAACAAAAATAAAAATCTGCTTGTGGGTGTTTAAAAAGCTAAAAGAATCTCTGGATTTTGTCTGACACTCCACTGTGTAATAACAAACTATTTCCTTAAGAGTTTTTTCTGCTCAAAATTGAACTTCTGTTCTCCCACACATGTAGTCTGCCTGTGCAAGTAACAATTACACTAGGGCAGGGAGGCCGTCTGCTTTCTGTGACATTATCTAGGGGATAAGGCCAGCCATCAAATTCACTCATTTATCCAAATAATGGAGACACTTAAAATTCTCCTTGCAATTTATGATGAAGTAGATGCTGACAGAGTAGCATGGGAAGGGATTTCTTGTGGGATGCTTTAAAGGTAGTATCGAGTTTGATCAGTAACTCTAATTCTTGTAAATGAATTTCATTTTCAAGTAATAATTTTTATTTCTTAAAATAGATTTTTTTCCTTTATGCCAGTAGCTGGTAAACAATTAATACAAAGATAAAAAGAGTTAATGAGATTTCTGTATTTACTGAGAAAACTGCAAAACTGAAAATACTACTTGAAATCTAGCAGTTCTGTGTGTTTCTGCATGCATATCTGTTTGATTTTCCTTTGCTACTCATTCAGAGTTAATGTATGTAATTTGTTTTGTCTACATTTTTAATGTACAAATTATTGCACTATAAAATTGCTTCAAGAGATAGCTACAGATTCCAAACACTTGTAGCAAGGTTTGTTGGGTTTTTTTTCCTAAGCACCACATTATTGCAAAGAGATAGTAGGTATAATATGAATACATAAGATAAGCAGTCTAAACTCATGAAAACAAGAAACTTAGAAAAATAAAATTTGCTATAATGAAGTTACCGTTAAATAATTTTGGCTGTTAGCACAGTAATACCTTCCATTTATTACTCTTGAAAAACTAATCTCGAGTAAGGCTGCTCAAAGTTGTGTATGTTCAGCTCTGCAAAATCACCATCTAAGCAAATAGACATGGTAAAAAAAAGAAAAAAAAAAAAAAAAGAAGTTCATCTGACAAATATTAATCTAACAGTGAAATATGTCCACTTTGTAATTTCCCAGTCTATACACACATGCAATATTCACACTCAGTCATTCATGAGTGGTGTTTAATTGCAGTACTTTCTTAACTGAAATTGTACATACATATATTTAGAAGAAGAGGTTATAAATTTCTATAACAAGAGTTGAAAAAATGTTGGGATTTTTTCTTGGTTGTTTTGGTTGAGTTTTTGATTGGTTGGTTGTATTTTTCATGTTTTGTTTTGGTTTGTGTTTGGTTTGGGGGTTTTGTTGCTTTTGTTGTTTTTAAGATGAGTTCACATTCAGCTGTAACTGAAGCCTTTCTGGATTAGATCAAGAAATATTCAATAACTGGCTGAATCCATCCCCACCATTTTTAACTGACAGAAGAAACATTTGGGACACTGCTAATGGCTGATGTTGTGTTAAGAATGTTTCTGCAACTAGCACTTACAGGAGAAATTTGGATTCATTCATTTGTACCATCTGAGAAGATTATGATAACTGAGAGCAACTATCATAAGTCACATATTTTGAATTTGCTCTATTATGATAATGCTGAAGCTAAAATAAAGGCATGGGCGTTTAAGGCATTGGAATGTGTCTTAAGTGTATTACAATTTTACAACAATAGTATTTTTACTAGATAAAAGCATCAGAAATCACATACTGAAAAAGAAGAAATAAGTGAAAAAGGAAATAGCAGGACTGATAAAAGCAGAAAAGAAGAAAATTGAACACTCATGGATTACATTAACATGAGAAATAAAGTCATGTTTGTTCAGTGTTTATGTTTCTTTGATAAAAATATAATAAGAATGATCAATATTACCACTTACATGAACGTGTTTTATGCAGTAGGACTAGAAATTAATGCTTATGGCAATGGTTTTACATTATGTTATACTGACAATGTTGCAATTTTCTAGAATTCTTCAGTTTCACTAACATTGCATAATTCAATACTACCTCCTTCATATTAAATCCTTGCAGTGAGAAAACATGAGAATGCCAATTCAAGATTCCCTAAAGTTGCTGGCATGGACAAGATAACTGGAGCCAGTTGGTACAGCTCATACCTTGATATTTTTGATTCTTTCAGTTTTTCAGTTTAGTTTGCATCTCTTTTCAACAGCAACCCTTGCAAATAAATATATAAATAGTCCATTTTTCTTTTTTTCTTTGGCTGGATGTCAGAAAGAGATGAGTACTATTTTGTACAAATTTTTTGAGCTGACAAGATTTTAAATCACTTTGTTTTCTATACCAATAAGAATCAGAATAATTTTGTTCTGTACTGTGTCCCAGCTGGCCATTCTCCATTTGACATTTCGTGTTGACAACATCACTTTGGCTTGTTAATTTCTGAGAATAGCAACTAAAGTTAATATCTCAGAGGCTTACTTCCTAAATGATTTTTCATTATTTCTCACACTTTCTACTCAAATTCTGTTGACCCTGATGCTGATTTTGAGTTTTCCAGATGACTTTTCAGCCAGCTAGAAGATCTCTGTAGAAGATCGCAGATACTAAAACATTTTGAAATTGCCAATTTGTTAGGCGTCAGAGCAGCTGTTAGTTCCTGTCAGCTGTCAGAACCTATATAAATGTCTATTCATTCACCTGAAGATCTTGCCATGGTCTTGGCAAGCATCCTACAGTTCTAAAATCTGTTCCAGTAGGCTGTAAATTTAGTATAATCTACTAGATCAAACTATCACAGTTTTCTCCTCTTCACATATATCTAATGTTTTTACCACAAAGCAAGCAACTGTCCAGTGTCTCACCACGTTATTGCCTAGTAATTTCAAAGTTGTTGAGAAGAACTGAACTGAATTTTTGATATTCAGAAATATCTTCTATCTCTTTCAATTTCCTCATTATCTCATTTTTTTTTCACCTACCTTATAGGTCTTTGTGGATTTTCCTTTTCTCTAGGTACCACATCAGGTGGTCCTTTGATAGTCTTTAGCCTCAGTAGTAAATCACACTATTTTCATGATGACTCTTCCATTGCTTATTTTACAGAATGAAGCTCAGTGTGATATCATCTTTTAAAACTCAACAAATCTTTCAAACACTTAGACATATGTTATTCCTTTTGCAATAGTTTTCAGAATAATTTACCATAAGCAATGAACTAGGTATTTATTTTGAGTATCAATGTATCATGCTGGTTACGAATTTTACCCTCAGAAAATGAGTCAGTTTCTTCAGACTCCATTTTGTATGTTGGCTGCAGTTTTAGCAATGCAGAGCTGGATTCAGACTCTTAGATTTATGTATTTGTAATGTTGGTATCTCTATATCAGAATACGGCTTCATCCAGTTGTCCACACATTTCTAGAACTAACTCAGCTCTCCTACTCTATTGTGGCCTTCACTTTTACTCCAGAAAACTGTTTTAATTATTTAATAATGCAACACGTGACCATTAAAATGTGCACTGATCTGTTGACCCAATCTTGACTACATACTAGTCTTTTGAAAAACATTTGTCAACCTAACCTCTGTTATTTCTGATATGAATAACCGATTCTTTATCAAATGTAAATAATGGGTTCTCTTTTGGAATCTAGAAAGTCCTGCTTATTCTCATCTTGGTTGTTGTAATCTCAGTAATATCTCTACATATAAAAATTACATACAAGTGTTTTAACTTCACATATTCATAAAATAAAAAAATAAAATATAAATAAATAATAAAAATATAGGCATCGATAATTGTTTCTAGATAGTTTATGGCTTCCTGTACTTTATCAATGCATCAGATCAAGAAGCTGAGAAATGGCAACAAAAATCATGGCAGTAGAATTGGCTAATAGGTTTGGATATATTGACACTTTATAGCAAAAAATTGGCTACCAACAGCAGTAGTACTTGAGATTGTGTCTAGTGTCAGTGTTGCTTCACAGATGCCCAGCTGCAGCAAATACATGACACACAAGATTTCACATATTTCAGTATGCAACACCTTTGATCACTCTCCCTGCAGATTAAATTAGTAATGAATTTTTGTGCTATTCTCATTTACTTAGTCATCAACCACACTGACAGATAAGGAATATGAAGGTCATTAAAAATTAACACAAATGATCTTCATTCTGAACCAACCAAATAAAAATATCTGTATGCTTTAAAATAGCAATACTTGTCACAGTCTGACTCAGGATTGACAATTAAACTAGCAACGATAATGCTCTCGATCCACTGATCCCCACCCAGGTAGGGAAGGAGAGAGAGAATTTAGGAGAGAGACTTTCTGGATTGAAAACTAAACTAGACAGCTTTAATTAAACATTAATGACAAAAGAAAATACGGACAATTATATACAGGTATGTTCAGGGATGTGCAAAACCCTATTTTTAAATTCAGTTCCCATTTACATTCAATAAATTCTTTAGAATAGTACCTGAACATCAGTGAAAGGAAGAAGCAGAAAGAAAAGAATAATAATAATGACTACTTGTGAGTGGTTCAGATCTATGTGAGAATAAGTACTTAGTGTGGCAGATTATAATCAGGAACGTGGTACAAGAATTTGAAAAACATTAGGTGGAGGTTATAGATCATCAGAAGAGGAAGCTGGGCAGCTACAGTACTATTGCATTAGACAAAGACTCAGTAATGAAGCTAGTTGTTGATCCATTTATACGTATCTCACTACTCACTTAAACTAATTATCTTTGTTTGGTTTTAATAATGATGCATTAGTAAGCTTAAGTATTAATAAATCATTACCTCAACATCACAAGGTGTTTTGGTTTTGTTGTTTGTTTTTTTTTAGTGCTGCATTTGAAGTGATTGTCTTCTTGATGTTAATCTTTAAAATGTCATATTTTCGAACATTCTCAGCAACAATGTGGGGTAGAAATGTATTTATTTTTAATGAAAACAGAGTCTGGTGTAGTCACATGATTTTAGGAACTGAGCCTATTAAGAAAATATGTCATAACATGAAACTAGGAAAAAGATTGTGAGAGTTAGCATAGTACTTTTGTTTATTTTATTTCCAAACCATTAATAAAAATGACTGTTAATCAAAATAAATTACAAGTTTGTCTGTATGGTCTCATTGGCCCCACAGGACATCCCAGGCAGACCTATTTGAGCTTTAATTAAAGGTATCCTCTGGAAAAAATACTGGTTTAGAACTGCTTTAGAGGCTTAGACTTCAGAATAATGGATCTTGCTTTGGACTTCAGCATCAGTATAGGTTACATGAAGTTTCTTCTGGGTTCATAAACCTCTTTTACAATTTCCAATATTGTGAAATATAGTCAATTTCCATTGTGAGTGCATTTAGTGAAATTCATGTTCTATCTTCATTTCTAGAACTCCTCCTGAATTAATATTCTGCAGGTGCCAGCATCAGAAAAAACAAAACAAAACAAAACAAAACAACACAAAAAAACACAAATCTGGGAAAATAAACAATATATTCCATGATATACCTGATTCAGGTCTGATATTTAACAGCTGCATTTGTGAACATTTTTATCTTTACCAAACACTGTATGTTTTGTCTTAGTAATACAAGTCATACATGTGCTGTAGCAACAGCTAAACAGCAAACCTTTTGCTAACAAAACCTCCACTTCCATTACTGAAAAAAGAGATAATATAAAAACTCATGATTTGCCAGTAACACACTCTACAGAAAGAAAAAAAAAGATAAATACGATTAAAAAAGACAATGTAAATGTACAATTCTGGTGCTAGAACATTTGAAATTAAGAGTATTATTCATTTTACTTTTATTGGAGTCCTTAGTAAGTATTTTTAATGCTGTAATGGAAGGAAATAGTACCAACCCTCAATAACTATTATGTGTTGGACAGACTCAGATTTGTCACCTATCACTCATGCTTCAGAAAGAATTATGGAACATGCATACATTTTTTAAGATGTCACAGTCCTGTTCCAAAAAAAGTAATGTTCAGCCTCGTGTGCATCATGTCAATATCAACATCCTAGTTCTCAGGTTTTCTCAGATTGCTTTCTCAGGTTGAGTACAGGCAACAGGAAAGAGAGACTTGAAAATGTACAGCAACTAAGCATGACATGCTTTAAAAAGCAAAAATAGCATTCTGAATGATGCACGATAATTTCTGGAGCACAGATGTCAGATGGTTTCCTTGTCGAAGTTCCTTCCTGTGCAGACAGTCAGTAGTTGCTTTATAAAACATTTAAAATCCCTCCAAGTCCTCAGAATACTGTGAAACAAATTTACGTGCTGTCTATACTCTGTGCCAGACCTTCATATGGGAAAGGGTTCCATCAAGGAGAGGAAAGCACTGCCTGATGCTTTCTTACAGCCCCATGCTACCCAAGAACACCAGAATGGCATTGTAATAATCTGGATGTGAGCTGACAGAAGAAGCGACTGACTGGAAAAGTATTCTTCTTCGGTAAAATCATGTGGAGGAGAAAGAAAAAAGAAAGAAAAGAAAGAAAGAAAAGAAAGAAAGAAAAAGAAAGAAAGAAAGAAAGAAAGAAAGAAAGAAAGAAAGAAAGAAAGAAAGAAAGAAAGAAAGAAAGAAAGAAAGAAAGAAAGAAAGAAAGAAAGAAAGAAAGAAAGAAAGAAAGAAAGAAAGAAAGAAAGAAAGAAAGAAAGAAAGAAAGAAAGAAAGAAAGAAAGAAGAAAGAAAGAAAGAAAGAAAGAAAGAAAGAAAGAAAGAAAGAAAGAAAGAAAGAAAGAAAGAAAGAAAGAAAGAAAGAAAGAAAGAAAGAAAGAAAGAAAGAAAGAAAGAAAGAAAGAAAGAAAGAAAAAAGAGGAGGATGCTAAGATGTTTAGCTATCTCTGCAGCAACACAGGCATCCAATAAAAGAAATCTAATTAATTATGAACCCCAAACCCCACATTTATTTAAGAATGAAGACATGATTAAAGTAAATAATGCAAAACTACACAAGCAGGAAAGAATTTTTTTCCAACATGGTTGTAACTGTGATTTATCATTGTTTATGATGTTTCATGAGACCTTTTTACTATTATGCACCCCTGCTACTCCTTCAAGCAGTAATCCTAACATGTATCTTAACAGATGTATTAGCATTTAGCCTCCACATCCACCTGCAGTTTTCTGGGAACCTAAACCCATACACTGAATGTAATTCACTTTTTTATTTCGAAGACATGGTTTTCCTTTCTTCTTTCTATTTTTCATCCACTAGAAATAATGACAAGCTTCATTAGATGTAAAACCTTATTACATTTAACTTATTACATTATTGAAATTTTATTACATTTCTTTATATGTATCCCACAGCAACTTGCCTGTTATATATACTGCTTTGTACTGTTTCATAATTATCTGGAGTCACATCTGCAGATGTATGCTTACCAAATATACCTAAGTATTTCACCTGGAAAGGCTTATATTCCCAAGTCTTTTTTTTTTTTTTTTTCAAGTCTTAACAAGTTTGTTCTGAAATTATGTAATTGCAGTGTAACTGTTTTCAGGAAAAAAAACATGATAAAGAATTACATGGTGAAGCTCTCTTATTCAACTCATCTCTTTTTCAAGACATTAATGTAATCATTAATGAGGTGGAGGTGTGAGTGGATTCTATGTTGTCACATTTTATTTGTGACATACAACTTTGTCTTTTTGCCCCTCTTTTGCCTTTCATTAGAACAATTAACAGGTAAATGTTAACTACAGCTTGAATTCCCTTGGAATTTTGTGAAGGAAAAAGAAGCCAGACAGAGATACTACCAATAATCATGGCTCAAATAAGCATCAAACAATATTTTTTAAAGTGTAAATGGACAACTTCCAAACTTTTCTCAGAAGCTGCTGAGGTTTTTGGGAAAATTAGGTCCTGCATTTATTATTTATTTGTTTGTTTGTTTGTTTGTTTGTTTATTTTGTTCAAATAAACTTTCCTTTCCTTTAGATAGTTTTCTTTATATTATTTTCCCCCCATTTGTTTTCCATACATATTATTCAGGACTTTTCTAAATTTCAGATCTACCATTTAAGAGAAGGGAAGAGTGGCTGGAGAGCTGCCCAGCAGAAAAGGACCTGGGGGTGCTGGTGGACAACTTAACATCAGCCAGTGATGTGCTCAGGTGGCTAAGATGGCCAACAGCATCCTGGCCTGCATCAGGAACAGCGTGGCTAGCAAGAGCAGGGAGGCGATTGTGTTCCTGTCCTCAGCACTGGTGAAGCTGCACCTCGAGTACTGTGTTCAGTTCTGGGCCCCTCATTACAGGAAGAACACTGAGGTGCTGGAACATGTCCAGAGAAGAGCCACCAAGCTGGTGAAGGACCTAGAGAATAAGTCATACAAGGAGTGGCTGAGGTAACTAGGGATCTACAGTTTGGAGAAGAGGAGGCTGAGGGGAGACCTCATTGCCCTCTACAACTGGTCAATGTTGCAGTAGGGGATGTTCAAATTTGACATTAGGAAGAATTTCTTTACTGAAAGAGTGATCAGGCACTAGAACAGCCTTCCCAGGGAGGTGGTGGAGTCACCATCCTTGGATGCATTCAAGAAATGTGCAGATGCGGAGCTTCAGGGCATGCTCTAGTGGCCAGGTAGGTTGGGTGTTGTGTTTGTTTGTTGTTGTTTTTTTCTCTTTTGTTGTGTTTTCTTGTTGTTGTTTTGGTTTGATTTTGGTTTGTATTTGGGTTTTTTTATGGTTGGACTCAGTGGTCTCAAAGATCCTGTCCAACCATGACCATTCTGTGTGATTCTGTGATTCTGTAAGTTGCAAGAAACAGGTCATTTATAAGGAGAAGTCAACATAGTGAAAATGATGTTCATCACTGATCCACTTGTTTCTTGCTTCAAAGGGGGATAAGATAACATAATAGGGCAAATGGCAGCCAGCACCTCCTAATCTGAACCAGTAGTCCTTCCCTGTTTCCATATTTACATACGAAATCATTAAACATGTGTTTTAAGTTCCAATGTATCCAAATACTCATTGCAGCTGAAGCAACTCTGAAAAACAGCTAATGTTTGTCTGAGTTGTTGAATTTGTGTTGGAAGTGTTCTAAGTACAAGACAACAGCCTTAATAAAATCAATATTCTTGAAAGCTGATAAATTTAAACGAAAATTTATTTCTGTCAATGGGAAAAAAAATATAGCCATGATTGTTTACACCACAAATCTCTTTTGAAAATAGAATCCAGGGAAGTGGTATGTATCTTATGAAACAGTTTAAATAGCTGAAACAGTGCATTTTTAACTCTCTTCAACAAAATATCAGATGAAAATGGCTTGCAGATATATTTATGTGCAGGTTATTATAGATTTATGGAACCAGAATAACTCAAAAGATTGCTATATTAGTTTATTTTCCCATCTATTGCACTGAGGTACTGATACATAATTTTGTAAAAAATATGAGATATGCTGATGTAAAGTGTGGTGTAAGTGTATACGATAGTTCAGTTGATATATTTTATAAATGGTTTAGTCATGTAAACGTGATAATGAAAAGAGTTATTACACAGCAAAAAGTCTCAGGCCAATTATAGACAAGTGTGTCTGGTAGGAGAGCCCTTTGAGCAGAAGGCACTTTAAAACAGAAGTCTTATATGGCTGTATTCCTGTAACACTCAGAAGGTGGGATCTAAAAAATAGACAATGTTGTAAGTTATTTATTAAACTTATTATGAAATAATAGTTTGATCAGTAGCATTATGTTTTCACATTAAATCCTAACATAAATTTTACTATTTTGCAACTTAATTGTCTATTTTGTTTTGCATTTGGAAGAGGCAAAATAATTGTTTCTATAATATTTTGAATTACTTTAAATGGTTAAGTCTATCAGGAAAAAATGGGGGAAGATGAAGTGTAACAAATTGCCTTTTAACTTTTGGACTGTAACTTTTAAAATGTTGGCTCTGTTGTATGACATAATTAAGTCAACAGTCTGCTGGTCTGCTTCCATGCACTTTGACAACTGTTCTCTCACTACCACCACTAAATTAATAGGACTGTGCTTTTCCCAAGGGGCATCATAAGCAGAATGAGAATTTTCTTGTCCTTGGTCTGCTGCTGGTGAAGTGGTGATGGGTGATAATGCTCAGTGGGTAGGAGCTGTCAGGTCATTTGCTCTATTATAGTTGGACTGTTCACGCTATTATGGTTAGACGTGATAACACACTTTTTATCATCAGAAGTTTATTGTATCCTGACTATTTACATTGTCTCTAAGGTAATAGACAACAGCTGTGAAGTGAACTTTTTGCCACAAAACAAGAAGAGACATTTTTTAGGCATTTGTAAGTTGTTGGGAGTTTTAGAGCTGCTTGGTATTCATCAGAGTTTTATACAGGATCATAAGATTTAACCAAATCCTTTATTTTAGTTTTGGTTCATGCACCTTTACATCCCTGGAGTTTTTTTGTGTTGGTTTGGTTTGGTTTTTTGTTGTTTTGTTTTGGGTTTTTTTGTCAGCTTTGGGTTTAATTTAATCCAGGTGCTACTAGCTTTTACAGGTTTTGGTTATTGTTGTTGGTTTTGTTTTGTTTTGGTTTTTTAACTCGAAGTCATATAAACATTCATGTTTGTGATCAGGTCACTGGAAAACTATGTAAAAGCTTAAATTTAGCTTTCATGGAAATGCAACAGTAGCCAGAGGAGTCTAAAGGTTCTGGCCGTACCCTGCACTTGGAAAATAACCTTCTGTAACTAATGTGACCCGTGTTAGGATTAGTACTTCTGTTGTCCAAGGTTTTATTACACTGAAGTCAACAAATCCTTAGCAGAGGTGGATCAAGTAGACGATAAAGACTGCCTACCTAGAAAGAAATCTGGCAGAAATAAATTGTGGGGAGTCGAGATTGTACTGGAAGTACTACTACTGAACTGGATAAAAGTCTTCACTCAGCTACTTGTGGCAGAACTCAAGACACTAAGAAGCTTTGTAGTCGGAGCAAGACAAATGCTGAAAATTGATTTAGAAGATTCACAAAATCCTTGATCCGTGAAGGAATGTCATTTTCATTTAAGAAACCAATCACCAGGTGAAACCACTGTCTATTTTTTTTGCAAGTTTCTATTTTAAAAGCAAAAGATACGTACTTGAACAACTAGCGCTCGCTTAAGTGGGAGCTAATTGGTTTTTATATACCGGCAATCATATCAATGTTAAGATTGGGAGAGACATAGCATAAGACAAGGGAAAGAAACAAAAGGAAAAATGATATTAATTTTGTTCCTAAATGTCACTGTTACTTCGCACTCAGTGTTAGCAATGTCAGGTGTTTATTGTTTGTATAGGACCTCACTGCCTGGAACAACACTAAAAACAGTAAAGTCACTAGCAAAGGAATCATAGTCCCACACCTTCTGACAAAAAAGTCAGAAGAAAAAGAAGAGAATGATGTTACCTGAGAAAAAGAGTTTTCAATTATGCATAAGTTTTGTTACTAATTTTTTGTTATTTGCTTTTTATTACTCCCAATAATAAAAATTATACCAAAAATGTTTAATCAAAGAAGAAACATTTTATATATTTACCAAAGCATAATTTGTTGTATATGCTCACCTAAACAACAAAATTGAATGCACAAAAAAAATTAAAATGGTCAAAGCCTCATACTTAATTGGACTTTTATTTAATGTTTTTCCTTGTTATATGCAAATATGTTGTTGCATCATAACAGCCAATATAATCAAATCTTTAATTTTTGTATTCACATTTGTTAAATCTTGAGCTGCATTTATCAGAATGCCAAGTTAAGAAAATAATACAAATTCTGCTATTTATTTTCTTATCGTGAATGGGAATTAACTCTAAATAACTAACCCATATATAATATTTTTTCTAAACAGCATCCATTAAGAACTTTTGCTTTTACAGTTCTTGATGCTTACTACTTTGCAGAAGAGTTTTGAATATACTGAAATTCAGTTTTCCCTGTTAATGTGAAATAAAGAGAAAAATGCAAGCATGAACATAGAGCTGGTTAATGGTGTATGGACACTTGCACATGCCTCTATTCATTGCTATCATCACTTTCTCTGGGAATTGTTCACTAACTCTACCTAAAAATATTGTTCTAAATCTAGAAAATATTGTCATACTGTTGTCCCTAAAGTGAGACCCATCACCCGGTATGCAATAAGCTGATCCACACACAGTTGACTTATTTGCTTTTTTTCCCATTTCTGCACAAAAAAGGGAGTTAGGTGGTATTCCACAAAGCAAGCTCAGCTTCCTGAAGCACAAGGGCTATTTTTATAAGAAGAAACATGTGAAATTATTTTATCTCTTATTATATTCTATTGCTTCTGTGCATATGATCAGTTAGCTAGTTCTTCACTCCCATTTAAAGTGACAGTGCTTAAAAATTTCACTACACATCCTCAAAGAGTAGGGGGCTTTTCGTTAGTAGTGTCCCTCTAGCTTATGGGTGGGTATTTTAGTATGATGGTATGTTAATATGGTGAGTCCAATTGGTCATTGTTTTCTACCTAGTGTACAAGGCTATAACCAAGATAAAATGTAGGGAATACTCCTGTCACAGTTTAACACTGGGCTGGAAATTAAACAAATGACAGATTCTGTCTATTAACCATGCTCCCTTCCCCTATAGGAAAAGGAGAGAAAATAGGGGAAGGAGACTTGCAGGTTGGAAACTAAATGACACAGCTTCAATGAAGCAGTAATGATGAAAAGGGAAATAATGAAATATGTACAAAGATATACAAAACCATTATTACACTACCCCCCTCACCCTGGAGTCTGCAACTAACAAGAGCTGGATGCAGGAATACACGGATTCAGAAATGTCCAGATTGGAATCAAAAGGCAGACAAATGATGGAATCATCCCAGGATGCCTGCAATGGACAGAGAGGCTTGACCCTTATGATCCCTCAAATTTATACCAAGTATGATGCGTATGGGATGGAATACTTTGTTTGGTCAATTCTGGTCACATGTCTGGTCTGCTCCTCCCCAAAGGAGGGTTGCAGGTGTGACTCCTTTCCTCCCTTCTGGTTCTGGAGCATAAAATGTTGAGCAGAACCAAGCAGTGGCCTTCATTCTGCATACCATTCTCCAGCAGTAACTATAAAGATCAGGTGTTATCAGTCCTAGAAGCAGACACTGACTGAAGAACGTGCTGTTAATTTCAGCAGGTGCAGTTATTTAGAAGAGACTTAATTGAAAAGTAAAGTTATTAAAAGAAAATTGGTTCTATCCTACCTCAAATCAGGACAACTCATTTCCATTCCATTTGTGTGTTTTGCAGGCTAATATCTCATGGATGGGCTGTTGACTGCTTGCGACATATTTCCTCTAATTCTTGCTGTTTCAGTGTTATGCAAGCCCTATTTTCATTCTAAGCGTTTCTTTGATCTCTTTTGTGTGATTTTTCTGAAAAAAAAAAAAAAAGGAAATATTTATTTAAATTAATAATGAACATTAATACCAGTAAATAATCCAGCAAAAATTTACAATTTCAGCTGAAAATGCTCTCCAGGTTTTTCTAACACTTCATCTTTTCTTCTAAGTATACTGACATCCCACTCTTCTGTTTGTGCTTCTCTGTTCAGTTTGACCAAAACACCTTTTTCTTATAAGTTTTGTTCAAAAGTGTATTAATGCTGGCCAAAAGCCATGTTTTTTAATTTTTTATTTTCTTAAAATCACACTGTAGAACCAAAGAGCAATAATACTGACAATGCTGCTTACGAAATTGCAAGTGTAGAGTATGTCCAGGCATATCAAAGATGAAGAGGTCATTAAGAGCAGTCAACATGGTTTTACCAACAGAAAGTCATGTTCAACCAACCTTATAGCCTTCTATGAAGAAGCAACTAGGTGGACAGATGATGGTAGGGCAGTAGATGTGGTTTATCTTGATTTCAGTAAAGCATTTGACACTGTCTCCCACAGCATCCTCGTAGATAAACTGAGGAAGTGTGTTCTTGATGATCAGATAGTGAGGTGGATCATGAACTGGCTGAAAGGAAGAAGTCAGAGAGCTGTGGTCAATGGGACAAAATCTAGTTAGAGGTCTGTGACTACTGGAGTCCCTCAGGGGTCAGTACTGGGACCAGTACTATTCAATATTTTCATCAATGACCTGGATGAGGGTACAGAGTGTGCCCTCAGCAAGTTTGCTGATGACACTAAGCTGGGAGGAGTGGCTGACACACCAGAAGGCTGTGCTGCCATTCAGCAAGACCTAGACAGGCTGGAGAGTTGGGTGGGGAGAAACTTGATGAAATTCAACAAGGGCAAATGTAGAGTCTTGCATCTGGGGAAGAACAACCTCAAGTGCCGGTACAGGCTGGGGGCTGACTTGCTGGAGAGCAGGGTAGGAGAAAGGGACCTGGGGGTCCTGGTGGACAGGATGATGACCATGAGCCAGCAGTGTGCCCTTGTAGCCAAGAAGGCCAATGGCATCCTGGGGTGTATCAGAAAGGGTGTGGTTAGTAGGTCAAGGGAGGTTCTCCTCCCCTTCTATTCTGCCTTGGTGAGGCCGCATCTGGAGTATTGTGTCCAGTTCTGGGCCCCTCAGTTCAAGAAGGACAGGGAACTGCTGGAAAGAGTCCAGCACAGAGCCACAAAGATGATGAAGGGAGTGGAACATCCCCCTGATGAGGAAAGGCTGAGGGAGATGGGTCTCTTTAGCTTGAAAAGAGGAGACTGAAGGGCAACTTCATCAATGTTTATAAATATGTTAAGGGCAAGTGTCTGGAGGAGGGAGCCAGGCTTTTTTTCAGTGATGTCTAGTGATAGGAGAAGGGGCAATGGGTACAAACTGGAACATAGGAGGTTCCACGTAAACATGAGGAAAAACTTCTTTACTGTGAGAGTGACAGAGCACTGGAACAGGCTGCCCAGAGAGGTTGTGGAGTCTCCCTCGCTGGAGACATTCAAAATCCACCTGGACCTGTTCCTGTGTGATGTGCTCTAGGTGATCCTGTTCTGGCAGAGGGGTTGGACTAGATGATCTTTCGAGGTCCCTTCCAACCCCTAAGATTCTGTGATTCTGTGATTCAATTCATCGTGTCTCAGATTTTTATATAAGACAGAGACCAATTCTAGTGAGGTTTAGAAAGCTCAAGGTGTACATCTACTAAGCTCTAAGCAGATTCATTTTGATTGCTTTGAGCATTTGTCTTTCAGTCTTCTGCATTTGAAATCAGAAAAAGAAAGGTCATTCTGTTCCCAATAGTGTTCTTAAAAATCTGAGCCAATCCCTGCTAGTCCTATAAGACACAAGGTATGAAACAGCCCCCTTTTTCTGTCTAATCAGAAATAGAGCTTTTAACATACGTGATAAGTTTTGATGCAAATGCAGAAAAAACACATAGAAAAATTCACTACTTCAGCTGTATACAGTTGTGACTTTGGACCAAGGATGGATTAAAGCAGGTCAAAAGATCTAATTATGGCCAAATTAAAAAAAAAGAAAAAAAATAATAAAAATGCACCAGATAGACCTACATAAATACTACCAAATATTGCTACAATAGAAAGGAATTATAAATATCCAAAGAGGACCTATAGAATAAAATAGTTGGCAGTGAGGACCAAAAATCCATGTTGTACTCACTATTTCAGGGTTTCTTCTTCAGAGCAGCTCTAGTCCAGCTGGTCCCACAGAGTGCATGTCCATTTTTTCCTGGGGGAGATTAGGTGCACTTCTGGAATGCATTTTTCAGTTGAGTTTTATCTTACAAGAATCTAATTTAAGAGCTCCAAGATCTCTCCATGATGTAAAAGAATGCCACAGCTAAATATACCCTTAAGATAAACTAAACCACTAATGTATACACACTGTACTATAGAACTTCACTGACTCAGCTATGCTAGGTGGTCAGATCCAAAGCTGCAAGGTTGAAACAATAAAGTTGACTCAGCAGAGCTTAAGAATGAGTCAAGGAGCTGTGAGGTGTTAAGAGAAATAGATGGATTTGATGAGCAGTCAGATTGGTTCCAAAGCAGAGGAACAGTTATCTCCTTTTAAATACTCCAGTACTTCAGTACTTGTGGAAGTATTTAACCATGTAAAAGACCTATGTTTAATTTAAATTCAAAGGCCAAAATGTCCTGGTGATTCCCTTAGCGATCTGAAGTGATGTGAGGAGTAGGAGAGAAGGTGAGGGAGACCTCCATTCTTCCTTGAAGCTTTTCCATTCTTCATAGATTTAATCTCCCAGAATCACTTTGTAAGGTGATTACACATTTCCAGAATACGTGAGCTCAGTTATGTCTGAGTCTAGTCTATTTACTTTCAGCTCTTCAGGACTGAACAGGACTCTGTTTTCACTGTCACTTCTGAAGCAAGATTTGCAGGGGAGAAATAGATCATGATCACATCTCAAAAGATTACCTTAAGATGAGGAGTCATAGACCAAGGGTGGATGTAGCAGATAATTGCTGGTTTTGTTGTTTTCTTTTGCTCAAAGTTCTATGGCAAGCTGACTGATATGCAGGTGATTTGAGCGTTCAGGGTGATCTTAGCTGTCAAGATACAGCTAAAACAGGATATTGAGCACAGCAGATCTATAGCGTTGTCCTCAGAAAATGCAGCATGGTTGATATTGTAGCTGCAGGGAATTACACCTGAGCTGCTCAAAGAAAAAGTTTACTGTTTTTCTCTCTTTTAACCTTAGCCTGGGTTTCAGAGCTGAGGTGATTTTCACTGTTGGCAGTAAGATAGAGATGGTGGCATCACTGAAATTTATCTCCTGAATTAACTCTCCAAAGAGGTCAAGGATCTGAATGACAGTCTCTGCTGGGGTCCAGTGGCATTCTGTGAGAAAAATTGATATTTAAGTCCTCAAAGCAGAATGTTGTCAGAGGCTCTTAATTCTCCTGCAGACATTGTAGCATTAGCAAACTGCTCACAGCAACTTGGGTTAAAGCTGGTTCATGATAATGTCTTGTTCTATTTATGAACTGTTCATTTTGGCCAACACAGTGAAACATTTGCTGAATGGAGAATTATTTGCTACTAGACACAATTATTTTAACAGAATACTAACAAAGAAAACTTATGGGAGTTTGGAGCCACACTCCTTAAACATACTGACATTATACAATGTTAATAATATTATTTTCCAGTTTAATGCTTTTATGTCAGAGCATATCTAATATGTGCAAATGGAAACCTGCTATTTTTTATAATTTACTTAAAAACCTAAGGAAAAACTTAAAACATCAAGACTGATTCATGTTCATCACAGAAGAAATAGACTACACATGTGCATTCTTCACCAAATCAAAGTAACTTTCTGAGCTGTTTGAACATACGTATGAAGTTATGTAAACTAGCAATGGTAAATGTTACATCCATTCAGAAAAGGCTTTTATATTCTTTAAAAAAAGAAACAAACAAACAAACAAATGCTAACTATTTAAAAACTTCATTATATAAAATCACAAGGTCCATGATGTGCTGTCTCTTAGCTTTGTCATCTCTGTGAGTTTTCCAGGGAAAGCAGCCTACAGCAGAAGTACACTTTGCTTTCCCTGGTACTGCTAGCATCCCACACCACTACACAGATACAGAAATAGCTTGGCCTTAGCAGAGGACACTGGCAGAAGCTGGATGGTTTCATAGCTCTCATGGGCTCAGATCACAGCAACCTTCTCCTCTCCGTGTCAGCAACCATCAGGCTTGACCTTGTATGCATCTCTAAAAAAAAAACACACCAAACTTAATTTGACCACGCATGAAGGAATTATATCACAAAGTTGTTAAAGCATGTCCAAAAAGACTTTCCAGTCTGGCAAACTCAGATTTGAAATGGAAGCACTGGACTGAGGACTAAGAGAAGAGTTATTTTTCTCACTGAATTGTCAGTAAAATACACAGCACTAGAGTTCCAATAAAATCTTAAAATGACATTAAAATTCTGCTTCCACTGTTCTAGTAGTACAGCTTTTTAGGCCACAAAGGCCTTTACAGTTTCTGTCTTTGAATATAAAGTTCCAATGAACAAAGTAAAAGAAACAAAAGGTTTTTAATCAAAAGGGACAAGCGGAATGGAAGAAAGTAATTTCCTTAATTTTCTATGTACCATATAATAGTTTTGTGAAATTAGACTTAGGCAATCATATGCATAAATAACAGTTTATGTATTATAAAAGTACCCATACTACATCTACAACAGCATTGTGCTTTTTCTAGTGCCTTTTGTGCTATTCCTTAAGTTTACATTTGAGTGGGCATTGAGAATGCAGAACAGTTGGTCATGTCTAATAATCTCAAAGATGCACACATGCTTATTTATTTTGTGCCTTCTTGGCAATTTAGGAAGATGCCACTTTAAAGGAAAAGATTAATCTTTAAACAAGGTATTTGGAAAAACATTTAGAAAACATTTTCTAAGTTTTACATAGGGTTGCAAAGTTTACTATCAGATATGTAAACAGATTAACTATTACTCTTGAAAGGAAGAAGATTTCAACTGAATTTAAATGCTCAAATTTGAGTTAATTACATGTACATTATATAATTGAAGTATGTTACACAGCTTCTTGTTATTCATTATTGTAACAAGCAGAAGTGTTTTAACAATGCAAACTAAATGTATCTAAATATAACCAATTGAAAATATAACAAAAGTGTTGCATTATTTTTCATAACAACTGCCCTTTCTTATATTTTGAAAATAGAAAAGATACAAAACATCAATTTTAAAAATGCTTAATGAAATTGTTTAGTAACATTCTAAAACTTGTAAACAAATGAAAAAGAGAAAGATGTTTTAAAATTTTATTTTTATATAATCCAGTAAAGACTACATGACATTTAGTACTAATTTTGTTAACTGTCCTTTAATTCAGAAAAAGGTAACCTGAGCTATTGGTACATAGGTTTATCCTTGTTTGGAAATTTATAAGGAATTTTCCAAAATGCATAATTTAAAATTGTTAACTATATAGAATACAGAGTATGCATAATGTTGACTTCAAATAGTTGTATAATTTAAACCTGGCATTGTTGTCCCACATTTTTTCAGTGTTCTTACAAATGAAATCTGCTGTCCTCCCTTTTCCTAAACAAATGAAATCCTCGACCCAGAAGCAATGAGAACACAGCACCAAAGCCATAAGACAGATTTTAGGAATGGGGTGCTAGACATTCATACTCTTAAATGCAGACTTGTGGGAAAATATTTTCATTTTCATTTGAATGGAATTGTGTTCTTAATTATCTGAGAATATAATAGTGTTTTCATTTTAGCAGGATGTTCTTTGTTTTCCTCTGTATAATGTAGGGAGCACTTATTAAACTGTGTTCTTTAAGACTTCAGTTTAACAGCAGTAATCTAACAAGTTTATTTTTTTAATGTATTTTATTTTTTTCCCATTGTTATCCACCATCTCTCTGTTTATTTTCTCATATTTTCCTTTTCTTCTAATCCACCTTCAAATTAATTTCTTAATTCTTCAGCCTGTCTCAGAAAAGTGCAAAAACAACAGCATGGCTCGTTTATTAGATAAAAATACCCAAATCCATAAAAAATTATTTAGATTTTAAGCACTTCAGTGCTTACTAGATTTATCTCATCCTTAGTGAATTTTACACTGCTTATTAAGTTACCTCACAGAACAAACTTCCCTTAGCCAGGCAACAATATAACACTGCTGTCTGTCTTCACCATGAAGCCTGCAAGGTGGTCTCTATTTCACTGGCTGACTTCATGTCATTGTCTCATTGCTAGGGCTGTGTTTATTGCTTTAATCTAGTAATTATTTATTTAACCACTTTGGATTCTTGCTATCACCCATTGATTTCTCAGATAATAACAAGAAAACAGTAAGTTTTAAATATCAGCAAGTAAGCATATTTTTGAAGGCTATAAAGTGTTTTCTTTGGCAAAAAGAAGAACCTTTTAAGATTTGGGGTACTTCCTGCCACATTTTGGCTGGAATATGGCAAAAGACAGCCAAGATTTTTCATGTGGGATATTATAACTAGATGTTAATTGTATCCCACTAATTATGTTTGAGCAGACACCCAAGGATTATTCATGTTTAATGATTCTGCAGGCATCATCCTTGTGTCACATTTTTCCAGATTCTTTAAAACCATTGTCCCTAATAGGCATAGCTATGTTGAACATGAGCCTTTGACGGGAGTCTTAACAAAGTTGGCAATAACAATTTATAATTTTTCTTTAGAAAAGCGTAGGTATGTGTGATCTGTAATAATAGGACAAAATATGATAAGAGCAAAGTAAGTCCATTCACACATCAGATAAACAGATCTTCAGTGTGCAAGACAAAACCTCATGTTCAGCTGGCAAGTCAAACAGGTAAAAGAATTCTTGTCTGGGTTATAAAAATCTGAAGTTTTTCTACTCCATTAATGGCTTATATATTCATATGTTCGTATCTTTTTCATTCTACACTATTAAATATTTCTCTGTTTGCACCTCTCATTCAACACATCTTTAGCAAGAGTGATGTACTTCTTGAAGTCTATATTGCGGGGAAATCTTGTGAACTTCATTTAGACTTCCTGGGGAAACAGAGGAAGTGACTGCTGAAAAGGAAAAACTCTGACTCTGAGAAGAGTGATTTTCACTGATGATCTTCTACAGCTGTGGATGCAAAAAAAGAGTGTATGAGATCAGAACTAGTACTTTGTTACTTCAGATCTTTCCAGTCTACTAAAAGTACAAAGGACTGCTAATCAAGGAGGATATTTTGACATTTGACACTGACTCAATAAGGTTTAAAATAATCTGTAATACTGTATATGGATACTGTACATATTATTATTTGAAAAATAACAATAGGTAGCCATTTGTTTGATATAAAGCTCTTTACTTTCAGAAAATGTTGCATCTAACTCTACATAAGCAACATATTAAACAAACATTTTTATCACATTTAAATGATAGAGAGATATGTATAGAAAATTCAAACCCAACAGGTTTTTATTGAAATTCAATACATACAAATAATAAATTCTAAAATATATTTTGTTTTGTTTTCCCTCTCTGTACTACTCCCAGCTTTATGTTGGATAAAGCTATTACATTTATTCTAAAGGATTTGAATTCCCCTTAAGGTTTTTAGTGATTAAGAATTGTTACAGTATTCTAGCTGTGTTCAAGTCAGATTAATAGCTTGGAGTCTCTGGGAAGAAGACCAAAAACATAAATTGTAATCAATTAACATTTATTACAAACAGCTTGTGGCTGTAAATTTCCACAAGTTAGTATTTTTTCATATCTTTTTACTGCTTTATCATAATCTTGATAAAATCTACTAAAAACCTGCTTTTATATAAAGATATAGTACTAAATTTATCATAATCTAAATATTACATTAATTATTTCCAATAAACCATACTGATCAAGATGGGAGTGGGGATAAGTGCATGTCTTTGACTTTTCAAATTGCAGGAGGTTTTACAATCCCTTATAAACAGGAATGATGAACCCATCAGATGCAGTCCCAGGCATAGATGAAAAAGTTTGTTTTCTTTTAAGTTAATACTCTTTTAAATATCTATTGACCCAAGTATTGCAATTGTTTGGCTTACATTTGGTATGAAAATACATTTTTAGACTTCTGAATTACAGTGTTGATCAACTAAAAATATAAATGTTCAGTCAGTAACAGGGAGTTCGTGGAAGCCCCATAACTGGAGGTGTTTAAGGCCAGGTTGGATGAGGTTTTCTGCAGCCTGGTCTAGTGGGAGGTGTATCTGCTCATAGCAGAGAGAATGGAACTTGATGATCTTTAAGGTCCCTTCCAAACTTAAACATTCTATGATTTTATGATTTTATGATAACTGAGTGTAATGGGGATTTTGATACCATCCTACAAGCTCAGTTAAGATGGATACATCAACTAACATCTGATTGTGAAAACCTGAATTGGAGACATTCCTTCAACCACAATATTTACTTAACTTTCACAGCTAAGTTTGAATTGCTTTCAGATATGACAAAATAAAAATAAAAAATGAAAGAAGAAAGGAAGGGAGGAAGGGAGGAAGGCAGGGAGGCAGGGAGGCAGGAAGGAAGGCAGGCAGGAAGGAAGGCAGAAAGGCAGAAAGGCAGAAAGAAAGGCAGAAAGAAAGAAAGAAAGGCAGAAAGAAAGAAAGGCAGAAAGAAAGGCAGAAAGGCAGAAAGGCAGAAAGAAAGGCAGAAAGAAAGGCAGAAAGAAAGAAAGGCAGAAAGAAAGAAAGGCAGAAAGAAAGAAAGGCAGAAAGAAAGGCAGAAAGAAAGGCAGAAAGGCAGAAAGGCAGAAAGAAAGAAAGAAAGGCAGAAAGAAAGAAAGGCAGAAAGAAAGGCAGAAAGAAAGGCAGAAAGAAAGAAAGAAAGAAAGAAAGAAAGAAAGAAAGAAAGAAAGAAAGAAAGAAAGAAAGAAAGAAAGAAAGAAAGAAAGAAAGAAAGAAAGAAAGAAAGGCAGAAAGAAAGAAAGAAAGAAAGGCAGAAAGAAAGGCAGAAAGGCAGAAAGGCAGAAAGGCAGAAAGAAAGGCAGAAAGGCAGAAAGAAAGGCAGAAAGAAAGGCAGAAAGAAAGGCAGAAAGAAAGGCAGAAAGGCAGAAAGAAAGAAAGAAAGGCAGAAAGAAAGAAAGAAAGAAAGAAAGGCAGAAAGAAAGAAAGAAAGAAAGAAAGAAAGAAAGAAAGAAAGAAAGAAAGAAAGAAAGAAAGAAAGAAAGAAAGGCAGAAAGAAAGAAAGAAAGAAAGAAAGAAAGAAAGAAAGAAAGAAAGAAAGAAAGAAAGAAAGAAAGAAAGAAAGAAAGGAAAGAAAGAAAGAAAGAAAGAAAGAAAGAAAGAAAGAAAGAAAGAAAGAAAGAAAGAAAGAAAGAAAGAAAGAAAGAAAGAAAGAAAGAAAGAAAGAAAGAAAGAAAGAAAGAAAGAAAGAAAGGAAAGAAAATTGACTTTATTATTTGTGAGTAAGAATAAGTAATTCATTAACTACATTCTTCTATCTACTGACAATTCTGTAAGCCCAAAAATATCCACTGTTTGAGAAGGCAGATCTGCTCTGTAGATGGAGAGAGCATACACTACATATGAGTTCATAATGTCACAGAAGCTTTCTAAAACCTTTCAATGGATGTTTCCTCTTTTTTTAATGCTTAAAATAGCCCTGTTATAAAAATAAAAATGCTGAAAGTGTAAAATGACTTGACTGTATATTTTTAACTGTTCCGGAATCTAAGGCAAAGGCCTAAGCATCTGTTTGCCCTAAACTGCTTATTCAGAAGAAGCTTATGTTTGCAGCACAATTCTCCAGTCAATAACTTTGTCTTTTCTATTTCACAATCACTTTCGATATGTAATTTCTATTTATGCAAAACAACCTTTTAAATCTACCCTGGAGAGCAAAATCAAATAGGAGAAACTTGGGGTTTTAGGCATTCATTAAAAAAAAAAAAAAAAAAAAAAAAGTGTTATTTAATTTCTCAACAGGAAGTGACTGAATGAGTAGAAACATGGCTAACCCTAAAAAGAATGTTCTTATGAATCAAATTCTGCAGGACCTTACATTTCAGTAGGCCCATCAATTCCAATTGTTTAGGTTTGCGCCAGTGAAAAATTAGTTCTATTTCTTAAATGAAATTCACCTAATATATATGGACATTGGAGGTGGTTGACTCAAAGCAAAAGAATCTAATTTTCCATTCACCAACTACAGAGGTGGAAACGTTCTGGGAGATAAGTAGCCCAATTCTCAAGTATTGGTCTGGTCTAGATTCTTATTTTGCTGTCTGATTTTCCTGCTACAGGTCCAATCCACTATAAGCAAATGCTAAGATTTTTTTTCTAGTTTCCATCTGTTTTAATCTATTATTTACTATCTAACTGTCTTAGTGAAGAATTAATTTCCTTGTCATATGTATTACAACTAAAAAAAAAGCACTAAAAAACAGCAAAAAAAGCATTCTGCTCACCACTTTAACCATTATTAATAAATGCATTCATTTTTTCAAAACAGACAACTTCCATCCAAGCATCAAACCAGAATGACTAAGAAAGCTGGTAAGCAGGCAGTCCTGGTTCCTTTAAAGTCTTCTATTCTTTGAATGCTGAAAATCTTTTAAATAGGGGCATGATAAACTTGTACTTACCCCAGCATGATTGTTTGATATCTTCTTCTTTTCAGAAAGATTTGAATTAGGAAGAAAACTTCCAGAAAAAACCAAACAAACAAACAAAAAACCCAATCAAAACAACAAACAAAATGAAACCAAAACAAACAAACAAACAAAAAACCCAACCAAAAAACCCTAACATAACAAGACAAAACACAAAAAATAACCCCAAACACACTGAAGACTAGTACAATAAAACGAAAACAAACAAAAAAAAAAGGGAAAAAGAAATATTAACAGTAATGACAAGTTTTGGCATAAGTTTTTGTTCTTTGAATTCTCAACTGTTAGTCTTTTAAGTTTGTTTCTAATTAAAGGTTCTCATACATTTCCACATGAAGATGGCAATTTTGCAATCAACTGTGCAAGGTAGATCTGTACCAGCTTTGGATAACCAGTATTCTGTGGGCATATGATGTCTGTGTGAGAGGTGGGCATTGGTTTTTGACCTAAGCAATATCAATCTCTAAATTTCAATTTGAGTTCTTTTATGTGCTTCTGATATAATTTTCAAGATTTATTTTAATAGTCTAGGGTGCTGTTTCTGTTGGCTGATCTAAGAGATGTGATTTCACAGAAACACACAGAATTACCAAGGCTGGAAAAGACCTTTAAGATCATCAAGTCCAGTCTATGAGCTAATACCACCACATTGGCTAGACCATAGCACTAAGTGCTACATCCAGCCTTTCCTTTAACACATCCAGGGATGGTACCTCCAACACTTCCCTGGGAAGTCCATTCCAATGTCTAATCACCCTTTCCATGTGAAAGTACTTCCTAGTATCCAACTTAAACCTCCCTTGGAGCAGCTTCAGGCCATGTCCTCTTGTCTTGTTGCTAGTTGCCTGGAAAAAGAGCTCAGCCCCCGCCTGACAACAACCTCCCTTCAGGTAGTTGAAGAGACTGATAAGGTCCCCCCTGAGTCTCTCCTCTGGACCTGCTCCAGCACCTCAATATCCTTCTTGAGGTGAGGGGCCCAGAACTGGATACAGTACTCAAGGTGAGGCCTCACTAGCGCTGAGTACAGGGGGGGAAAAACATCCCTACTCCTGCTGGCCACACTATTCCTGATACAAGCCAGGAAGCCATGGGCCTTCGGGGCCACCTGGGCACACTGCTGAGTCATGTTCATCTGGTTGTCAACCAGTACTCCCTCTCTGCTGGGCTGCCCTCCAGCCACTCTTCCCCCAGTCTGTATGGCTGCCTGGGGTTATTGTGGCCAAAGCGCAGAACCCTGCACTTGGTCTTGTTGAATTTCATGCCGTTGGCCTCAGACCATCAACCAGCCTGTCCAGGTCCTCCTGCAGCTTCTTCCTACCCTCCAGTAGATCGACTCTCCCTCCCAGCTTGGTGTCATATGTGAACTTACTTCATGGGTCAAAGTGAATATGAATAATGAAAGGATTTGAAACTGAGGCTTTAATTCAGGTCTTATAATGACTTTGTCCATAAAACACAACAAAGATATAATATTTTTCTTGAAAAAATACAACTGTTGGTTAATTTGTGACTGCAATCAAAAGAAGCTTTGTCATTGACTTAGGGCAGCAAGGTTTAGTCTGTACTCCAATTTATTGCTTAGGACTATTTTTGTGGTTTCCCTTAAGAGAAGTTGTGGATATCAGTCATGTAAGGATGTTAGATGCAAAAATGAAGTATTATTTTTGTGTTTTATTTAAATAAAGAGCTATTATATATACATTAATTTCTCAATTATTTGCAGAGATAGAGCATAATGTGCAGTAAGTTGGGATGCTTCATACAAAATTGTGCGTTTTTAACCACCGAGTCAAGGAACAAGAATAGGATATAACACCAGTATACACACATCTTCAGTGAAATAAGAAATGTCATAACTCAGTTAAAAATTAATCAATACTGCCCCTTGAGGTGGTAAAAGTTGAATTGGCTTTGAAAGAGAGACACAGGAAGTGGATGGAAACTCACAAAGGAGTTAAGACAGAGATTGACCATAATGTTTGGTATGATTATCTTTGCTTATGTCTATATATATAAATAGTTCAGGGAGTGTTCTTTAGGGAGGTGAAACCAAGTACTGTTGACAGATCCATATTTCATAAGACTAACCTCTTTTGTATGTATTTTCCTGGCAAACAGCAAATGGATGCAGTATTTAAACTACAAGGTAAACAGTATGGACAATGCATGTCAGGTGATAAAACTCATTGTTTGGCCTACTTTGATATTCATGTTGCACACATTCTGTGATAAACACAACTTGAAATGTTGACAAAGGAAGATTTCTTGACTACAGAGACCAGTAAATTCTGTTCAACAAGGCAGCTGAATGACTGCAGGGGAATGGACCTTTCAGATACAAATTTTGTATAAGTAAACTAGGAGATGTTTTACTTTATTT
Organism: Apus apus; assembly: GCF_020740795.1. Classification (NCBI taxonomy): domain Eukaryota; kingdom Metazoa; phylum Chordata; class Aves; order Apodiformes; family Apodidae; genus Apus; species Apus apus. Next base: position 56,401,815 of record NC_067282.1, on the reverse strand, counting down.
ATTTAGTTACGCCTTTCATAAGTATATGAAGATTCTTTGTGTATTTGGGATATTTATAATAAAAATATTTTTCTGCATTTTATCTTTTCATAGCTGGAACAGGTAGCATCAAAGCAGTCCATTATTAAACAGATGCTACTCCTAATGAATACATTAGGACTCCTTAAAAACATAGAATCAAAGAACCATCATCAAGGTTGGAAAAGACCTTGAAGATCATCAAGCCCAACTGTCCACCCTACAACCCCTAACCACTAAACCATCTTATGAAACACCACATCCAGCCATTATTTGAACACCTCCAGGGATGGTGCCTCTACCACCTCCCTGAGCAGCCTGTTCCAATGACTCACCACTCTTTCTGTGAAGAAATTTTTCCTAATATCTAATCTCAACCTTCCCTGGCTCAACTTGACACCATTTCCTCTTGTCTTACTGCTGGTCACAAGGCCAACATCCAACTCACTACAACCTCCTTTCAGGTAGTTGCAGAGAGCAATGAGGTCCCCTGTCAGCCTCCTCTTCTCTAGGCTCAACAGCCCCAGCTCCCTCAGCCTCTCCTCTTAAGAACTATTCTCCAGACCCCTAATCAGCCTAGTTGCCCTTCTCTGCACCCTCTCCAGCACCTCAATGTCCGTTCTATACTGCGGTGCCCAAAACGGCACACAGTACTTGAGGTGCAGTCTCACCTCATCTAATAAGGAGGTCACCCTGCCATAGAAGGAGATGAAATTAGTTGAACAGGACCTGTCCTTCATGAACCCATGCTGACTGGACCTGATCACTTGGTTGTTCTGCAGGTACCACATAATAGTACTCAGGATGATCTGTTCCATCAGCTTTCCTGGAACTGAAGTCAATCTAACAGGCCTGTAATTTTCCAGATCATCCTTCCATCCCTTCTTATGTATGGGGTTACACTGTCTGATTTCCTGTCTTCTGGTACATTCCCAGTCAGCCAGGACTGCTGATATATGATGGAAGGTGATCAAATCTTTCCTGAACTAATCTGTTCCCTAGAATAACACAAAAAGATACTCAAAGACAAGTAAGTAGGTCTGAGAGTTGATTTTGTAGGCAGAAAAAAAAAGAAGGCTTTCTATGATTAGGGACAACTAAGAAAGCTTCTCTGGATCTTAGGGAGAGGGGGGCAGGCATGTCTAGATGTCAGAGGTCTAGAGGTTATTAGTAAGAATTATATTTGTTATTTTGGCCAGTATTCAGAAAGGCATTAGAATTCTCCAAAAGCCAGACAGGGCATTGCCTCACCCAAGATAATTTCAGGCTAGCTACTCTGGAGGTGATGAAATGAGGGGGAAAAGGAAAGTTGTGTGGGAGCTGCAAGAGGAAAAATGGCAATAACATCAGTAAGATTGTGCTGTGTGATGTAGTAAAGTAGAGGGTGTTTTTATGACTAAATGTGTGTGTGACTTACATGTTTTTGACTCTTAATTACTCAATAAATTACCATATGCTCTATTTATACAGAGAGGAAGCAGAAATAAAAATATATGGAGATCCAAAACCAAGCAGTCAAGATTACATAAAAAAACATATTCAGGATTTTGACTATAACCTGGCCAGAAAATGTCAGGACATAGAAATATCTGGGAATAATGATTTAGTTGAAAAATCAAAACATTATACTTTTTAGGCAGTCTGAAATTAGGTGGGGGGACAATTAAGGATATATGTGTGGTTGTGGGCTAGCAAGATCCAGGTTTGGATTTGACCTCATTGAAATTATTATCTTTTTCAAATTATTATACTGACACTGGCTAGCACTGAAATTAAAGGCCTGTCAACCTTGCCATTATAAATGTCAATATTTAGGAGTTTATAACTCAGCTGTAAAAATTTCCTCCAGGCTCAAAGTTGGCAGTGAAGACTATAAACCAGAGCTGATTTTTCCTCCCCCAAAAAACATAAAAGAGTATGTTTCTACTAAATGTGAGGAAACTGAAGCAAAAGAAACCACCCACATTTAGTACTTTTTTATCCTTTTTATGATCTGCATAAAACTCAGTAACACCTTTTATCACTCTGTTTTATTTATTGTTTTTTTGTTTTCTCTTTAGTTCAGTTTGATGCTCGTAAGTCTTGCCAAATTGTCATAACCGAAAGGTGACATCTTCTAATTACTTGCAGAACAATTATTTTATAGCCAATGGCAATCTGAATATCTCTACAAATGTGTCTTCCTCTTCCAGTAGCTTCAGGGATCATGAATTCTTAGTGATACAGGAGCAGACTAAGAGAAGATTATTTGTAGCACCAGTAATAACGATATTAATGCAGATTATATCAAATTAATGTAGCAAAATAGTCCCCAGCTAGAAATATTCAGATAAATCCTATGTAGAGCTAGAGTATTTGGACTCCCTCCTTACTTTGGGCACATCATATTTTCCAATTCACAGCCATATTGATTTTTATTTTAAAAGGTGGATTTTAGGGGTTTTGTTTTTGTTGTTTGGGGTTTCTTCTGGGGGGTTTTGTTGCTGGTTTGGTTTGGTTTTCTAGTTGCTGTTATTTGTGTCTGCTCTAGTTGGAAGATACTTTCAAAAAGCTGTAATGGTAAGAAATCTGTTTACTTATTTCCAGCTATTCATGTTCATAGGTTATAACCATTCTTCTATATAGCAAATCTGCTTTTCTCCAGCATTTAAATTCCTACTACAGTTATAGTGATTAACCATACTCTCTCAGACTGAAGTTTGGATGAGCTAATCAAGCTAGGATCTTTACTCTGCCCTGGTTTCATAGTTTCTATTGTCCATGATCATCATTGTAGAAAAGAATAAACAAAGAGGCTTTAAATTAGGGAATAGGAAAGGACACTGCTGAGGGAGTAATAATGGGGTTCTTTGGTGTGTGTTGAAGGCAAGCTGGCACATTTTGTCAATTCAAGACATAGTGTACAAATATTCTTTCCCATGTCAAAATAAAATCTCTTTGGGTGCAACTTGTATCCATTGTCCTTTGTCTTCTCTATGCAGGTCCTTGTAAAGGGAGAGTATCCTCTTTGTAGCCACCTTTTAAGTACTGGAATTCTATGGTGAAGTGCTTCATCAAGTCTTCTTTTCTCCAGGGAGGAAAGGTCTAAGTCCTTCAGAGTTCACTCACAGAACAGATTCTCTAGATATTTGATCATCTTCATGGCCCTCTTTTGGGCCCTTTAGAGTCTGTCCACATCTTTTTTTTTTTTTTTGTGGAGATGATCACTGGACACAGTACTCCATGTACAGCCTGACAAGCACTGAGTTGAGTAAGATGATCACATCTGTATTTCTGCTAATAATACTCCAGGATTCGATTTGCCAGTGTTGCTGCAGCAGTGTACTGATGACTCCTCTTCCACTGGTTGTCCAACAGGACACCCAGATTCCTTTCAGCAAGGCTACTACACAGATCCTAGTCTGCACAGGGCTCTTTTTTTTTTTTTTTTTTGTTGCTGTTTAAGGTGCATGACATTGCAGTTATCTTTGTTAAACTTTATACTCTTCTTCACCAGTATTCATCCAGCCTAACCATCTCTGTAAGATGGCTCTCCATTCTGTTGTGTTCACCTCAACCACCCATTTTAGTACCATCAGTAAACTTAGAGTACTTTCAATTTCATTATACAGAAAATTTATGAAGATGCAGAAGAGTGTGGGACTCCGTACTGATTCCCAGGGGATTCCACTTGTGACAGGCTACCACCCTGAGAGAAAACTATTGATGATCACCATGTGAGTGTGACTTGTTAGCCAACATCCTGTCCATCTTGCAAACCAGCCATCTAATCTACATCTTGCCAGTTTGTCTGGGAGAAAACTATGGAAAACAGTGTAGAGGGCTTTACTGAAGTCCAGGTAAACACACTTATCTCCCCCTGTCAACAGAAGATCTGATTTTGTTGTAGAAAGTAATCAGATTAGTACGGCATGATTTGCCCTTGGTAAATCTGCTGTTTTGTCCCAGTCACATGCCTCATTTGGTTAGTAATAGTTTCTAGGTGGACTAATTCCATTACTTTCCCAGGTATTGAAGTTAGTGAACTAGTCTTGTTAAACTGTAAGACTAGCCAATGAGTAATTAACAAGCAGAAAAGAAAGAGTCAGCAAATACTTATTCTCACAAAAAGCATTTAAACTCAATTTCTTAAAATACATATATGAAGCAGTAGACTAAATCAGGTGTAACTTACTGGAAGGTTAATCTGCTATCCTTAAACACTATAAGTTGAAAATAGAAATAAACAAGACTAAAATATAATCTGATTTATACAGACTCTTATTCAAGAAATGTGTTTGAGAGAAAAAAAAATAAAAAAGCTTAAGTAAGTTACCAACAGAAAAGATGTTGCAACAAATCTTGAGATTCTAATTGAAACAGAATTCAGCCCAACTTTTCTCTTAATTCCTGAAGATAGTAATGCAAGAATTCAAAGTTATAATTTCAGGGAAACTACCTCTACAGTAATCCTGAGCATCTCTAGGGATGGGAGCATTAATTTTTGTACCTCAAAAGTTCAGAATAGTCAGGCTGGAAGGAAAATACACAGATTTCCAAAGCTTCTACTGGAAGATTTAATAAACATCAATACCTGAAATGCCCCTTGAATATCCTCCAGTCTTAACCAGTTATAATCTATTATAGAAAAGTGTGAAATCTTGACTTGTTAATCACCTTTGTTGCACAGGAGCTGTGAATTTTGCTGGTAGAAATTAAACAGCTTTTATAGTTTTTACATTTGTTTTTGTTCTTTTTTTTTAATCAAGACAGAATCTTTTACAGGGTTTTGTAAGAAGAACAGTGCTGAAAGATTTTTTTTTTTCTACTTGTAACAGAAAACAATTTATTTCAATCTTACTTTCCCAATTTCTTTTTCTTATTCTCCTCTTCTGGTGTCTCTGATTAGGTCGGCTGGAGGTCTATTCTGTCATTTCTCAGGGTTAAGAAACCATTGCATTGCAACAGTCAACAGAATCAACACTAAAACTGTTCCCGTTCTGTTGAAGCATTATTAAGTACAAATTATTAAGTAGAAATACATTCTGTTTAAGTTTTCAGCCAACTCTAATAGTGACCATCATAACCTCATTGGATAGATTTTATGTTAGCACTTTACATAAGGGATTATGCATCTATAAATTAAGTATTATATGATGGAATTTAATTAGGTCAGATATGAAGTGATAAAATTAGAATAGCAAGCTGTACTCATCATGAAGAAATGTTCCTTGTTTTATAATTGAAAAATGTATAGATGCTCTTGAAAACTTTAATGGCAGCAAGCATTTCTTAACGAAAACTCTATAATTGAAACCATCTAAAAGAAGAATTTATATACATTGGCTATGAATTTCAGCTTACTCATCTCAGAAAAATAGCAACAAAACTGATACATTTGCTACAAAAGACAAAAATTGATTTAGAGATTGATTCAATAAGAAATATCTTTCTTTTACTTCCTGAAAATCATATATATACATATATATATATATATATATACAAATACGTAAGTATGGTATTTCTCAAAGGAAAAGATTTGTAAGAGAATGTCCCTTCCTTCTCAAAAGACTACACAACATGCAAGTCATTTGAACTTCTTGTTTTAATTTTACCTATCTGAAAATTACTTGTATAGCTTCATCCCTGGACCCAGTGTGAACTTTAAGGCTTTGAAGAATGTTGTGGCATTGAAAGGTGTGCAGGTTGTATCAGTCAGTGATTACTAGGTAACGTCATTCCTGGCTTTCCTGTGGCATAGCAACTGGCAAAGTACAAACAGTTGATACAGTTTTAGAACTGATGAAGAGGAGTCTGCAGTAAAAGATAAATCTTGACATACATGTCTGTTCTTAAATTTCATACCCATCTTAATTATTCTGAGAAATCACTTTCTTGAAGTGCTAGTGAAAACATTTTCTGTTTTTCCAGAAGTTTATAATTCTCATATTCATTTACAGTTATGAAAATTACGGCATTGTCAAAAATATATTTGGTAAAAACCTTTTGCAAAAGTAAAAATGTCTACTCTTTACTTTCACTGTATTGATCATACTTCTCTACCTGAGTGTCTAATATATCCATGGCATATTTAAAAAATAATTTATCCTTGCTTGGTAAGAAAGGTTGTATTACATCCCTTTAAAAAAAAAAAAAAAAAATCTAAAATTTGAACTATCTTTTCTTATGTCAAAGTGCATACCTTCAATAACGTACTTAACTGTAAAATGGTTTACTCTTTCTAACTTCAGATTTTTTCATCCTTAGTGTTGTGGTTCCTTGTCTCTCTCTTGCCTGACTCACCAGTAACGTTGCAGTTTGGGCTCAGAACGACAACAAAGGAACAGCCCCGTGGCCCCCACTGAGATCAGGAGGACAAAGCTCATGGGTAGAGAGAAAGGACAAGGAGGGAAAAATAATAATTTAATTTCACACTAATCAAACACACACAGGACACAGACAACACAAAGAGCAGTGCTTGCATATGTTACCCCACCCCTTCCTGTTTCCTGGGCCCAAATCACTTTGTTCCTGGTTTCTCTCCCTCCTTCCCCCCAGCGGCACAGGGGGACAGGGGATGGGGTTTAGAGTCACTTCACAGGCTGGTGGTTCCTGCTGCTCCTTCCTCCTCAGGAAGAAGGATTCCTTACAGCCCTTCCCTGCTTCCCCACAGGGTCCCGCCCATGACAGAGAGTCCTCCACCAACCTCCCCTTCATGAGTCCTTCCCACGAGGTCTGGAGCTGCTCCAGCCTGGGCTTCCCACAGAGTCACAGGCTGCTTCAAGAACAGCCACCTCCCCTGGCGCCGGGGTCTTCCAAAGCTGCGCAATCAGAGTCCACAGGCAGCAAATCCTCTGGCCACAAATCCAAGTCCAGTGGCCAAGTTCACCCCTCCTGGCGCCTTCAGGGAATGTTCCACCACGTCCCTCCACAAGTGCAGGGGGACAGCTGCCATCTCGCCATGGGTTGCAGGGAAACTTCTGCTTGGCACCTTCTTCTTCCTCACCAACCACCAGCACCGCTCTACTTCCCCAGCACAGCTCTTCTCCCTCAAGTGCTTCTCTGCTCAGGTGTTACAGCTGTTCTTTGTATGTGAATTGCTGAGGTGCATTTATTGTCCCTCTAATGGCTCCTTGGCTGGGCTTGGGGCAGGGGGATCTTCTCAGCTTCTTACTCGAGCCACTCCTGGTGCCCTTCCCCTGCTACCAAAAAAAACACCAAACCAGAACACTCAATTACACTTCAATAGTAACAACGAGCTGGTTACAGTTGAGCAGAATTTACTGACATACCCTTTCGTTGGAATACACTATGTTGTTTCCTCTCAAGAAATAGTGAAGTAGTTCTTCCACACACTCCTTAAACAACTCAGAAAAGCACCCAAAAACTAACAGAGGTCTAACAGCACCAAAAGCACTGTGTAGTACTTTAATTAATAAAGTTAATACTGGGTATCTCTATTAAAAGTCTGATTTGAAATTCCCGGGTATCCTTTCTATGGCTATGGCTCCATACACCAAAGAAGGCTGCAGGCAGATTTCTCACACACTATGACCACCAGGAATATGGGGTACCTATCCCCAGTGGATTGCACGGATCCTGCAAAAAAGAGCCAAGGTCTCACAGCCCTGCTCTCTTTCTAACAATCCATTCCCCAATATTTGACTTGAGAAACATACCTGGACCTACTTGGACAGAAGAATCACATCTTACCAGGGAGAGCAAAACTAAAAATACAAATGAAGGAACATTTTTGCCTTAAAAGTTCTCCAGAACTTAGGAACCTATTGTAATTTGTTCTTACAATAAAATTTAAGTACATTTTTCTTTTTTGTAATTTTGTAGTTTGACATTTGTGTATATGTTTAATTTCAGTTATTCTAATGTCTTTCTAAATACTATTGTCTTTTGTTTGTTTTATTTAAGTTTTGATACATTTTCTTTATTACATTTTAAAAATAAGGTTTTTAACTATATATGCAAACATTTCATTGCAGTAAGAATATAAAGACTTTTTTTTTTATCTGAGGAAGAGTTGAATTGAACACAGTTTTAAAGAAATAGTGAAGTAAACTTAATGGATTGGATTGCAGCATTGTAGTTGTATTTTATTTATTAATTGACTCTTGGCAACATTCCTCTTCAGCCTTTGGCTGCTACTTCCAGCTCCTTGTTTTGTATTCCTCTGTGGCTTTATCACATTCTTTCTTTTCTAATTCCCACAGTTGCCCAACTCATTTGACAAACTGTACTGAGTATTTGTCCAGAGCTTGAACTCGAGCTTTTCACCTGGTGAACTGTTAGAACCACTGCTGTTTTGTTGACATGAGGACACATCCTGCAACAGTTCTCAGCTGGGAGGTAGTGGGCTCATAGCATGACCACATGCTCAGTGTAGACCTACCACAAAGTGAATACTGGCTGGGGCTACATTGTTGCAAATTAAATTCTTTATACACTTTGTGAAGTGTGTGTGGGGGGAAAACAAAAAAGCCCACAAAAACCCAAAACAACATCCCCCTCAAAGAAAAAATCCAAAAGAACAACCCAAACAACACATCCACCATTTATTCCCTAATATAGTTGTTGAAGAGCGGGACTTTTAAAGAGTATTTGTAGACTGTATCTATCTTTCCTTCTCTTAGGCACCTTAGCAGAATGAGCAAGGGAGAGCCTTGGGTAATAACAGAATTTTTATTTGTATTTCACAGATAAAACAAGAAATACCTCTGTCATAACCACGTCCTGGCTATTTGTGTTGGATTTAGGTGGCGAGGTTTTGGTGGTGAGGGGGCTGCAGGTGTGGTTTCTGTGAGGAGACACTAGAAGCTGCCTCCATGTCGGAAAGAGCTCTTTCAGTTGGCCCCAAGGCGGACCCACCGCCGACCAAAGCCAGGCCAGTCAGTACCATTGGTAGTGCCGCTGTGATAGCTTGTTTCAGAAAGGGTAAAAAACTGCACAGCAGCTGGAAGGAAGCAGTGAGAAGATGTGAAAGAAACAGCCCTGCAGACACCAAGGTCAAAGAAGAGGTAGATGTTCCAGATGGTGGACCAGAGATATTCCCTTGCAGCCCTGGTGAAGACCATGGTGATAAAATTTGTTCCCTGGCAGCCCTTTGAGGTTAATGACGGAGCAATGTCCACCTGCAGCCTGTGAAGGACCCCATGCCAGAGCAGGTGGATGCTTGAAGGAGGCTGTGATGCCATGGAGGGCCCATGCAGGAGTAAGCTCCTGGCAGGACCTGTTGCCCCATGGAGAGAGGAGCCCATGCTGGAACAGGTTTCCTAATAGGACCTGTGACCCCATGAGGGACCCACGCTCAAGGATTTGTGAAGAATCGCTGCCTGTAGGAAGGACTTACATCAGAGAAATTAATGAAGAACTGTCACTTGGCAGCCAGCCAAGGTCAACATACCACAGTATTATCCAGATATAAAAGGGGAATATACTCAATGCATAGATAAATGATATTGATAATATGCTTCCTAGAAACGCGAAGTAGAACTTATTTCCTCTCTATTTTTCTCCTGTATATCTGTGTTGGTTTGTTAACATAATTATAAATGGAAAGCTCGTGGCTCTTATCATACAGAAGCAAAGCAGCATATCTGATAGAAACAAGAAAAATAAAATTACACAGACATATGTTATAAAAAAAAAAGTAAACAAATCCAAATTTTAATAGGGATATTTTATTTTTTTTAAGTAGAAACTTCGAAATGTAAGCATGCTGGTTACAAAAAATTAACACGTAAACACAGCAAAACAGAATACCTTTTTATTTTTTGCATCCTAATCTCCACCCACGTGTTCAGTTACAACTGAACTTATGTTTATTTCAAAAAAGTTTTGTAAAGTGAAATACTAATAACTACCCTAAGTAGCACAGAAATTTTCTTCCTTATTAAAATATGTAGCATAATAAAAACATCAGGGAAATTCTTTTTCCGGCAGAACAAATCTACTTGCTTAATACAAGGAAGTACAAGTTAAAAAAAAATATTTGTGAATTAATGTATCCTTTGGAGATTTTATGGATTTAATTATGGTGTGGACTACTGCAGCTCTTCATATTGGAAGAGCAAACTTAGACACTACAAATATTTCTCATAACTGAAAACAGGAGTATTGAAAATATTAGGATCTCTATTTTATGCAGTTACATGTGAAAGTGTTGGTAAATTGTATAGATTTGCTATTAAAGCACTCGTATCAGGAGTAATTTTACAGTAGCAGAGGAATGCTACAGCAAAATCTGGTTCTTGCTTATTTACACATTCTACAAGAAGCCTTCTGAGAAAGTTATTTTACTGAATTTTATAAAATTTAGCAAAATACTCACATAAAATGTATTTTCATATTGTTTTTAAAAAGTGACTATTCAGATAGTTTCATAGTTTTATAGGAAATACTGGATTGGGATAATTTGCATAAGATCCCTATAGACAGTTTTTAGCTCAAATCCTTTATTCAAACTCAAGTAGAAAGACAACTCAGAAAAGCAAGCAAGCAAGAAAACAACAATCCCCTATCCCTGTTGGTGAAACAAAATGGCCCATAAAGGTCAAGAAATAGACAAGAAAGATAGTCAACCATTTTTGCTGAGGCCAAACATTTGGTTGTATGTGGTATCTGCAAGTATCAATTGTTTAACAATGTAATATACCTGATTTGTAAAAGCAAAAGCTTAGAAGTGTGTGGTTTTTCAGCCTCAACACAGTCCCATACTAAGTAAACTGAGCTAGCTAAAGTACCAAAAGCAGATTACATTTTAGCTAAGCAATATGCAGCAAATGGATCCAGACATAAGGTTTTCCTCATTTTGTTGTAATGTCATTGATTATTAATTCTGTAAATTGTCTCCAAGATTAGGCATCTGCCAAGGCTGCAAAATGCCACTTATATATTAAACCCACAGTGTTGAGAATCTGTGACGTCCCATTGAGGGATGTTAAAAGCAAAAATGTCAGATTGAGTCCTTAGATGTGTCAGCACACACGAGATCTGAATTTTGTTTACATAAGGTTGTCGACTAATATACATACATACACACATTTCAAATGGGTACAGCTCTTCCTGGTAATTATAGAACATGTTTACATGAGTAGGAAAGGAGATCAAAACCAAACACAACCAATAATGATACATTCATTGATTCCAAACGACATCTATGGAAATGCTACAATCTTGCAGACTCTTGACATTGTCATCTTCCTTAAAACCTACATTCAGGCATTCCGTCAGCTGATCCTTGCACCATTTCCTGATTCACACTCAGAGGAATATGCCACTGTCCTCGTGACTTTTGAGGCTGCAAGGGATAAAAGCAGTTCTAACAGAGCAATACTTCATCTGATCCGATGTCATAACCTGCAAAATAAAATGTGACTGCCATTAGGCACAGAACATGCTTCATGTAAGGTGATAAGATATCTGATAACCTGCTTAAGACTGGTCTTTGTCCGTTACTGGCCTGACATAAAAATTTTCAGTAGCTTCATTTGGATGTTTTTAATACCTTGTCACTCACTACTCAGGGCAATGACTGTGAAGCATAAACAAGTCTTCAGAGGAATGATAGCATCTTCTGGAAGAAAAAAAGTCAGCATATCATACACTTACTGACATGATATCTTTGAACTTTCCTGAATGATTTTGAACTCTCCTGCGGTTAAAAAGAAAAAATATTTGATATTCTGAAATTCTCTTTAAAGGTGCAGAATAAGCTTTCTCCATGTGATCAATTTTGGAAAACTAAGTTAATTAAAAAGAAAGAAATCTGAGGTGTTGATATATATCGATATTTGTTACTGAACATACTGGAAATACAACCATTCTAACAAACATGCAGAAATGACACAGTGCTTGATTGGATTTTTTTTAAGAATCCACAATATTATGTATAAATCAGTTAATTAAATTATCTCAGTTTGTTTAACAAGGCCTAAGACCATTATAAGAATCCTGATTCCTCAAGGTTCTGGGCCTACTTGGCTGTGCAGAACAATATATTCATTTGAATAAATGTTGTGTAAGTGTTGAGAAGAGGTTATCAACAGAAAATCCTTCATGGACTTTAAAAGTTGACTGTTAGAGGTCATAAGACTGTTGGTGGTGAAATCACATGCTGTAAACCTAGGAAAAATTCCTTTAAGTTTTTTGGGGTTTTGGTTTTGGTTTGGTTTTTTGTTTTTGTTTTTGTTGTTTGGTGGGGTTTTTTGGGGGGGATGTTTGTTTTTCTTTGGTTTGGTTTGCATTTTTGTCTTTTTTGTTTTAGATTTCTTTTGTTTGGGTGGGCTTTTTTTGTTTTTCTTTTTTTCTCTTCTAACCTATGTTCTTGTTTCCTCTCTTTTTTTTTTTCTTCCCCCCCCTTTTGGAAATATCTGCCAAATGTCCAGAACTTCTTCAAAATACTTTGTTATGATATTTATCTAAGACTGTTAATTAAGAAATTCATAATTATTATGCATATAAAAATGTATAAAATCTATGTATACACCTATGCTTCTGTGGGAGATTTCACAGGTCTTCTAAATGCACTTCAGTTATGTGATCTTCCTTTCTTCATGGAGAGCTTTGAAAAAGAATGTAAAAATCAAAGAAGTCTGTTATTCTATCACATTTATAATGGCACACTTAATTATAATATATCCAGTGAAACCCTACAAAGTCACAGGATTTCAAAAATTTTATTCAGAAACATAAAGAAGATACATTGTAATGCTTGAAGCTTGTATTCAGAATCTGCAGAGATAAACATATACTGTGTGGCATTATGACCATGAGATGACTTGAAACACTTCCTGTGTATTTATTCTTAGTTCTGTCACATATTTGCAGTACTCTGAACTGTGTAAGAAGACTGATAAGTTAATTCAGACTCCTGTCTTTAACAAAGAAGCAACGTATAGTAAACTGTTGCATGAATTCCTTGCCTTATTCACAGAGATGGATTAACTTCTACTGCCATAAGTGAGGATCAGAAATAATTATCTTTTTAATGGTTCCCAACTGAAACTACAAGACTGAGAAAATACAATTTTGTCTAAATGTTAAACACACAGCTGCCTAGAGAGAGTCATGTTTGTTGCTACCTGTCTTCTTCAGGGTAAATCTGAACAATACATCTTCCATGAAGATTTCTGCATGTAAAAAAAGTAAGGTACACAAAGAAGTGAGAAAGATTGCTCCCACAAGAAAATGCACTGCGTATAACTGTAAGTCAGTGTTAAAAAGATGGCATTACAAAGGAGGACATTCATTCACAGATTGATCCCACAAGAACTACAAAGCCTCATGTAGAAGCTTAGCTCAAACAGTAATTGTCTTCTTTGTCCTATATGCATGTTTATGTATACCATTTGGAATAGGAATAACAGGTAAGAATTAACAAATTAAGGAACTGAGCAGTTAAATACAGAGAGGTGCTGAGAGAGACTGTTTAAATGTGTAGATATAAATCTGATTTCTTTCTCTTGATGTATATGATAATCTGATTAATTAAGTATCTTTCTATTCATTAGCACTAAGGAAAATCTTTAATAAATATAGATTAATATTAAAAAATGTGTCTGTTCATAAATTAAGGTTATATAGCCTTACGAATGTTGTGCTTATAAAATGTCAACCATCAGAAATACCAGCTTTCAGAATTTCTGTGGGACTGTGTTGGAGTCCTGCACTGTCTGATCTGGTTGTTTTAGATATTCCACATGTGAAGGGTGTTAAATTTAAGATCAGATTTGCTTATTTGAAGATATTTGATGTTATACAGGATTTTCAATTTAGCAGAGTGATAAAAAAAGACTGAAAACACAATACAAACAGAAATTGCACTTAACAAAATAAAGCACTTGAAATACCCAGTTCAATCACAATGTGATTTCCATTACCAGTCTCTATAATTAATGTTCACCACCACGTGAACCAATCTGTGTGTTGAAGCCACTTCAAACGTGCTTCTCTCTGAATATTCTTTTGTTAGTTGCTTACTTGTAACCCTCTGTGTTTGGTGGAGCCATGTATTTACTCTGCCCATGCGGGCTTGGCTAACTGAGGAAGATGTTCACACTCTGAATGAACTCAGAGAGAAACACACCACCAGTGGATCCACCCAACTGACACAGCTGTTTATCTAAAGCAAAGGCTAACCTCTGCTCCCATTTGTGTGGAGTTGAACTCAGTTTCTTTGCAACAGCTGTGCTCAGTCACACCCAGAGTTATTATTTGAGTTTCACTGGCACATCACCCTTGCCAGGCTTAACATGAGCCAGCAGTGTGCCCAAGTGGCCAAGAAAGCCAACAGCATCCTGGCCTGCATCAGAAAAAGTGTGGCCAGCAGGAGTACGGAGGTGAATGTGCTCCTGTACTCAGCACTGGTGAGGCCCCACCTCGAGTACTGTGTTCAGTTCTGGACCCCTCACTTCAGGAGCAACATTGAGATGCTGGAGTGTGTCCAGAGAAAAACCACCAATCTGGTGAAGGACCTAGAGAACAAGTTATACAAGGAGTTGCTGAAGGAACTAGGGATCTTTAGTTTGGAAGAGGCTCAGGGGAGACCCTGCTGCCCTTTACAACTACCTGAAAGAAGGTTGTAGGGAGGTGGGTGTTGGCCTCTTCTCCTGAGTGAATAATGACAGGAGCAGAGCAAATGGCCTGAAGTTGCATTAGAGGAGGTTTAGATCGGACATTAGGAAGAATTTCTTTACTGAAAGATTGGTTAGGCACTAGAACAGCCTGTCCAGGAGGGTGGTGGAGTCACCATCCTTGGATGTATCCAAGAAATGTACAGATGAAAAACTTCAGGGCATGCTCAAACGGCTGAGATTCTAGGTTGTGTGTTGTGGGTTTTTTTGGGGTGTGTTTTTGTGGAGTTTTGTTGTATGTTTCTTGTTTTGTTGGGGTTTTTTGGTGGGTTTTTGATTGGTTGGTTTGGTTTTCGGTTTTTTTGGTTGTTTTTTTTTGTTGTTGTTTTTGGACTTGGTGATCTCAGAGGTCCCTTCCAACTACAACTATTCTGTGATTCTGTCTTGCACTGTAGAGGTGTATTGGTCAGTCATAGACCAGAAGTTAGAGAATTTCTTGTGCTCCTACACAATTTTTTTTTCTAGCTTTTCAGAAGGGATTTGACTTCGATTTTTTCCATTGTTCTACAGACCACATAACTTAACTTTTGCCTGTAAATGGAAAAATGTAACTTTAATGGCAAAAAGTAACTTTTTTACCTGTAAATGTCCATATTCCTGGTAAATGGAAAAATTTATGGTAGTTATTTGTCCACCACCTAACTCCAGACATCTGAAATACTGCCAATTACTTTCCATTGATGACAGAGGGATCAGCTAAAATAGCTATCTGAAATGTAGTTGTCTGATTTAGGTGACCACATGTGGCCCCATGACTAACAGAAGTCTACAACTACAACACAGATTCCAATAATGAGAGAAAAAGTAACAGAAGATGTAGTTCTTCCCTCTTTTCAGTAATTTCTTCTATACTCTATAAATGAGGCTTTAAATTACATAATATGTAACAAATATGCCATTATTCATATGGAAACAATAGCTCCTAGTTATTAAAGCTTCCAGTCATTTCATCCACTAGATTTGGATAAAAAAGCAATCTTTTTAACACTTGTGACTGCTGCCTACTAGTGGGAAAATATTTAATTGAGAAGAACTTAGTTGGGGCCAGTCAACAGACTTCAGATCATAAAGGTAACACAAGGCATGGTCTAGCCGATATAGTGCATACACCTAAATTTTAAGCCCATAATGTCATTGAGTCAGTGTATAAAGTACAAAGATTTGAGGATATCGAAAGGAATATCCCCGTTCTCCAAGTTGTATGGAGAACTGGAGGAACATGAAGACTATTCACACAAGAAGGACATTTTAAGGCTAGAAATTATTTAAAAAACAAAAGTAGTTGAATTTGGCTAACAGATTTTCTTATCTTTTTGCCTGAGACATATTACAAAAATAAAGCAATATTATTTATCTTAATAGTATAAGATTAAAAAAACCAACAACACAAAAACAAACAAAAACATGCAAAAACCAAACAAATAAACAATCAAACAACCATACATGCAATAAATGTTCTTAATTTGCTGATGGTTAGAAAGAAACCAAATTAAAAAAACTTTTTATGCATTCCTATAAGTATGTCTCTGCTGGTATCCTATCTGACCTTTCAGTTAAGCCCAACCATGTTGCCTATTCAAGGAGCTTTGAACAAGGATTTGAGAAGTCTTAGCTGTTTTCCCAAATGACATAGCAGATTGCTTCAAAATCAATTATGTTACCTTTAGAAATTGTAATGTAAACCTTCTGCAAAATTGTTTTTTTTTTGTTCTGTGTTCATGAGACAAAAAGAAGTTAGTACTGAGAATAAAGTTTTAAAGCCCATTTGCTTTCACTTTTCATACACTGTCTATGGATTTCGTATTTCCTGTACAGGCCAGATTGCCTCATGATGTCCTAACGTTAAAGAAAGGCAGCCTTTTTGTCAACCTTATATTCTCCTGGAGTCTTATGCTTTCACAGCATGGGTTAGAATTTATTTAGGAGATATACTTATCATTTCTCCTCTAATTTTCTCTTTCACATAGCACCATCACTCCTTGCAATATTCTTGTTTGTATTATTAAGACCATATTTCCCATGCCTGTGAATTTCTTTGAATGTGGCTTGATAGGTGGAGAAAAAAGAATCATATCAAGACCTGAATTAATCCATTATATCATATGTTTAATAGGTCCATGAGGTAGGAGATTACGTGCTCCTACATCCCTCTTTAATCAGGGAACGAGACACTTCAGCCTTTGGGACTTGATCTGCCTTCTGTGTAACCTACAGTGCTAGGGTTCAATTACCTGTGACCTTGATCTATGCGATTTCATGCAGCCCAGCTGTGTGACCTTGGCCCAGCATTAATGAGAAAAAATGTTGAACTGTAAAAGACTATGCAAGCTAAGGCCTTGCATGATAACAGAAGCAAAAACATAGGCAGAAGTGAAACTGTTGAGACTGATTGTATTTCAGGACTTAAAAGAAAAATGCTGACATAAGAGAATATCCAGAATATCCAGACAGACTACTG